>NC_138059.1:47281848-47881848 GCF_964194185.1 Rhinolophus hipposideros
GGTGGCATATAGTCCTTCATAGTATTCTTGAATGATTCTTTGTATTTCTGTGGTGTCCATGATAACTTCCCCTTTTTCTTTTCTGATTATGTTAATTAGTGTCTCCTCTCTTCTTATCTTAGTGAGTCTAGCCAAGGGTTTTTCGATTTTATTAATTTTTTCAAGGAACCAGCTCTTTGTCACATTAATTTTTTCTGTTGTCTTTTTATTCTCTATTTCATTTAGTTCAGCTCTGATTTTTGTTATTTCCTTTCTTCTGCCGACCTTGGGTTTCGCTTGTTCTTCTGTTTCTAATTCCTTAAGGTGTAACATGAGGTTATTTATTTGGGATTTTTCTTGTTTCTTGAGATAGGCCTGTATGATATAGATTTCCGTCTTAAAACTGCTTTCACTGCATCCCAAAAATTTTGGTAAGATGTATTTTCATTGTCATTTGTTTCTATGTATCTTTTGATCTCTCCTCTAATTTCTCCTTTGACACAGTCGTTCTTTAAAAGTATGTTGTTTAATCTCCATGTATATGTGTTTTTTCCTGCTTTCTTTTTGCTGTTGATATCAAATATCAAAGCCTTGTGATCAGAGAATATGCTTGGTATGATTTCAATCTTCTTTAATTTGCTTAGGCTGCTTATATGTCCTGATATGTGGTCTGTACTTGAGAATGTTCCATGTACACTCAAAACGAATGTATTGTCTGATGTTTTAGGATGAAGTGCTCTATATATGTCAATGATGTCCATTTCATCTAATGTGTCATTTAGGGCTGATATTTCATAATTTATTTTCTGTTTGGATGATCTATCCATAGCTGTCAATGATGTATTTAAGTCCCCTAGTATAATTGTGTTTTGGTCAATTTCTCCCTTAAGTTCTGTTAGGAGTTGCTTGGTATATTTTGGTGCTCCCTGATTGGGGGCATAAATATTTATGACTGTTATGTCTTCTTGTTGTATAGTCCCTTTTACCATGATGATACACCCATCTTTGTCTCTTGTTATCTTTTTCACCCTGAAGTCTGTTTCATCTGATATCATTATGGCTACACCTGATATTCTCTGGGTACCATTTGCTTGGAGTGTCAATTTCCACCTCTTCACTTTGAGTCTATGCTTGTCCTTGTAGGTGAGATGTGTCTCTTAGAGACAGCTTATGGTTGGGTTTAGTGGTTTTGATCCAATCTGCTACTCTGTGCCTTTTTATTGGTGAGTTCAGTCCATTTACTATTAGGGTGATCATTGATGCGTGAGGTTTTCATGTCATTCTATCTTTAGTTTTCTGGTAAGGCTGTGTCCCAATTGTTCCTTTGCCTTTTTGTTGTTGTCTATTATTTCTGTGTGGTGGTATTCTATGATGTTTCCCTCTGTTACTTCTTTTATTACAGTATATATTTCAGTTCTGGATTTTTTTTTGAGTCGTTACCCTAAAGATTATGTAAAAGAAAGTTTGATATTTAGATATTTAGATATTCCATTTTCTTGAGCATGCTTACTTTCTCCATTCTCATATTCCGGTTCAGGCCTTTACTCTTCCCCTTTTTATGTTTTGGTTGCCACAAATTGTCCCTGTTGATGGTGGTCAAATAGCCTCCTTTAGTATTTCTTTTAGTGCAGATCATGTATTAAAAAACCCTCAGCTTCTGTATGTCTGGAAATGTTTTTATTCCTCCTTCATATCTAAAGGATATCTTTGCTGGATATATTATTCTTGGCTCATGATTTTTCTCTTTCAATAGTTTGAATATTTAGATCCACTCCCTCCTTCCTTGTAGAGTTTCTGCTGAAAAATCTGATGATAATCTAACGGGCTTTCCTTTGTAGGTCACCGTCTTCTTTTCCCTGGCTGCCATGAGGATTCTTTCTTTGGTGTTAATTTTAGACAGCTTCAATACAAAGGCCTGTTGGGATTGAGGTAAATAGGTGTTCTATTTGCTTCTTGGATTCTAGGATCCAGTTCTGTCCACAAGTTTGGGAAGTTCTCATTAACAATTTTTTTGAATATATTCTCTGTTCCCTTTTCTCTTTATTCTTTTTCTGGTATGCCCATTATTTTATATTGCTCTTTCTGATAGAGTCAAAAATTCCTTGTAGTATTCTTTGCATTTCTTCTAAGTCTCATGTCTCTTTCTTCTTCCATCTGTGTAATTTCCAGGTTTCTATCTTCGATGTCACTGATTCTTTCCTCCATCTTGTCAACTCTACTACCTAAGCTGGTTATTTCATTCTTAATTTCTTCTATTGAGTTATTAATCTCCAGAAATTCCATTTGGTTCTTTTTTAAAGTTTCAATCTGTTTCGTAAAATGCTCATGTTGTTCTTTGATTGCATTTCTGACTTCATTAAATTGCCTTTCTGTGTTTTCTTGCATCTCTTTGAGGTTTTTGAGAACTGCAATCTTGAATTCTCTATCATGTAAGTCACATATTTCCATATCTTTAAGTTCCTTTTCTGGAGACTTTTCACTTTCATTCTGAGCTGTCTTGTTGCCTTGGTTATTCATGGCAATTACTGATTTATTATTTCTCTTCCTAGACATCTACAGGAGTGGCTTCTGCAACAGATTGATAGGAAGAGGTCTTTCTTTTGTTTTCCAATACTTGTTGGTAGAATGTTTTATTTTCTCTCCTACTGCAGCCTTTTTTTTCCTCTCTGACACAGTAGTGCTATGTTTTCTCTGCACTATTCCAGCTTCTCACACAATGGGGGGATTCCCTGGGAAATGGGCCTCTCCTCTGTTAACAGTTCACCTGGGTCATAGGGCGCCACGTCCCTGTCGGGGTGCGGAGAGCTTTTGAAGTTCCAAAGCTCTTTCTGCTCCCGATTGAGAGCCCGTATGTTTCAGCAGTTCTGTTTACTCCTGCAGGGATCCGCCCAGTTAGGTGGGGCCAGGGGTGGGGAGAGTTGTGAGAGGTGGCCCATAGCAATGGTGGGACCACCACCGAAGCTGGTCCTGGTTCCACAGCTTCCTCCCCTTTGCCGGAACTAGTTGGGCTGCGAATCTGTGTCTGCGGTCTTCAGTTCTCAGAACAGAAAATATCCTGTCCTTTTGATATGACACTGCTACTTTATCGCTTCTATCATTGGGCAGTTGGGGGTGGGGTGAGCTCTGGGAGGGTAGTGAGGGGGCGGCTATTCTCAGCGCCTAAGGCTTCCGTTCTCCGCTCGGCAGTGAGGGCTTAAACCACTGTTTTCAGCCTTCTTCCCTCATCTTTTCTCTAAGGTCTCCGCCGGGAGCGTTGGGTTCAGCCGTGTTATATGCTGCCCCCTCAGTCCTGTGGGCCATAAGCGGAGCCTTAGCAGTCCGAGTTCTTTCCTCTCCCGCAGCTGCGGTAGTTCCGGGATGCAGCGAGCTTGGAGCACTGAGCTAGGTCTGCATCCTGCGCCATTCTCCCTGCGTCTCCCTGCTCGTGCCATTCTCCCACCTTGAGGTGAATTCAGTAGTGGGCCTCTTCATCTTTCCTGTCTGCTGTGCAGGGAGTCCTTTGTGGAGTTATTTTTGTCTGATTAGTTGTAAATTCCAGGGGAGCTTTACAGAGGCTCACCTCACGCCGCCATTTTGATGACCTTCTCAAATTCATTTTTTAAGTAAATTATTCTCAAATTAGGTTCCTGGCTCTTGTGGGTCTGTAAGCCATGAGTAGTTCCACATTTACCTTTGAATAGGGACCACTTGGGGAAAAAGTTTGATATTACCTACAAAAACTCAGAAATTTCTTTCCTTGACATATGTAACCTTACAGAAATGTATACACATGGCACTGAGAAATCTGTTCAAGTATATTCATAGCAACATTGTTCATAATAGCTCCTAATTGCAAGTAAGTCAAATGTCCATTGCAGCGAAATGGATATGTATTTTGTGATATATACATACAATTTCTAAAAAGCACTGAAATAGAATTAACAATAGCTTCATTCATTAGTAGGATGGATCACAAACTTAATGTTCAAATAAAGAAGCCAGACACAAGAGAATATATACAGTATGATTCTATTTATATAAAGTTATAAAAAACACAGGCAAACAAACTGGTGTTATAAATCTACATTGTGGTTACTTATGGTGAAAAGGGTGGTCATAATGATTGGACAAATCACAATGGAAATTTCTGGGCTCCTAGTATTGTGCTAATTCTTGATCTAGGTAGTGCTCATAGGTTTTCACTTTCTCTCTCTCTCTCTCTCTCCCTCTCTCTCTCTCTCTGTCTCTCTCTCTGTCTCTCTGTCTCTCTCTCTGTCTCTGTCTCTGTCTCTGTCTCTCTGTCTCTCTGTCTCTCTCTCTCTCTCTGTCTCTCTCTCTCTCTCTCTCTCTCTCACACACACACACACACTCTTTCTTTCTAACCCCAGCTCCATCTCCACCTCCACTTCCACATCTGTATCTATGAGATCTGCCAATTAAGTTCGCAAACTCATCCTAGAAAAAAGTGCTACATACCTCATTGCTGAATATTACTATGGTCACCTTCGAAGTACTCCCCTTGGGAAGCTATGCGTCAATGCCAGTCCCTAGTCCACCCTTCAAATCAATTTTATAACTCTTTTTCTGGAATGGACATCAGAGCTATCATCGTATTACACTTGATTTCCTGAATGTCATCACAATGTCTTCCTTTCAATATTTCCTTTATCTTTGGGTAAAGAAAGAAGTCATTGGGGGTAATATCAGGGGAGCAAGGAGGGTTTTTCAATACAGTTATTTGTTTACTGGCTAAAAACTCCCTCACAGACAGTGCCTTTGGAGCTGGTGCATTGTCATGATGCAAGAGCCATGAATTGTGAAAAGTTCAGGTCATTTTTGTCTAACTTTTTCATGCAGCTTTTTTAGCACTTCCAAATAGTAAACTTGGTTAACTGTTTGTCCAGTTGGTACAAATTCATAATGGTTGGTACAAATTCATAACGAATAATCCCTCTGATATCAAGAAAGTTTAGCAACATCGTTTTCACTCTTGATTTGGACTGACAGAACATTCTTGGTCGTGGAGAATTGGCTGACTTCCATTGTGCACTTTGACGCTTTGTTTCAGGGTGATATACTCATGTTTCATCACCAGTGTAACACAGCCCAAAACATTGTCTTGCCTCTCCCAAAGGTCTTGGAAAACTTCAACTCTCCTTTGCTTTTGTCCATCAGTGAGCTCCTTTGGGACCATTTTTGCATACATCTTTCTCATGCCAAGATTTTCAGCGACAATTTCCCCATTTCTCTATCAATGTTTACTTGGTTTACTATGCTTCTCACAGTCAGCTGATGATTTTGAAGCACAATTCGACGAATTTTTGTAATGTTTTCATCAGTTCTGCTCATTACTAGCGACCCTGAATTATCTTCATCAGTGACATGTTCTCTCCCCTCAGAAAAACATTTAATCTATTTGTAGACTGCCGTTTTCCTCATGCATTATCCCCATAAACTTGGACTAACATGTCTCTGATTTAACTTCCATTCTTGCCCAGTTTAACAAGAAATTTAATGTTTGTTCATTGCTCTAATTCTTCAAGCTCATTCTCGCAACTGCAACAAAAACATGCAACAACAATAATGAATGCCACTCAGCAAGACACCAACTCACATCGACATGAACACAGCTGTGAGACACTAATATACCAAGGTTATGAAACCTTTCCAAGCTGTTTACACAGTGCTGCCAATGTAAGTGGCAATTTTGCAAACTTAATTGTCAGACCTCATATCTGTGTTTTCATTTGTCTGTGCTTTGTTTCAACATTTTTAAAGATAATATCCTAGTGTTTTATGCATATGTTTAAGATTGTGAAAATAAACCTGTATATAAAATGTTAGACTTACAAGATTAGAGAAAATAGTCATACTTATTGAGCTAAAAGAATATTTCAGCATCATAGTGCAACATAAATTTTCAGGTCTAGAATTGGTCATAATGTTCTGTAAGTATACCAGAACTTTGTAATAGTTGTAATAATAGAGCATTAGACTTCCATCTGTTTTATTTCTTGGGCAATATTGTTTAAATAGAAAGAAAATATAGCAAACTGCTGGTGACTCTATCACATTTTAAGTAAAGGGACTAACAAATATGAAAACTTTCATTGCTCAAAGCTGAGTCATACTGAACTCTTTCCATGTATGAAAGTCCTAAATGACATGTTAATATAGAGATCTATGATATACCTACAAAATGGTAAAAAGGTCAATGATTTGTTCTGTTCAAGTAATGATTACATCAGTGGTGCATGCTTATCAGCAAGTTTTGGCTCAGCCTTATGTGGTCTAAGAAAAGTTAATCATATCTAGAAAAAAATGTTAGGATATTCATATTGTGTGGCCTGTTTTACACACACACACATACACACACACACACACACACACACACAAATATAATATCCAAATAAATGCACACGTGATTTAAACATAAACATTTCTGAAGGTATGCAAAAATTTAGGTTGTGTAATACATTATAAACCCATACAATTTCTATCCAAGCCATGTTTAAAAAATGGAGGCTTCACTATAAAGAATGTTTGTCTCCTAAACAGATTTGGTTGCTTTGAGAGTACCCAGAGCTCTATGTCCTAGATAAACCACAGTTGGTAACATCATTTTTTTTTATAGCCATTCTGATGAGTGGATAATAATATCTCATTGAGTGGTTACTTTTGTATGGTTTTGTGTTTTTATTTTTTAAATATTTATTATGGAATTTTTCAAACATACACAAAACTAGATTCAGTAGTATAATGCACCTGATTTCATCAACAGATAATTTCAACAATTTTCAATACATTGTTCATTTTATTTCCTGTGTGTCCCCACGTACTTGCCCCTCCCTCTTCCCTTGTCCAAGTTATTTTGAAGCCTCTCCCAAACATCAGGAATGGTCTATTTTTGTTATCATGTACTATGTAATACAAATGTGCTAGAGACTGTTTTTTGTTATATTTTCTAGATAATCCAATATATATTCTTTGAAAATACTTTAATGTGAACAATTTCAGATGTATAGCCATTTATAGGAAAAAAAATCACAGAACTTTAGAAATCTCCAAAAATATTGATTTCTTAATTTTTTTTTCTTATTAATAGAAGACCTATAAATTTTTTTTGCTTGGTAACTTGATAGCTTAATTCAGAATATTATTTGTAATGTCATAATGTAATGTCATTTGTAATGTAATGTCAAATAAGTTATATCAGACACAGCTGACATAGTTTTAAAGTTTACTGATGTTTCCTTAGTACAAACATAAATCAAGCATATTTTATAACATGAAAATAACAAATTACCCATGACTCCCTTTGGAAATATCCAATGTTAGATTGTTACGTTTCTCTTCAGGATTTTTTTTTCTGTGAACACATTTTACCTAGTTAAGTTCATTGTTAGTGTTCTAATATTTTTCAAAACTTGGATAATACCCAACTTTTTCCTTTTAAAGGAAAAATGTGAGCAATCCATGGTTCCTCCCCTGGGGCCAGAAACCTAATTATTAAAAAAAAAAAAAAAAAAAAAAAAAAAAAACACCTAATTTGAGAGTAATTTATTTAACAAGCTGAATTTTTATTCTAAAAATATATCTTTCAAGTCAAAATTTAACTTATGACAGAGAAGTTTTATAACTGATAAAACATATTTTTAGATTATAATCAAAAGTGAAATACATTAAAGTGTTCTAGAACCCATATTTCCTAGGGATCGACAAAGCCCATTTTGTAAAACACTAGATTATGCAATTCATAATCCATAATCACAGATAATTAAAGTTTATTTCAACCTTGAATTTAACCTTCTTCTCAAACAAACTCTTATCCAGAAGGATAACACATAGCAAAGTGAAGCAGTAAACCTTATCTGTCCTGGGGGTAAGGGAGAGAGTCAAGAATGATTTCCAGGTGGTGATGCCTGCTCTGAGTAGTGGATGTGAATCAGGCTGACTTGGTGGAGAAAGCAAGGTAGAAGATGGTGTGAATTGAGGAACAGAGGGGGAAGATAGACTTGTGTGCACTTTGGCAGTAATTGCAAAGAGAAGTAAGTACACTAGGGCACAGCATGTGTATTGCAAGGGTAGGTATCCTGCGCTTTTCTCTGAGCAAACTGGAGGAGCTTTAAGAAGCGTTTAGCAGCACGACTAAAGTCAGGATTGGCCTCTGTGTGGTGGTCACTAGGAAGCTTTTTTCAGAACAGAAAGATCTTTCCCAGTAGCCTATGATGATGTTACCCCTCTTCCTATCTGTCTGTTTGTTTGTTTGTTTTCAGTCAGACAAGTCTTAGGACTGCCTAAGCCTGGTTGGGCTGTTCTCTGTTAAGGCATAACTACACATGCACAATATATAGAAGAGCAGGTCTGCATGAGGGGTCAGAGGAGACAGCTACTCCTCTGGCCTTCTCTCAGGTGGCTGCTTTCCCCTGGAAGCCTTACAGAAGTGTGTCCAAGCTTTCCTGTGCATGTGCTCCCTTTTGGTAATAATTGCTGCTTCATTCCCAGCCAGATGCTGCCATGGCTTCTGAGAGCCCCACTCTGTTCTGCTTGTCACGGGGCCCACAAGAGCTTTACTTTTGGTAGTTGGAGAGAAACAAATATATGCTACAAAATCTATGCCTAGTAATATATGCCTACAAAATTATAATAGACACTCTCACACACATTCAAAGCACACACACTCAGCGCACAAACACATTCTCTCACACTCATGCATATATCACACACACGTCCTGCCAGAAGCAATTAAATCACTTACGCTAATGGATAATTGAACATTCTGCCTCATTCTGACTACTGTCATTTGCTATCCTGTGTCATTGTTCCTAAGTTGAGTTCATGATGCAGATGCTCCAAACACTATTTATTCACTATAAAAAGTTCTGGGAACAAGACAACATATAATATTCATGTAAGGTCACTTTGAAGATTCTGAGGGTTGTAGAGATTGGTTTTGGTCATATAAATCTGAAGTGAGGTGAGGTGAGGTGAGGTGGAGTAAGATTTGATACTATACATACAATCTGTGATTGATTAAATTGAAATCCATCTGTGTTGAATGTCTTGCTGGCACTAAGTTGCTGATGTGACCTGCTTCCTAGCTATAGTCCCTGAAGTTAAGATACTTCTGAATCTGTATGTGGGTAAGCACACAAGAAAACAGGTGTTTGGATTATAAACTCAGAGAAAAGAAAAGCTTACAAGGCTCCTAAGGACAGTGACCACCACTGCATAGGGTTGGGGGAAGGGAGCAGGGGCTGGTCAGGGTAGATCTTTCCCTTTGAAGCAGGTTACTATATCACTTCTAAATTAAGCGTATGGTTATATTTGATAATACAAAATGCAGGGCTGAAGAATAAGCAATTTAGCTTATGCTAACAGATTACCGTATCATATATAGGGCTTTGGACCCAGCAAGCAAGTTCACCTGTCACTGGTGCTGGAGCCAGCTTCCTTTATCTTTCATAGAAAAAAAAACCCAAGTTTGAACACTACATTTCTAATCATTTTCAATGTTGTTTGTCTCTGGAGGCTTTAAAAAGATCCTCTGTTAGATTATCTGGGTAATATGATTTTAAAATGCTGTAACTAGAATCAGTAGCATGGCTTCATTCTGTCCACGTTCCGCTCTCCTAAAGGGAATGAAAGAATAGCCTGGAAACAATGTTGTCATTGTAAGTAGAGCTTCCTTCAGGCTCTCTGGGAGCTCATAGTGGGAAAGGAGAACCATTGGTCACAGGATGGGTAATTCCATTGGTTCTACTTGCTGGTCAGAGTGGCACATGTTGGTTAATCATACTTCAGGCAGCAGACATTGGAAATTTAGAGGTTGTCTTCCATTTCATTTATCATTTTCAGAGTGAACTTTCTGTGAAATACTGAAAATAGGAAACTGCACAGTTATACCCAAGTGCTTCAATAGCCTGTGTTCACATCATACACACACACACACACACACACACACACACACACACACACATATTCACTCTGAAAATGATAAATGAAATGGAAGACAACCTCTAAACTTCTAATGCCTGGTGAAAATTATGCTAGTTGAAAATTTCAGGAAATTACTTAAAAGTTTTCTCAGAATTAGAATGTAGATAAGAGAAAAGAATATGGTGATAATGATGGTAGATTATCTCTGAAGTTGTTTGCTGTTATATATATATGTATATATATATGAACTCCACATACATGAGAAGTTCAGAGACAGAAAGGGAAATTGAGGTATATAAGACATTCTGAGCTATGGATGAGAAAAGGTGCCTTGGGGCTTCAGAAGGTAGTTGCAGGGAGAGCATATGTTCAATAATTAGTAGTTTGCCCTACCATATAGATAGGTAAAAAAGTCATTTCTGGTTTTAATTTTTATCGTGGGCTAGGCTCCTATTTAAATTCTTCTAGCTAGTTAAGGAAGTGAGAGGACAGAAGTTTCTCTTGAGTCCATGGGGTCTTTGTTGCCATTTGCTCAGAATAATCCAGATGTCAGAGGCATATCTTGGGGTGGCTCATTCTGAACCTCTACTATAGGAAAAGAAGGCTCCTCTCCAGACAGTTTCAGGTCATTGCTGTTGAGAAGAAAACACGGCCAGAGTAATACAAAGTACAGATTCAAACTAGATTGCAGAATCAAGTCAGGAAAATCTCTGGAGAGTTGGATGTTATTATAAGAGAAATTATTTTACAAAAAGGTATGTGAAGTCATTTAATGTTTGTGAATGTATTGACCTTTTATAATTCCATCACCTTTCTCGTTTGTTTTTTTTTAATCAATAAAAAGGTTTTAAGCTACTCGTTCTTTGAGATGTATAATTCAAAATTGAATGAAATAAATAAAGCATAAGAACAAGTCTGCTATGTTTTGGTATCTATGTGCAAAGGAAGATCACTACTAAATATTAATCTTCTGAGAATTTATATTGAAAAAATGCACATCATAAAGAATAAAAGTAGCCATGAATTGAATATTTTTCCCAGTAGGTAAATAGTATGCTAAATTTAGGGTGAAAATGTCAGGATGGACATGATGATCTGTTTTTATAGAAAATGAATGTACAGGACGACTTCCTTTGCAATGATTCATGAAGACAGAAATCTAATTGTTGTATTGTTATATTGAGCTTTGACAGTATTATTGCTTTTGGGAAGGTGAATTCATAACCTTATGAATTAATCCATGTCACATGTGACTCCATGTAGAAAAATAATGTGAAAACAGTCTGTTGAAGCACTTGGGCATAATTCTGTGCAGTTTTCTATTGTCAGTGTTTCACAGAGTTCACTCTGAAAATGATAAATGAAATGGAAGACAACCTCTAAACTTCTAATGTCTGGTGAAAATTATGCTAATTGAAAATTTCAGCACATTACTTAAAAGTCTTCTCAAAATTAGAATGTAGGTAGAAACAACCAAAGTGTCCTTTGATTGATGATTGGATAAAGAAGATGTGGTATATATACACACTGGAATACTATTCTGCCATAAAAAAGGTAAAATGCCATTTGTGACAACATGGATGGATCTTGAGATTATTATGCTAAGTGAAATAAATCAGACAAAAAAGTCAAGAACCATATGATTTCACTGATATATGGTATATAAAACTAAAAACAACAAAGGAAAAAGACAAACAAATGAAAAAACAAAAACTCATAGACACAGACAATTGTCTACTGATTACCAGAGGGTTAGGGGGGAGAGGGATGGTAGATGAGTGTAAAGGGGATCAAATATATGGTGATGGAAGGAGAACTGACTCTGGGTGGAAAACACACAATGGGATTTATAGATGATGTAATACAGAATTGTACACCTGAAACCTATGTAACTTTACTAACAATTGTCACCCCAATAAACTTTACTTAATAAAAAAAAAAAGAATGCAGATAGGAGAAAAGAACATGGTGATAATGGTGGCAGATTATCTCTGAGGTTGAGTTTTGCCGTTTTTAGTATAAAAAATAGTCATAGATGCATTCTCAGGCAAGCTCTACATGGTTTCCTTTCAGGGGCTCCTTTCAAAGTTAAGGGTTACAGAGATATCCAAGCCCCCCTTGTGTTCTGTTAATATAGATCGCTGGTAAGATAGTCAATTCTGTTTCGTAGCTAAATATAACAATTTCCTAAAAGAAAAGAGCTCTGTTAGTATGTAAGCACAATGATCCTGTAAGAAGTACTGATAGCAACAGGAATTTTCAGAAAAGAAATTTTAATTATTTCAAAGTAATAATTGAAAGTGGTTGTAAGTACATTCATTTCTGAGTACATTTCTCAAAACAAAATTTAGATTATAAAAAAAGTATCTGCTAGATGTGATGGATATCCAAGAGGTTCTAGAAACTCCCCATTACACTTAAGTTTGAAACTGTAGTGGTAAAACCTCCCATGAAATATATCTTTTTATTTGTTTTTACAATTAGGATTTTAACATGTTTATTTCTGGGTTAAATTCTTTTAAGAGGGTGAAAATATATTTAAGTTAATCCAAAAGTTCACCAATCTATTGCTAGTTCTAAAATGTTTTCAAATTATATATATATATATATATATATATATATATATATATATATATATATATATATTCAAATTTCAAAGAAATTTGGGGAAAAGAAAAGGTTAATTAAACTTTCTTAATTTGCATCTGCCTTGGTGTGTAATTCTCTTTCCTTTTAAAGTTCCCCAGATGCAGTTTTCTCATCCTCCAATCCAGCCCTTGTGGGACTGCAGCCATGTTCTCCCTCCAGCTTTGTGCTATGGCAGGACGGGAGCCAAGAGATCATTGGCAGGTGCTGGGCTTACTCCCTGTCTTTTTTGTTGTCCCAAACTCCACAGGGTACAGAGGTTCAGGAAAAAATGTGAAATTAGCCACAAAGTCAAATGGAAAATTTCAGGATATTAGAAAATACAGGGACAGTTGATGGCTGAAGTCATGGCTCATAATGTTTTTTTTGGTTTACCTGTTTACCCAAAGCACTTCACTCATTCCTTAACAAAAATTAAAAAGTAAAAGAAAACTCACAAGAAGAAAAAAAATAATTGTTAATTGTTTTGACAGCAAGATAACAAGTATCATTTAAATTGATATTCATAGATTTAGCATGATCTTTATGAGCTATATGACAAAACTCTAGAATTTTTTTATTCCTTGTTCTTTGTGTCACTTCTCAGAACTTACTTAAATATACATGTTTGCAAAGAAATAGAAGAATTAGAAATAGACTACTGAGTTACTGGGTAAATATTTAGATTCATTTGAGATTTTTTTTTTCCTGAGAGGAAGAAACACTCATCATTTGGTTGATATATTTTAATGTTATTCCTTAGGTTTTTCAAAGAGGCTGCTGAGGCATTCTGGAGGAAATGGGAAAAATGTCAGAAGAGGGCTCTCTGTAGGATTATTGGTCTACATAGAGAGAAAGAGAGAGGATACAACATTTACTCCAATTAACTTCATTGTTGCAAACTTGACCCAACATATGTGCTGAACCCTGTGTTCTTTACAATCTCCACTACCCATACGTGGGCCCCACTAAGTTTCTAGCATTCCCCCCACCACCTTCCCAGTCCCTACTCAGTACCCTTTTGCCTGCAGAAAGTAATCAATAGAAGTGGACAAAGTGGGCAAACTTGCCTTGTTCCTGATCTTAAAGGGAATGGTTTTAGATTTCCCCCATTAAGTAGGATGTTAGCTGTGGGTTTATCATATATGGCCTTTTTTGTGTTGAGACATGGTCCCTCTATTCCCACTTTCTTAAGAGTTTTTATCATAAATGGCTGCTGGATTTTGTCAAATGCTTTTTCTGCATTTATTGATATGATCATATGATTTTTATTTTTCATTTTGTTAATGTGGTGTATCACATTAATTAATTTGTGGATGTTGAACCACCCTTGCATGTAATCAATAATGTTGTAAAGATTTTGTAGAGTATCCGATGGACACTTGTCCCATTAGGGAGACTACCTTAGGGATGATGTAGATGCCTGATCACTGCATTGTGCACCTGAAGCTAAAGCTGAACAATAATGAATGTTAACTACAATTTTATATATATATATATATATATATATATATATATATATATTTACACATATAAATATTTTCATATATAAAATTATATATATATATATATATATATATATATATATATATATATATATATATATAGTTACAAGAAGTGAAGTACAGCATTAGGAATAGAGACAGTGGAAATGTAATGGCTGTATGCGATGTCAGAGGGGTAGAAGATGGGGGGCAGGGGGTTATCACTGTGTGAGTGATATAAATGATAAATGTCTATTACATTGTTGTTTTGTACACCTGAAACTAATAAAAAAAAAGTAATCAAATAGGTCAGGTGAATGTTATCCCCAAGGGACTTGAGTGTGTTTTGGGGACAACTTGGAAAATGCAAGGGGCTGGTCATCTAAAAATATATGGTGATATCCGTCACCTAAAGATTCCATGGGATGTTGCATTCTTTAGTATAAGAACTTCCAGGAATCTTCCAATATATTAAAGCAAACTTTGAAACTGAAAGAACATATGGTATACAGCATGTGACAGACTTCTGACCAGAGAAGTCTTTGAGAAACATCTGAAAGACTCATATTTTCTGGAGCACAGTTTGGGAACACCACGCTGGTTTTCAAACTTGCTGAATGAGCTCCTTGGAGGAGCCTTGAAAAGAAACAAAGAGGCAGGATTTAGACCTGTTTCAAGAAGACTCTTTTTTACTCATTTCTTTTATATATCTGGTTCTTTAATGACTAAGCTTTTCTTTGAAGAAAGTTTTCCTTGACCAAAAAAAGGATTCTAGAAATATTTGTGGACAGTGAAAACTGAATCTCAATGTCAGCTATTTTTTCCCCCTGGCTTTGCTACTCCTTAGACTTTCTTATGGTATTTTTGGAATGAAACCACATTCAAACTTGAGTATGAAATCCAAAAGCCAAAAACGTCTGATATTTTTTCCCTCACAAGTACATTAGAACCATGAGCAAATAATAGGACTTCCTAGTAGTAGATCACTGAGGTAGCTGAACAGAAAGTAAGAAAGATGAGGCAATTTGATTGATTTCTATACAAATTTCCCATGTAGTTCTTTAGCTGGATACTCTCAAATGAGCACCAGGTTGTCCTGGGCAAATTAATCACCTAATTTACTGCAATGCCCACCTGCAGGATAAGCAGAAGTCTGCTCCAGACTTCTACAAAAATGCCTCACTGTTTCTTGATAAAGGGGACACATTAAAAATTGTG
This sequence comes from Rhinolophus hipposideros, assembly GCF_964194185.1. Taxonomy (NCBI): domain Eukaryota; kingdom Metazoa; phylum Chordata; class Mammalia; order Chiroptera; family Rhinolophidae; genus Rhinolophus; species Rhinolophus hipposideros. Next base: position 47,297,073 of record NC_138059.1, read on the forward strand.
ATTTTTAATCACAGGTCCTAAAAAAAACAATCAAGTGTGAAATAGAAAATGTGATTCACGAACATCAGTCTGAGACCTTGTGTTTATACTGAATTTTCCTAAATGTCAAAACAAAATACATGCATTATTAGGTATAAGTCTAAATTATTATTTAAATTTAGTAGATGGAAAGTCAGTAAAAGCTGATAAATGTTCCTGTTTAGGGTCCTGTGGCTGCAATGGATCCTAATGTCTGCAGCTCAAGTTCTCCCAGGAACCCACTCTCTGGGATGAAACAAGCATATTTGAAGGGGGTAGTTAAGAAAACTCCCCATAGATGGTACAAACTCAATTTTCTAACTTCTGAGGCTTGCTTTCTTTGATTCTTTCTTTCTTTCCTTCTTTCTTTCTTTCTTTCTTTCTTTCTTTCTTTCTTTCTTTCTTTCTTTCTTTCTTTCTTTCTTTCTTTCTTTCCTTCCTTCCTTCCTTCCTTCCTTCCTTCCTTCCTTCCTTCCTTCCTTCCTTCCTTCCTTCCTTCTTTCTTCTTTCTTTCTTTCTTTCTCTTTCTCTCTCTCTCTCTCTCTCTCTCTCTCTCTCTCTCCCTCCCTCCCTCCCTCCTTTCCTTCCTTTGCTTCTTTCTGTCATTTTTTTAATTTTTTTTTTTTTTTTTTTTTAGTCACATACTCTATAACTTGCTCTGAGCAAAATCCTCTCATCAGGCTGTGGGATAAATTCAAAATGAGTAGCAGAAATGATAACTTATCTTTATTTCAACATGGAAATGTGATTTCTCCAGATTTTTCTAATGTTCCAAATGGGGTTTTCAAAGACTGAACGTTGCATCAAGGCTGCGAGCCTAAAGGACTCTACACAAGGAGGATGCTTCTGTATAACTCCTCTCTCTCTCTCTCTCTCTCTCTCTCTCTCTCTCTCTCTCTCTCTCTCTCTCTCTCTCACACACACACACACACACACACACACACACACACACATGCACATACCAGAAATGTAGATAGCAACTTAAATCTATGCACAAGTAAAGATGATTTCAGATGAAATACAATTTTTCTTCCTCATTGGAATGATCAATGACAGTTTGATACAGATAGTAGGAAACTGCTATTTGCAGAACCGTTAAGGGTATGAAATAGTCTTAAATAATCCACAGGATCAAGTGATGGGTGAATCATTTCAAAGGCTGGTTTCAAGACCACAAGTAATCAGGGAGGCAACCCATAAGAAACATTAAGAGCACATACCACACCATTAGAAAATCTCATATATATACTCCTCCCCAACATATTCGTGTGTGTGTGTGTGTGTGTGTGTGTGTGTGTGTGTGTAGAGAAAGAGAGAGAGGGAGAGAAAGAGAAAGCAGAGATGATGAGAGAAAGAAAGACAGAGAGACAAATAAGTCTCACAAAGTTGGAAATATGGCTTTTAGAATTGTTTAATTATAGCTTTAAATTTTCAGGGGAGGGCGTGAAAATGGTGGCTAGAATATGAGGATTTTGAAAAACGCAGTAATGTAGTGACAGTTTGGTTAACTGCTGCATAGGGCAACAATTATTTGATTATTCATCAATATATATCTGTGCTTTGCATTGTTTCAACTTTAAGGTGTTATATAATATCTTTACATGCTTAAAATGAGAAGTTAATTGTTCTTACAATCAACTAGATTATGCCTACTTTAAGACAAAATAACTGTTCGTGTAATAAAAAATTTTTGCTTGTGTCTTAGGTCCCAGGAATATGCAAGACTTTGCGAGGTAAAAATGTGATCCCAGTCTCTTAAAGAATACATATGAAAGAATTCATATTTAAGTCTGGGAAATTTAGGGGAATCTTCTTTGAAGAGGCAGCAGTTGAACTTAAATTTCAAGATTATGTAGAAATTAGCCAAATGGATAAAAGTAGAATGGGTATTAGAGATGGCAGGTACAAGACATAGAGTTTGTTTAGGAAACGATAAATTGTTCAGTATTTCTAGTGTGTAAATATATAAAATAAACCAAATCATTAACTTATTGAGGGATCAACAAAAGCTTATGGGTTTGGGTAATATCTTAATATGTATAGAAATAGCCTTTGGTATCACGTGCTAAGAAAATAATTTTTTATTAAATTACTTTATTTTGCTATATTAGAAATAGATAGAAAGTCAAAACTCTGCTTTGTGACTTCTCTGCCATCATTTATCTTGGTTGCAAGAATATTTCCATGAAAGCACTGTAAAGAACTGCACATAATTGCTTATACAGTAACCTTACATTTCCATTGGCGCTGAGCCAGTGGGTCAGAAATTCTCTCCTATTAATTTTCTTCACCAAGGACTAAACTGAGAGCCACACCAATATCAGAAATTCTTATTTAGAGAGGGCCAGTTTGGATCAGAATTATTTGAATTTCTCTGCATGATCCTCAAAATAAACACTTTCTGAATTTTCTAAGATCCACTGATCCTCTGGTATAGCATCTCCCATCTTTCTTCATGTGTTGGTGCATGAGTAACCAATGGGAGAACAAATAATTCAATATGGCTAATAAATTGATCATTGTGATTTTGTGGTAGAAAAGTCAGTTTCCTGGTTTCTTTTTGCATATATTTAGTAAAAAGTTGTTTGTAATAGGAAATAAATTAAACAGAATACCAGAAACATGAGCTCTGAACTTCTTTGTAATCTTTTTTTTTTTTTAACAAAAGAAAATCTTTTATTTTCTTTGTAATCTTTTGAGTGTTTATTACTTGACAAATATAATCTTGTGATCGCTGCATATAAAAAGCTCTTTTAGCCCATAAAAAATATTGAAATATTGAAGTTTTGATATGGTTTACTGAGTTTTTTCACTTATCTGATGCTCTCCATAAATGATTTGGCTGAATTAAGTTGGGGGTTGGATTTCACTCTGGTTCGATGAGATCTATAGTTCATAATGTTCAGCAGCGGTTAATCTAAATCTAAAAGCCAAGGGATTGCTTACTTTTTTTTTTAGTTTTTATATTTTTAGTTTTATGGGAATGAGTAAAACAAGATACATTAGAAGAAAGAGAGAAGGGAACAGAGAATCTATTCAAACATTTTTTTTTATTTGTTGGGGTGACAATTGTTAGTGAAATTAGATTTCAGGTGTACAATTCTGTATTACAGAACCTGTATAGATTTCAGGTGTACAATTCTGTATTACAGAACCTGTATAGATTTCAGGTGTACAATTCTGTATTACATCATCTATAAATCCCATTGTGTGTTTACCATCCAGAGTCAGTTCTCCTTCCATCACAATATATTTGATCCCCCTTACCCTCATCTCCCACCCCCCAACACCTTACCCTCTGGTAACCACTAAACGATTGTCTGTGTCTATGAGTTTTTGTTTCTCATTTGTTTGTCTTCTTCTTTTGTTGTTTTTGGTTTACATACAATATATCAGTGAAATCATAGGGTTCTTTGCTTTTTTGTCTGACTTATTTCACTTAGCATTACACTCTCAAGATCCATCCATGTTGTCACAAATGTTCCTATATCATCTTTTCTTACTGCCAAATATTATTCCATTCTGTATATATACCACAACTTCTTTATCCATTCATCTATCAAAGGACATTTTGGTTGGTTCCATGTCTTGGCCACCGTAAACAAAACTGCAATGAACATTGGCGCACACGAGTCTTTATGTATAAATGTTTTCAAATTTTTGGGGTAGATACACAGAAGAGGGAATGCTGGGTCATATGGTAATTCTATTCGTAATTTTCTGAGGAACCACCACACTGCCTTCCATAAGGGCTGCACCAGTCTGCATTCCCACCAACAGTAGATGAGGGTTCCTTTTTCCCCACAGCCGCTCCAACACTTGTTGCTATTTGTCTTGTTGATGGTAGCCATTCTGACTGGGGTAAGGTGATATCTCATTGCGGCTTTTATTTGCATTTCTATGATGATTAGTGATGTTGAGCATTTTTTCATATGTGTATTTGCCATTTGTATGTCCTCTTTGGAGAAATGTCTCTTCAGGTCCTCTACCCATTTTTCAATTGGGTTGTTTGTGTTTTTGTTGTTGAGATTCATGAGTTCCTTGTAAAATGAGTTAGAGTATTGTCTCTTCTTCAATTTTTTGGAAGAGTTTGAGCGGATTGGTTTAGGTCCTCTTTGAAGATTTGGTAGAATTCACTAGTGAAGCCATCTGGTCCAGGACTTTTGCTTTTGGGAAGGTTTTGGATAACTGATTCAATTTTGTTACTGGTCTGTTTAGATTTTCCATCTCTTCATGGTTCAGCCTTGGAAGGCTACATGTTTCTAAGAACTTATCCATTTCTTCTAGGTTATTGAATTTGGTGGCATATAGTCCTTCATAGTATTCTTGCATGATATAGTACTCTTGCATGATCCTTTGTATTTCTATGGTGTCCGTGATAACTTCCCCTTTTTCATTTCCGATCTAGCCAAGGGATTGTCAATTTTGTTAATCTTTTCAAATAACCAGCTCTTTGTCACATTAATTTTTTAAATTGTCTTTTTGTTCTCTATTTCATTTAGTTCTGCTCTGATTTTTGTTACTTCCTTTCTTCTGCTGACCTTGGTTTCACTTGTTCTTCTTTTTCTACTTCTTTAAGGTGTAATATGAGGTTATTTGGGATATTTCTTGTTTCTTGAGATAGGCCTGTAATGATATAAATTTCCCTCTTAAAACTGCTTTCGCTGCATCCCAAAAATTTAGGTAGGATGTATTTTCATTCTCATTTGTTTCTACGTATATTTTGATCTCTCCTCTAATTTCTTCTTTGACCCAGTAGTTCTTTAAAAGTATGTTGTTTAATCTCCATGTATTTGTTTTTGCTTCCAGTTGTTCTTTAAAAGTATGTTGTATAATCTCCATGTATTTGTTTCTGCTTCCTTTTTGCAGATGATAGCCAATTTCAATGCATTGTGATCAGAGAATATGCTCGGTATGATATCAATCTTCTTAAATTTGCTGAGGCTGATTTTATGTCCCAATATGTGGTCTTTCCTTGAGAATGTTCCATGTACACTCAAAAGGAATGCATAGTCTGATATTTTAGGATAAAGTGCTCTATATATGTCAATTATGTCCATTTCATCTAATGTGTCATTTAGGGCTGCTATTTCGTTATTTGTTTTCTGTTTGAATGATCTATCCATAGCTGTCAATGATGTATGTAAGTCCCCTAGTATAACTGTGTTTTGGTCAGTTTCTCCCTTTAGTTCTGTTAAGAGTTGCTTGGTATATTTTGGTGCTCCCTGATTGGGGGCATAAATATTGATGACTGTTATGTCTTCTTGTTGTATAGTCCCCTTTACCATGATGAAATGTCCATCTTTATCTCTTGTTATGTTTTTCACCCTGAAGTCTGTTTCATCTGATATCATTATGGCTACACCTGATTTTCTCTGGGTACCAGTTGCTTGGAGTGTCAATTTCCAACCTTTCACTTAGAATCTATGCTAGTCCTTGCAGCTGAGATGCTTCTCTTGGAGACAGCATATGTTTCTGTTTAGTTTTTTGATCCAATCTGCTACTCTGTGTCTTTTTATTGGTGACTTCAGTCCATTTACATTAGGGTAATTATTGATACATGAGGATTCCCTGTCATTCTATCTTTAGTTATTTGGTAAGACTGTGTGTCCATTGTTTCTTTGCCATTTTGTTGTTGTCTATTATTTCTGTGTGGTGGTATTCTATGATGTTTCCCTCTCTTTCTTCTTTTATTACAGTATGTATTTCAGTTCTGGATTTTTTTTGAGTGGTTACCCTTAAGTTTATGGAAAAGAAAGTTTGATATTTAGAGTATTCCATTTAGTTCAGCACGCTTACTTTCTCCATTCCTATATTCGGGTTCAGGCCTTTACTCTCCCCCTTTTTATGTTGCCACAAATTGGCCTTGTTGATGATGGTCATATAGCCTCCTTTAGATTTTCTTGTAGTGAAGGTCGTATATTAGAAAAATCTCTCAGCTTATGTATGTCTGCAGAGGTCTTTATTCCTCTTTCATATCTAAAGGATACCTTTGCTAGATATATTATTTTTGGCTCATAATTTCTCTCTTTCAATCGTTTGAATATTTGGTTCCACTCCCTCCTGGCTTGTAGAGTTTCTGCTGAAAAATCTGATGATAATCTAATGGGCTTTCCTTTGTAGGTTACCGTCTTCTTTTCCCTGGATGCCTTGAGGATTTTTTCTTTGTTGTTGATTTTAGACAGCTTCAATACAATGTACTTTGGAGAAGGCCTGTTGGGATTGAGGTAATTAGGTGTTATATTTGCTTCTTGGATTCGAGGATCCAGTTCTATCCACAAGTTTGGGAAGTTCTCATTAACAATTGGTTGAATATATTCTCTGTTCCCTTCTCTCTTTCTTGTCCTTCTAGAATGCCCATTATTCTTATATTGCTCTTTCTGACAGAGTCAGAAAGTTCTTGTAGAGTTCTTTTTTTTTTTTTAAGTCTCAAGTCTCTTTCTTCTTCCTTCTGTGTAATTTCCAGGTTTCTATCTTCAATATCACTGATTCTTTCCTCCATCTTGTCAACTCTACTACCTAGGCTGGTTATTTCATTCTTAATTTCTTCTGTTGAGTTCTTAATCTCCAGAAATTCCATTTGGTTCTTTTTTAAAATTTCAATCTGTTTCATAAAATGCTCATGTTGTTCTTTGATTGCGTTTCTGCGTTCATTAAATTGCTTTTCTGTGTTTTCTTTCATCTCATTGAGTTTTTTCAAAACTGCAATCTTGAATTCTCTGTCATTTAAGTCACACATTTCCATATCTTTAAGTTTCTGTTCTGGAGACTTTTCACTTTTTTTCTGAGCTGTCTTGTTGCCTTGGTAATTCATAGCAATTACTGATTTGTTATTTATCTTCCTATACATGTACAGGAGTGGATTCTTCGAAAGGTTGATAGGAAGATGTCTTTCTTTTGTTTTCTAGTACTTGCTGATAGAATGTTTTATTTTCTCTCCGACTGCAGCCCTTTTTTTCCTCTCTCACACAGTAGTGCTATGTTTTCTCTGCACTCTTCCAGCTTCTCACACAATGGGAGGATTCCCGGGGAAACGAGGTTCTGCTCTGTTAACAGTTCACCTGGGTCATAGGGTGCCACGTCCCTGTGGGGATGCGGAGAGCTTTTGAAGTTCCAAAGCTCTTGCTGCACCAGATTCAGAGCCCGAATGTTTTATTAGTTCTGTTTACTCCTGCAGAGATCCACCCAGATAGATAGTGCCAGGGGTGGGGTGAGTTATGAGAGGTGGCCCAGAGCAATTGTGGGCGACCACCACCACAGTCGGTCCTGCTTCCACAGCTCTCTCCCCCAAGCCAGAACCAGCTGTGTTGCAAATCTGCGTCTGTGGTCCACAGCCCTCAGAACAGCAAACATTCTGCTCCCTCCATCCGACACCGCTTGTGCTCCTCCTCCAGCACCAGACAGGTGGGGGCAAGCGAGCCCTAGAAGGGCAGGGAGTGGGCAGCCAGTCTCAGCGCCCAAGGACCCTGCTCTCTGCCTGGCAATTACTGCTCAAACCACCGTTTTCAGCCCTCTTCCCTCAGTCCCTACTCCGAAGTATGCCGTGAGCGTGGGGCTCAGCCATGCTATACCGTGCCCCCTCTGCCCCGCGGTCCACAGGCGGAGCCCCAGCAGTCCGAATTCCACCCTCTCCCACATATGAGGCAGCCCTGGGATGCAGCGATCTCGGAGCACTGAGCTAGGTCTGCGTCCTTCACCAGTGCGGCTTCGTCTCTTTACTTCTCCCTTCCCTCCTCTCCTGCTCGCACGATTCTCCCACCTTTAGGTGAATTCAGTAGTGGACCTCTTTGTCTTGCCTGTCTGCTGTGCAAGGAGTCCTTTGTGGAGTTATTGTTGTTCGATTAATTGTAAATTCCAGCGGAGCTTTACAGAGTCTCACCTCACACTGCCATTTTGATGACATGTCTCAAACAAATTGTCGATGAGAACTTCCCAAACTTGTGGACAGAACTGGATTCTCAAATCCAAGAAGCAAATAGAACACTTAATTACCTCAATCCTAACAGGCCTTCTTCAAGGCACATTGTATAGAAGCTGTCTAAAATCAACGACAAAGAAAGAATCCTCAAGGAAGGCAGGGAAAAGAAGACAGTAATCTACAAAGGAAAGCCCATTAGATTGTCATCAGGTATCTCAGCAGAAACTCTACAAGCCAAGAGGGAGTGGAACCAAATATTCAAACGATTGAAAGAGAGAAATCATGAGCCAAGAATAATATATCCAACAAAGATATCCTTTAGATATGAAGGAGGAATAAAGACCTTTCTAGACATACAGAAGCTGAGGGAATTTTCTAATATATGACCTGCACTACAAGAAATACTAAAGAAAGCTATTTGACCACCATCAACAGGGACAATTTGTGGCAACCAAAACATAAAAAGGGGGATACTAAAGGCCTGAACTGAAATATGGGAATTGAGAAAGGAAGCATGCTGAAGAAAATGGAATACTCTAAATATCAAACTTTCTTTTACATAAACTCAAGGGTAACCACTCAAAAATATCCAGAACTGAATTATATACTGTAATAAAAGAAGAAACAGAGGGTAATATCATAGAATACCACCACACAGAAATGATAGACAACAACAAAATGGCAAAGAAATAATGGACACACAGTCTTACCAGACAACCAAAGATAGAATGACAGGAAATCCTGACATATCAATAATCACTCTAAATGTAAATAGACTGAACTCACCAATAAAAAGGCACAAAGTAGCAGATTGGATAAAAAACCTAAACCCAACCATATGCTGTCTCCAAGAGACACATCTCAGCTCCAAGGACAAGCATAGACTCAAACTTAAAGGGTAGAAATTGACACTCCAAGCAACTGGTACCCAGATAAAATCAGGTGTAGCCATAATGATATCAGATGAAACAGACTTCAGGGTGAAAAAGATAACAAGAGACAAAGATGGACATTTCTATTGGTAAAGGGCACTATACAACAAGAAGACACAACAATCATCAATATTTATGGCCCCAATCAGGGAGCACCAAAATATACCAAGCAACTACTAACAGAACTAAAGCTAGAAATTGACCAAAACACAATTATACTAGGGGACTTAAATACATCATTGACAGCGATGGATAGACACTCCAAACAGAAAATAAATAACAAAATAGCAGCCCTAAAAGACACATTAGATGACATGGACATAAATTACATATATAGAGCACTTCATCCTAAAACATCAGACTATACATTCTTTTCGACTGTACATGGAACATTCTCAAGCACAGACCACATATTGGGATATAAAATCAGCCTCAGCAAATTTAAGAAGATTGATATCATTCCAAGCATATTCTCTGATTACAAGGCTTTGAAACTGGATATCAACTGCAAAAACAAAGCAGGAAAAAAACAAATACATGAAGATTAAACAACATACTTTAAAGAACGACTGTGTCAAAGAAGAAATTAGAGGAGAGATCAAAAGATACATAGAAAAAAATGACAATGAAAAATACATCCTACTAAAATTTTGGGGATGCAGCGAAAGCAGTTTTAAGAGGGAAATCTATATCATTAAGGGCCTATCTCAAGAAACAAGAAAAATCCCCAATACATAACCTCTTGTTACATCTTATAGAACTAGAAAAAGAAGAACAAGTGAAACCCAAGTTCAGCAGAAGAAAGGAAATAACAAAAATAACAGCAGAACTAAATGAAGTAGAGAACAAAAAGACAATAGAAAAAATTAATGTGACAAAGAGCCGGTTCTTTGAAAAGATTAACAAAATTGACAAACCCTTGGCTAGACTCACTAAGATAAGAAGGAGAAGACACTAATTAGCAGAATCAGAAATGGAAGAGGGGAAGTTATCACCGGCACCAGAGAAATACATAGGATCATGCAAGAATACTATGAAGGACTATATGCCACCAAATTCAATAACCTAGAAGAAATGGACAAGTTCTTAGAAACATATAGCCTTCCAAGGTTGAACCAGGAAGAACTGGAAAATCTAAACAGACCGATCACCAGTAACGAAATTGAATCAGTCATCCAAAACTTTCCCAAAAGCAAAAGTCCTTGGCCAGATGGCTTCACTAGTGAATTCTACCAAACCTTCAAAGAGGATCTAATACCAATCCTGCTCAAACTCTTCCAAAAAATTGAAGAAGAGACAGTACTCCCTAACTCATTTTATGAGGCCAACATTACCCTGATCCCAAAACCTGGCAAGGACAACACAAAAATAAAAACTACAGACCAATATATCTGATGCATACGGATACAAAAATACTAAACAAAATTCTAGCAAATCGAATACAACAATGCATTAAAAAGATTATTCACCACGGACAAAATAAAGGACAAAAATTATATGATTATACCAATTGATGCAGAAAAAGCATTTGACAAGATACAAAATCCATTTATGATTAAAGCACTTAATAAAATAGGTATAGGAGGAAAATACCTTAATATAATAAAGGCCATAAATGACAAACCCTCAGCTAATCTCGTAATTATTGGTGAAAAACTGAAGCCCTTTTCTCTATGTTCAAGAACATGACAGGGGTGTCCCCTATCAACTCTGCTTTTGAAACAATCAATGAATACAGTAAAGTTGCTGGCTACAAAATCAACGTACAAAAGTCTGTTGCATTCCTATATTCTAACAATTCCTATATACTAAAAATATAAAAAACAATTCCTTTTGCAATTGCCGCAAAAAGAATAAAAATACCTAAAAATACCTTAAAAATATAAAAGTAACACATACTATTGAAAAAATAGAAATGACCAAGTAAAGGGAATTGGCAGTGTCAGTGGTATTAGGTGCAATTTTAAATAAAGCAGTTCTTAGTATCCTAGGCCTGCTGTAACAACTACCACAGATTGTGGACTTAAAAAACAAATATAATGTCTTACAGTTCTGGAGGCTATATGCCCATAATCAGGGTGTTGGTAGCAATACTTCCTTCTGAGGGCTGTGAGAGAAGGATGTTTTATAGACCTCTTTCTTTCACTTGTGGACCTGTCTTCTGTCTGTGTCTTCACATCATCTTTACTCTATGTGTATCTGTGTCCACATGTTGCCTTTTTAAAAAAATAAGGACAACAGAGGTATTGGACTGGTGTTCTAATGACTTGACTTTAACTTGATTACCTCTGTAAAGACCCTTTCTCCAAAAAAGGCCACATTCTGTTCCTGGCGGACATAACTTCAAAGCATGGGTTTTGGGAGGACACAATTCAATGCATAATAGGCAGTCAGGGTAGAATTCATTTATTTATAAGGTGATACATCCTAAATCTAATCTTTTTCCATAGGGCTGTGTGATGAGGGAACTTTGCCACTAAAAATATCTAAAACATAATTGCTAATGGACGTAAAAACAGTTGGTCTTTCAAACTGTTTGAAGCCCCATATCTGTGGAATCACTATTCCCTTGCCATCCATCTCTTAAATTTTTCTCATTCTTGGAATGACTTGCCAACTGCAACCAATAGCTGTTTTCATGCACCATTACTTTGTTTTTGTCTGATTCCTGTATAGCTGCTGAGACACTAGCAACATAGTTAGTTTGGAATTCAGCTAAAGACAAAGTTAACTAAATCAATTCTTTTCACTTCCTGCCGTGTAACAGGAAAGCCAATGCCATGGGTTTCATCAGTGGATGCTTAATGAAGGGATGAATGTTAAGAAGATACTTGAACCCCCCCACCACCCCCCACCCTGGTGCCTATAGCTTTGGACACTGTGATGCTGAGTTTTTTTTAATTCCTCAGGGCTTTTCCATTCCTCTTAGTAAACCACCAAGATCCTTAGCCAGATGTGGAGGTAGCAAACAGTTTCAGAAAATAGTGCAGCCTCCGAATTATGGATCAAAACTGATTTGGGTTTGAACACTGGCTCCTCTATGTCTTATTGTGCATCCTGGGACGGATCACTGAGATAATGAAGTGGAAGTTAATACATATGAACAGATTTACTGTGAAATTTAAATGTAATGGTGCGTGTAACTCACATGCCACATGACGTTTTAAACGTAATTACTTTCTTCGCTTTAAATTCTAGTTTCAACTTAGTAGCCATTGCATTTTAAGTTATTACATCATCAACACAATGACACAGGGAGACTGGACAGTGTTCGAGGGAGCTCTGAGTGATTTTTGTGTCTCGAAAGAATAACGATGGCAGGGCATATTTACTTTTTCAATTAGAATAGTTGATATTATAAGACACTATGCCATGTGCCAGGCATTATAATATTGACACCAACCACACACTACCTAGTCATTTTTTAATTGAAGCTCCACCACTAGCTATGTGAATTTGGGCAAATTACTTAAAAATTCCAATCTCTAGTCCCCTTAACTAGAAGGGGGAGAATACTCTGCTCCTTGTAGCGTTATAGATAGAAATAACCTAATGCAGTAAAGGGCTCAGCAGATGGGGTATTTCATAGTCAGCTGTCTGTAGTTTTTAAAATCAGCAATGAAGAGTACAACTTGTTGTTAGCATTCACTTGAGCTGAAGATTTCTTTCCCCCAAATCCCTGGTTTTCTGAGTATTTCTTAAAATCAGCTTTACTTAGATACAATTTACAGAGAGTAAACTGGTCCACTTAAGGTGTTTAGCAAATGAATATTCATGGAACCACCACCATCAACAGACAGATTGCTCCCAGTTTTTCCGTTGTGGTACTGTCTGCAGTCCATTGCTCTCCATCCCCAGCCTCAGACAACCAGGGACTTATCTGTTGTCATTATACATTATCTGTTTTAGAATGGCATATACGGGAGTCACAGTGTGTGTACTCTTGTGTGTCTGACTTCTTTTACTTAGAATGCTTTTGAGATTTAACTATGCAGTTGAGTAATCATTAGTTTGTTACATTTTATTACTGAGTAGAATTCTATTATATAGCTATACCCCAATTTGTTTATCTATTCACATGTTGTGAATTATTATACATGACATCTGTTGTTTACACAGACATAGGTTTTCAATTCAAGAAATGGACTTCATGAATCATATGATAACTGTAGATTTACCATTTTTAAAGACATGCCAAACTGTTTTCCATAGAGGCTGCACTATTTTATAATCCCACTAGCAAAGGACAAGGTTTCTCTTCACTCCAGTACTCATCAATTATTACATTTTTTTTATCTTAGTTGTGCTACTGGCTGTGAAGCACTATCTCCTTGGTGTTTTCATTTGCATTTCCCTGAGCCTCTTACATGGTTTTAATGGACAGCCAGTCCTATATATTCTTTTAAGTGAAGCATCTGGTAACGTTTTGGCTGTTGTTTTTTTTATTGGTTTGTCTTACTACCTAACTTATGAATTAGTTATAAGGGAAACATTTTATACTTCTTACTGTGAAGACCATCCTTGTTTCGTTACATTCATCTAAGTGTCTCACGTTTTTGTATCACCCAGAAAGCCAGCTCATGGTGGAAGTAAGGTTCGGTGCATTCGGAAAAGGCCTGACCTTAAGCCTAGAATGACTGCTGCTTTTGCTGTAACCAAAGCAACTAGGAAACCAGGGGCTCACAAGGCAGTGGGTCAGCTCATGAATGTTAACAGTGTAAGGGGAGGTAATTCCAAAATTCCAATATTTCCAAAGCCCACACATATGACTTGTGCTAAGTAAGGCCAACTATGAGACATGCTGACCTCTCAAAGTTGGGACTGACTGTTACTCCTGTGACCCAACACAGCAGCCTGGAGGGCGAGGGGTAGCAGTAGGCTGCCTTAGGTCGGAGTCGGATTTTGCTCCCAGAAAAGCATCTTGGGTGCCAGTGAGCCCAATGGGGCTGGTGGTGAGTCTGCACATGCAGAGTCTGAATGTACTCAACCAAATTTTAGCACACACGCAAAAAACCACCACCAAACACTGATGACCACAGAACAGCAGCAGGGTTGTGCCAAATGGGTCTTGAGACCTTAGTCTATGTGAATTAAATCCCATACTCAGGGAGTGAGAGGTACAAGAATCCAGGCCTTCTGAGAACCAGACTAGTCAGTAGTCTCATTGGAATTTGTGGGAACTCATATATGTTATATACGAGAGAGAACAAGCTCCTGGGTTGACCTGATTGTTTCCCACGAGCAGATACTACAGGGGTGGGGGACTGGTTGGGCCCAAAGTCCAATCTTTCAGCTGATTACCAGCCTATCTCGTCAGTCACAGGGAAAAAAAAATATTTTATGTTATTTAGCCCAGAGTGGCTCCTCTTCTAATTTTCACTTCTTCATGTGAGACTGCAAGGGGCTCTGATAGAGGGAACTCCAGCATTAGGCCTCTGGAATAGGTGTCATTCATTGTTCTGATGATGACACTTAGAACTCACATTGAGTGAACATATTAAAAGTAATGGTAAAACTTCTTTAAATAAAGTTGTGCTTAAGACTTATTGCTATTAGACAAAACTAATATTTATACTCATATTTTCCATCTATTGAGCAGATAATTTAATGACCAATAATTTTTGACAAAGAAGCTAAAAACACACAATGGAGGAAAGACAGCCTCTTCAATAAATGGTGCTGGGAGAATTGGATAGCCACGTGCAAAAGAATGAAACTGGACTGCTATCTGTCACCATGTACCAAAATTAATTCAAAATGGATCAAAGACTTAAGCATAAGACCTCACACAATAAATTGCACAGAAGAAAACATAGGTACTAAACTTATGGACCTTGGGTTCAAAGAGCATTTTATGAATTTGACTCCAAAGACAATGTAAGTAAAAGCTAAAATAAACAAATGGGACTATATGGAACTTAAAAGCTTCTGCACAGCAAAAGAAACCATCGACAAAATAAAGAGGCAACCAACTGAATGGGAGAAGATTTTTGCAAATAGTGCCTCCAATAAGGGGCTAATATCCAAAATATACAAGGAACTCATTAATCTCAACAACAAAAAAACAAACAACCCAATTGAAAAATAGGCAGAGGACCTGAAGAGACATTTCTCCAAAGAGGACATACAAATGTCAAATAAACATATGAAAAAATGCTCAACATCACTAATCATCAGAGAAATGCAAATAAAAACCACAATGAGATATCACCTCACCCCAGTCAGAATGGCTATCATCAACAAGACAAATAGTCACAAGTGTTGGAAAGGCTGTGGAGAAAAAGGAACCCTCATCCACTGTTGGTGGGAATGCAGACTGGTGCAGCCATTATGGAAGGCAGTGTGGAGGTACCTCAAAAAATTAGGAATAGAATTACCATATGACCCAGCAATCTCTCTCCTGGGTATCTACCCAAAAAATCTGAAAACATGTATCCATAAAGACACGTGTGCTCCAATGTTCATTGCAGCTTTGTTTAAGGTGGCCAATACATGGAAACAACCAAAATGTCCTTCGATAGATGAATGGATAAAGAAGTTGTGGTATGTATACAGAATGGAGAATTATTCAGCGGTAAGAAAAGATGATATAAGAACATTTGTGACAACATGGTTGGATCTTGAGACTATAATGCTAAGTGAAATAAGTCGGACAGAAAAAGCAGAGAACCCTATGATTTCACTGATATATGGTATATAAACCAAAAACAACAAAAGAACAAGACAAACAAATGAAAAACAAAAACTCATAGACACAGACAATAATTTAGTGGTTACCAGAAGGTAACGGGGGTTTGGGGGATGAAAGATGAGGGCAAAGGGGATCAAATATATGGTGATGGAAGGAGAACTGATTCTGGATGGTGAACACACAATGGGATTTATAGATGATGTAATACAGAATTGTACACCTGAAATCTATGTAATTTTACTATCAAATGTCACCCCAATAAATTAAAAATAAATTAATTAATTAACTTTAAAAAGTAAATAAACAAATAAATAAATAATTTATTAAATTAAAGTGATGTATAAAAGTAACCAGAAAATTGGAGAAATATATCAAATAATGTTCACTGGGCACAATGTCAAATATTTTTAAAAGATAATAGAACAGAAATAGCCTAAGCCACTTACAAAGCAGCCTTGAATTTTATTGAAAGAAGCCCATGACTTGCTCAGGTAGGAACTTACCTGACACTAACACAGATCCTGAAGGATAACCAGTGGGGTGGAAACAACGGCCTGTCAGCAGTGACTCCCTTGATGGTCAATATCATCTATGTGGGTAGTCCTTTCAGTTTGGAGCGTAATCATATTTAGAAGTTTCTCTGCATAGAGCAAGGTCCAGTCTCCTTGGTGTGAGTGGACCAAAAAGAGCGAGTATCCATTTCTGGGCCCTAAAAAAATAGATGAGGATTGGACAAAACTGGAGATATACTTGTAAAATTCAAGTGGAAATTCAAAAACCAGAGCAGAGGCCAAGTCATATTGTTATGTAGATCAGGGATCATGGCACCATGGGGAAGCACAACAGTCAGGGAAAAGAAAACTGGCTTTGGTGGAAATCCCATTGTCCCTGCCCTCAGCTGGGCAAACTTGGAGTGCAGATATATTTCAAACCCCAACTGCTGGTGAATCCAGTTGCTGCTATATTGCTGCCAATCCTGAAATTTTGGCTTGCATTAGATGAGGAATTCAGCTCAAGTGGGGAAAGAGGAACGGGATTTGTCCCTGAGTTTAGGGTTAAAACTTGGCTACTTGGAATGAGGTATACGGATCAACAAAATTGGTTAAGAGCTGGCTAGAAATGCAAACTTTCAGGTCCTTCCCCAGACCCACTAAACCAAGATGTCAACAAGACCCACAGGTGATCCTGCACACATTGAGATTTGACAAGCGTAGGACTATGACAGAACCTCAGAGCCTGCAGCTCAGCAAGATTGCATATGGCTGAGGGTGATACATTTTTACTGTCCTTTCTGCCAAATCTAAATAAAAGTATTAATAGGAAAATTTTAAAATAGGAAAATTTTAAACCTCTGTATATATGATGGGTATATAGGCAGAAGTTGGAACTCCTAAGAAATATAATTACTATTCATTTTCTTTCTTAAGAGAACGTATTATTATTTTTCCAATCTGAGTCTTTCCTTCACACTCCTTAGAGTCAAGTGTTACTACCTCCTAACTAAGTAGTAAAGGAAATATAACAACCAGTGCTTCTTACTTGGGAGTAAATTCCAAGCCGTAGAATAAACTTGTGAAGAAAATCACCCATCATTCTCTACCAACCCAACCACGGGGCCTGGGTGAATGACAGGCCCATCCCCTTGTCCATGTCCAGGAAAACTACTCAGTAACAATCAAAGGCCCTCACAATTATCTCTACAAATTTCCAAACAAACTGGCTGAATGGTTTAAAGTGACCATTATAACCAGAGGAGATTAATTAAATGAACTAGTACGTAAAATACATAAACATACCAGTTTTGTATTCACAGCAGCTCTGCTATAAATACCTCACCAGCTCCTTTCGAGTTTGTGAACATGGATATGCTGCTGTTTCCTCTGCTAATATCTCATTGTTTTGGGTGTCTGGCCAAGTGCCACAATGGAAAAGTTGCAATGCTTGTTGCTTTTTTACATGCATGCTTTCCACAAAGTAATTATTACTTCCTGGAGGGCTGAGGGGCTAAATCTAACTTTAGCCATAGATTTATTCCTGTGATCACATTTATACATATTTACTACTGACAGTTAAATGAGATGTTTTCCCTCCATATGTGTCCACCTCAGGTAAAGGTAATATTTTCTTTCCTCAACTGCCTCTCATGAGAACACAAGAATGATAGAAAGTCATTTTATATGATGATTGTTACTTCCTAGATGACAGAACATTCATTCTCAAATCAATTCTGCTCAAAATGTTTCCCATAACAAAAATAAGGACAACTTCTTGGATATGGATCTTAGCCAGAGAAGACTATGACTTTTCAAAATTATTATTGCCTCATTACAGCAGAGTGTCCACATTTTAGTGGTGAAAGAAATGACTGTTTAGCTTGGAAGACTTTTTAGTCTAGGAAGATAAAAGCCTGGGTGAGGAGTGTGGGTGTACGAAGGAGTAACAGTGGCCTTCAGAAGATGAAGTGTTAATGTACAGAGGATGGAGACCAGCTGCTTTTCATCTCTACTGAGAGCAGACTAGAGGAAATGGGCCCACATGCACCAGGAGAACATAGGGAAGCTGCTTAAGAAAGTGTCCTTTATTACAGAGCCCATACTGGGGAAAATAGAGGCAAGAGGGTTTCTAGGGAAAAAAAAAAAAAAGGAAATGGTTCTGAAGATTGTTATATGTTATTATATAATTCCTGAATTATGAAAGCTTCTAAATACATGCTTAAAATATTTAATTTCGGGGCACATTACCATCGTCCTTTTCAAGAAATCTTCATTACATACCGGTAACATGTAAGTCATTGTGCTGAGTGTAGTTCAACAGTCTCTCCATTCCCATGAAACAGTGTAAAAAGCAGGGTCTTTGGAGCGAGAACCATCTGGGTTTGGATTTCAATTTTGCAAATTACTGCTTTTGTTACCTTGGCTCCATTATCCAACCTCTCTGAGTTTAATATCCTTACCTGTAAAATACAAACTTCATAGAGAAATTGTTACCATTGAAGACAATATACAAAAGTTTCCTAGTACAAAAGTAGGTACATATTCAGCATTTAATAATAACATTGGGTACTCAATATTATAATCTGCATGACCTGTTAGTGCAAAGGACGGTTTAGTACTTAATTGTAATACTGAGAATTTATTTCTGATTTATACTTTTGGAAACTGAGACTCCAATAGGCTAAGTAAGTTGTATAAGGACATAACGCCAATAAGTTGAGAGGCAACTATTCAACGAACACATATGTTGATTTAAAAACTGATGTTCTTCTTACTATATCACACTGTCTCATATGAAACAAATTAAAAATATTGAGAATGCTTATTTGTATATGTACCGATTATTAAAATCCACAGTTTTCAAAACTCAGGCTCTCAGAATGTCTATTAAGCCTAGTCCATGTTCACTGTATTTGCCCCTTCTTTGCTTTTTTGAGCATCCAATCTATTGGAGGGGAGAAGGTTGTCATCACTAAGTTAGAAGACATAACAGTAAATTTTCTTGGAAGATCTGTCAAATATTATGAAGAGTCTTTGCAATAAAAAGATATTTAAGATCTGTAAGATCTTTTTCACCAATTTATATTATTTTATCTATTTATTTAATCAATAAACATTTGTTGATGTCTGTGTTCCAGGGAAGGTGCTTGGTTCTTGGAATTTATGCTTTGAGGAGCTCTGTCTAGTGAAAAAGAAAGGTATCCACAAATAATTGCTATGTAGTAATTGCTATGTAGCCTTATAAATGATATAAAGCTCTCAGAAAGAGCAAATTTGGAAAAGTATTTCAAAGCAACTAACATTTGAGCCAGGTCTTATATATTGCAGGAGAATAGATACTTAGTTAAAGAGCTTGGTAAAAATGCTAAAATTTCTAACAAATTACTTAGTTGTAATTACAGAAAAATCCTAGCATCTTATGTATTCAGACTCATGTTACTTTAATGAAAGTAAAATATTTTAATTATGAATAAAGTTACAGTGGTGAGGACAATCAAAATACATTGCAAAAATATTATCGCTAATTCCTCACTAAGAAATTAAAGCAATGAACAGACTTTTCCTTTTTGAAAATTATTAGTTTTGTACACCAAAAAATGAATTGCCTATTGGTCTGCAAATGAGGGAAGGAAATGTGGATAGACGTGGTTTTGGGGATGGCCAATCAGATCACTTCAAGAATGTCTGACTCATTCACATCTGCGTTTGCAAGGTATTTCTATATATTAGCAGGCTAGAAATTTTCAGGCAATCATTTCTATACCATAAACAGTAGCTAAAGTGGGCTTTTTTATAACTTTAGAATGGTCTAGTCAACCTATGAGCTATTTATTTTAAATGTATAAGTTGCTGTTCTAAATAATTTTGCCTGTGAGATACATATTTTGAGATATCAAAAAAATTAAAAGTAGAATATTATATTGAAGGGTTTTTTTTAGTCAAATGCACACCCCTTTTATATGTTGACAAAAAATATTAAATGTAACATAGAGTGGAATGTGTGTGAACATTAAGGGAATACTATTGGTATTTTAGGTCAGTTGCTAATAGCCTGTAACTAGTATCTTTGAGATACTATGGTAGTTCTGGCTTTTATTTGTATCACAAGGACATTAGAAGAAAAAATAATTTTGAAAGTTCTGAGCATACCAGAAAGACATGATTAACAGCAGCATGAACTATCCTCACAATGGGTTTGAAGTTTGGATTCAAATGTACGGTTTAGTAATTGTCACAGTGCTTATGATGGTTAGCATCTTTACATGAGTTAGTAACATGCATTTGGTAAGTATGTGCTTGTATACGGAACAGCTGGCTGTGCTATATTTTATCAAGTACATATTGTGTTTGGGTGGGGACTTGTTCAAAATACCATAGGGAGAAACCTTAACTTTTTATTATTTATCCTTGCTCCCATCAAACCTATCATACATTTTGTGTTATTAGATGTGGGGTTTTCTTTGCAGGGTTTAATCTTCCAACTGATGTGATTTGTGATAAACTCATTTTTCATGCAGCTTTCCTATTTTTCATCTGGCACCTCATTAAATAATATTTTTTAAAAAATCTTAAACTGTTCCAGTGGCCAATATGGTAATTAAAATGAGTGATTATAATTTGATTTCATAAAGAAAACATAATCATAATAAAAAGTTTTGAAGAATATTCCTGACTATTAATAATGTGAATCTTTTTAGCATTCAGAAAGTGTGATTTTTGTTAATAGGATATACTAACAAACTATCATTATGTCTTTCTGAAGGTAACAGTATTATCTTAAAAGTAAAGAAAAAGTACTGGCAGTTTATTATAAGCTAACACATAAAATAACATTTGATAGTCATAATAAACACTTTTTCTCTTATTAACAAGAGGAATAATTCTTTGTGTAGTCGTTTGGTACTAATCAAGAAGTAAGCAAAGTCTTTGAAAATAGTATGCAAACAATAGATTTTAAATCAAAAATGTTTATTGTAAAAAAGGACTTTGAAAATTGTTTTTCAAAAAAGAAACATTGATTTCACAAGTCTTCATGTTGTTTATATGCATTAGCTATAGACAACATCTCACTTTCATACAAAACTCATTCACTCATATAAAAATAAACACAAATTTACATTGACTCATCAACTATACAATTAATTAAAAAAGGCACTTGGAAAGGGTGTGGTATGGATTGCATTTGTTTTATGCATTTAAAATAGTTTAAGTACATTACTGAGTTTCTAAGAATCCTTTCTTGCACTTATTCCCATCTTTAATTATTTTTTTAAAATCATTAAAAATTCATTTAAAAAGTAAGACATGGAGCATGCACCAGGAATGTTCAAAGCTAGTCTTTCCCTCTTCTGCAAGGCACATAATATTTACCGGCAAAACAAAAACAGCAACAACAAAAGACACTTTTAATACATTCTCCTGTTTTGTTCTTGTTTTTTATCCTCTCTTTTAAAAATACAGTTTAAAGCATTACAGGTAATCAGAAAAAGCTTTAGTTCAATGTTGGTAACCAGACGTTAGATATGTAATGAAGTAAACTTGGAATACTTTATAAGGCACCTGAGATAGCGTCTGGTGGATTCTCTTCCTATAAGAAATTCTATTACAAACTCTATTACAAAACAATACTATTCTTTACAGTTGAAATGCTTTGGCAGCAATGTAAATCTTTGCATTCTTTCTTAGTAAGAAAAGATACAATGTGCTTTTTGCTTCACCTCTGAAGAGAAAGATCATTGTCTTTTATCCTCTCTCTATAGCTGTCAGTAAATATATAGAAATTTTAAACTTCACATGGAAAGGATTAACTTTAAACACATGGATTCCGTGCTCTTGCAGCTGTGTGTGTGTGTGTGTGTGTGTGTGTGTGTGTGTGTGTGTGTGTGTGTGTGACTATACATATTATTTGGTCAGTATGCACAAGAGCAAATGCCTTTGGACTTTTATTTATCATTTGGAGTTAGAGTGAAGAAATGCATTCTGTTCGAGTAAACATTGATTGCGTCACTCAGTGTGCTACACAGCAGCCAGATTCCTCATGTTTGTGCAGAAGAGACATTCTGGAGAAGGTTTTGGAGCAGTTTTTGCACTGGTATTTCTTTACATCAGAGTGGGTCTGCAGATGAGCCCTCAGATTTGACCTGTCTGCAAATGCTCTGTTGCAGTGAGGACAAGAAAAAGGCTTCTCCCCTGGGGGTGGAGGTGGCAGGCAAAAGAAAAACAGTCAGTGTTTTCAGAGGAAATTGAAAGACAGATAACATTTACAAATAATCACATTTTGCCAAAAGAATGAGAATCAGCAAAACTTGACTAAAATTCCCCATTATAGATACTTATTTTAACATCTCACCCTTTAAGATAAATTTGAACGCTGCATTAAAAAAAATCACACTAAGAATATTATTATTGCTGCCAATCATGTAGAAATCATTCATGTAATTCTAAGACTTTCACGTATTAAAACTTTCTGTTTTAGCAGGTGAAGCTAATGTTTAGCTCCTCCCAGCATTTCCCAATATTTCCCCTTTTCCCTCTTTCTGAATTATGACTAAGGCGGATAAATGCCTTGACTCCCTGCAGAATGTGCTAAGAATAATAAAAAAAAAGAAATCAACATTGAAAAACAAAAAAACTGAAAGCAAATTCAGTTCTAACTATCCAACTTACTATGTGATGATAAATATCACAGTAAGAATATAACCATCAGAAAACCATAGGAAAACCCTCTACTATCTATCTATCAAATAATTGACTAAGATAACACTTATATTTGCTGATTATTGGGAGCAATTTCACAGAACACACATTCAAGTACATCTTTCCTGGTTTTCTAACTGATATTTGGGACGAAACCTGAATCTACTTTCCAAAGTCTCAATGCTGTTTACAATCTCTGGAGCAAAGGTTGTTAAAAAGAAATGGAGCACTTTATGCTCCAGGACTTTTTGAGTCATCAGGAAGTATCTATAAATGATCATCCATCATTAAAAGCACCTTGTCACTATACAATGTAAATCCCACAGCCAGCCTAGAGTTTCAGTTTATCACAGACTAACATTCCTATGTTTTCTCTTACCAGTGTGAGTTCTAATGTGTCCTTGAAGTAACCAGGGTCTGGAAAATGCCTTGCCACAGATCTTGCAGACACAAGGTAAGGTGTGGGTCCGAATGTGCATCTTAAGGGCACCCAGGCTCACATATTCCTTGTCACAGTATTTACAGCTGAAAGATTTCCTGGACTGGGCATCACAGTGCAACTGCTTATGTTTGGCCAGCCCAGAAAAGGTTGAATAGGTTTTATTGCATAAATTGCACTGAAATTTTTCAGTTTCAATGGCATGGGGGTCTGAAAGCTTGGACTGTAGTCTTTCCTCTTCATCACTTATGGGGCTTTCTGAGCCACTGTGGTCCTTGGATGAGGTGTCAGATGGAGGAGGGGGACTCACAGGCCCCAAGGATGAGGCATATCCGGAAAGAGGAGAGAGGCCATTGGATAGTGGGGAGTGGAATGGAGCTGCTGTAGTCCACACGGTAATGGGGCTGTATGCTCCTGAGCTGAGGATCTCTGGTTGTGGTATGACAGACATGGGGTAACTCTCATAGAGATATGGGGAAATTATCACTGGAGGGAATAAAGGAAAGGAAAGAAGATTAAGGTTTAACATAATTTTAAACACACTAATAAGCTACTTGGCAATATATATAGAACTTTATAATGAAGAAGATAGACTCATTTAGGAAGATACAAGCATTGTTAGAATATTTTATTTCTCCTTGCTGCTATGTAATATTTATTATACTTAATGAACATCTATGCCTTCTGCATACAGTGTGACAGGAGCTATAGCCGACTGTAGTCGGGGAGTGCAGCCAAGCGAGTACTTTCACAGTCCCTATTAAGGAGGAAAAACTTATACTTTACTTTTAAAGATATACAGAAAAATTGTTTTCCATTTTATGCATGTTATTTGCAGGTTTATGACTGTAAGTACAAAGATACATATAAATCAAGCTGCTTTCTAAAGGAGAGGAGCTTTATTACATGAAAAAAATGATAATTCAACAGTAAGGTATTGTGTTACTCATCTTCCATATATTCATTATGCATGTATATACAAGCTTTAGAAAATGAAGTTGCAAGAGTTGAATGAAGTTTTCCTTGTCAGTTAAGCGTTTAAAAAGTTTTGAATTAAAATTTATCCTAAATGAGGAAAAGAATCTGAACTCTCTTAAAGGACACGATTTAAAAGGAAAACAACTAAGTATTAGCTCTTTTGTAATAGTATTTGGGTTGTAATACATATTTATATTTATATATTTATAGATATATAGATTTTTCCATTTTCTTTATTCTATTTCCTCTTCTCTCTCTCTCTCTCTCTCTCTCTCTCTCTCTCTCTCTCTCTCTCTCTCTCTCTCTCTCTCTCTTTCTCTCTCTCTCAATCCTCTCTCTCCTCTCTCTTTCTCTCTTACCTGTGTGTGTATCCAGCTCGCTGTAGTTTGGCTTTTTGGAGGCGTTGAAATGTTTCTTGACCAGGAAAGAGCGCGGCATCTTGCCGGCGGGTCTGGCAGGCGCGCCCGGCGCGGATAACGGTCCGGCGGGAGAACGCGGCCGGTCCCTATAGCATCGCGGCCGGCGGGAATTCGGCTGGGGCAGCGCTCAGGTGCTGCAGGCAGACCGCCGGCGTCTCTGAAGTCGCCTGGCTCCTTAACGAACTGAGCCCGTTTTGGCTGGGTGGGTTATTTTTTTTTTATTATTTTTTTTTCTTTCCTCTCTTTTGCAAGAAGGAGCCAATCACAGATGAGAGGTTCAGATTTCAGCTCCTCCCTCTGGGACAGCTGTGAACAGAGGAAGAATCTGTTGTCAGACTAAATTACTCTGTTTCAAAATGGGCTGTTCTTCGGGATTTCAGTGGAGAGGAAAAAAAAGTGCTTAAGTATTTTCAAGAGAGGTAATATCACTTCTTTAACTTTGCCAGTTATTCTTGCTCTCTGCGCGCTAGATAAGTCTTAAGAACTGTGATTTCTAAAACAGGCCTGGCTTCCAGATGTCGGGTAAAGCAAATGCAATGGGACACAATGTTCGCTAGAGGGAGGAAAGGGTGTCCTACAAGAACCCAGGTTGGCCTCGGGTGTTAATGAGAGACTATATTTGGAAGTGCCATTTGGAAAGTTTTTACTTGTAGAGAGACCAAACAATTAACTCTTGGCTTTTGAAAAAGGAAGTTAGAAACCCGAAGACAAAAGCCCCTGTGAATGCGGAGGACACCCCCACAGTAGGGCTTCCCTGTGTCTGTTAAGAGGCCCAGGCTGCCTGCCGTGCATGTCCTGAATGCTGTGAATGCATTTCATGTCTTAAAGGCTCAACAAAGCCAGAGGCTTCACTTCCTCGTGGAAATTAAGTAATCATGTCATCATATTAGCTATACTGGTTGAAAAGAAATGCTTTGTAGCCCATGAAAGACCTGCTTATGGAAGAACTGGGAACCTGTTGAGGGGGGATACAAGGTGGGGGATGGAGGAGTGGTGGAGTAAGGGAAGCTGTCATTGGGAACCATGAAAAATTCTCTCAAAATACATTCAAGAGTTTTTATCTTTTAATAAGTCACTATGGATTTTTATGGAAGAAAAGAAATATGAATGGGCCTTTAGAGACAATTATTTTCCAATATTTACTGCTTTTATATGGTGCTGTTTTCTTTAGTATAAAGTCATCTATTCATCTGGATAACTGCTACTTTCCTGGATTGTTTTTAAAGAAACAGTGGCGGAATCAAGACTTGTAAGAGGAAAATGCATTGTCAGGCAGAGTAACTTCTTAATCTTGGGATGAGGAAAACCTATGTGCTGGGGTGTAGGGGAGTACAATAGGTTTCCTGAGCTAATTTCAATGATTCCTTTGTTGTTCTTCCAACAGTCACTAATTTAAATGCCAGAGAAAGGAATTTAGATGAATCGTTATGCTAAATAGAACAGTATTTGTAGGAGGCTGGAAAATATGAATATGCATTAGATTCCTTCACAAACTGTAAACTGGAGTATAATTCAGAGGAAGTTTTCTGAGCTTGCTGCTTTTTTAATGAGAATTTGTTCATATCTAGGCACCTGGTTTATTGAAACAGGTGTCCTCCTCCTTGCCCTTTCCTTCCCATTTCCTGCAAAAGGCACATTTTGTAAGAGATATAATATAGTTGAGAAATCACAAATTGCCATGTGCTTTTATTTTCCTTTCATTCAGTCTGCTCATAATAGTGAAGAGTGTTATTTTGCTATTTACTTGTTGGTAGTTAGAGTATAACCTGCAAAACTGTGTATTTTTAAAATCCAATTAAAATATTTAACACTATGTTTTAAAAATAAACTTGAATTTGGATTACAGATGCATAACTGAGCAGAGTCTCCCACTGCGTGTCCAGGGGGGCTCATCACACATGACACAAATCAGAGTCAGGACATGTTAGCACACCCACTGGGACAAGTGGATAGTGTTGAGGATTGTGTATGAGGCATGTCATTACACAGATCTGCGTGGTAGACCTGTGTGAGGTCTGGTCTGCTGTCAGGAAAGGGAGAGCCTGCGCGCTGATAACATGAGTCAGACTGCACAGGTGCTCTGCTCAGACACAGCAGAGGGCTTTTGGTGCCAGAACAGTGTGGTAAAAATGGGAGAAGGGAAATAAAGTCCCCACCCAAAGGCCAACTGCTAGGACTCTTCTAGGACAAGATGGAAAGTTCCTGTCCTACAAGCCAAAGGGATCATCTGGAAATGTTAACTTTATTCACTGACTAAAAAACTCCCTCTAGCCCAGGGACAGAAATCTTTGCTAAGAAGAGAACAAGACACCAGATTTAAAATGGTTCACTTGAGCAAAACAAAACCAAGTGGGTTTTGCTAATGCAAGAAATTTGTTCTGGGTTGACATAACAAGGCTCATAGGCATAGTGAGAAAATGGGGTTTATCCTGAGATGTTATAGTATACACAACCCAGCCAGGGTGAAGCTAGTGAGCACAGGTAATATCCAAAGTAAGGAAGGCACAGGCTCAGCCCTGAGCCTCCTGGCAGTTGAATATGAGATAGAGAGAAGTGAGGGAAGGAGGGAAAATACTGCTTGTGGGCAATTTCCCACCTCAGAGACTCTGATTTTGGTTATCTTGGGGGAAGACTGGGCTTAAAAATAACCCTTTTCATGGTTGAACCCCACTAGAAGACCCTTTCTTTTACCTATCTTCTGTGAGGTATGTGGCATGTTAGAAGCCCATGTAATATAATTCCTTAATTGTCATGAATTTTATTAGGATATGACTTGACATGACTCATCTGACAGTCTCTTATTTCCTTTGTTTTCTGAAGAAGCTGACAAACATAATTTGTGGAAAACTTCGTAAATTAATGGTCTGGGACCTCATGGCAGCGCCAGCCCTTTTCCCCAGTCTCTCTTGTACTGGTGGGATTTCTCCTTGACCTGGTCTTTTTCGTGAAAGACATAGTCTTGCCTTACTAAATAAGGAAATAAATTAGATTCATGAGGTTTGAGAATGCACCTCAGGTTTATTTATTTGCATAGAGATTTGTGTACATTTAGGTGTTTATCTGTGTAGATACTGACTACTAAATTTAGGAAATGGAGGAAATCTAGCACCAGAAGAAACCATGGTTTGGCAGAGGCAGAAAATTCCATCTTGTGCTGTGCTGTCTCCTAAAAGAAACGGTATGTCTTTCTAGCTTTTGTTTATATCATGATCACCCTGGGTAGGGATAAATAACTCCCTTGAATGATAAGTAGTTGTGGAGGGTCATTAATTTGTGATACTGGAAAACATTACAATGCATTACCAATTTTTAAACTATTTAGATAGTAACAAAGTATTATATACAGCTTTGAAGTTTGAATGATAAAGGTATGATGTCATTCATGAGGTTTTTTTTCCCATACAGATGTACGTATTTGTATCTGTATTCCTAATTTGTAGTTTAATTCAGCTTCATATAAGGTAAAAGACTAAATAAATGCTTTTTGGTTTGAGGGGGGTTAAGTACTTGAGTTTCTCTTTCTGTAAATTATACTTAACACTCTTCCTAATTTCTTTTAGAATGATTTAGGGGCAAATATTTCCCAGTATAAAGGGGAAAATAATCTGAGTGCGTATAGGATTCTGCTCATATATATATTCTGAGCTTCATAACAAGGAGAACCCCACTTCTCTGGGGATATAGATGGACCTACAAACACACTCACCATACATAAGGGTATCTACTAGTAATGTTAACAGAGCCAAATGTGAACATGCGGGTGAGTGTGTGTGTGTGTGTGTGTGTGTGCGTGTGTGCGTGTGAATCGTGGTGAAAACAATAGTAAAAAAAATGATGTCAGGATGTCCCTCTACTGTTTAGGAATTTCTATTATTTCCGGTGTGTTCCCAGAATCATATTTACCAGGCTAATAGCGACTAGCATTGCGTGTCTGTCTGGAGTTAGTTCTAATGCTACTAGAACAGTAAGTATCTTCATATAGGATCAGTAAATAAGATAACTTCGAACAGAAAACCTTATTTAACACAGGAACAACATTTTAATGAGATCTATTTTGTGACAAATCACTTGTATTCAGAAATCATTTGTATTCAGAAATGTATTCTTAGTTATGGTTTTAATGATCTCATTTCCTTTTGGGTGGCTATAATATGG
The DNA here is from genome assembly GCF_964194185.1 of Rhinolophus hipposideros. Taxonomy (NCBI): domain Eukaryota; kingdom Metazoa; phylum Chordata; class Mammalia; order Chiroptera; family Rhinolophidae; genus Rhinolophus; species Rhinolophus hipposideros. Next base: position 47,325,813 of record NC_138059.1, read on the forward strand.
TTCATGTATCATGCAAGGTAAAAGATATTCATCTCTTCAATGTTCTACTTGTACCTTATGGAAAGTGTTGATGATCTTAGTGTAAGATGAATAAGAAAGACTGTAGAAAATGTTGAATTTATCTATATTTTATACAACAGCTATTTATGTATGTGGCTGCAAAGAGACACCTATTGGGCAATTTTGGAAGACTCACTGTTTCCTTTTCTTTCTTTTCGTTTTCCATAACTTTTTAGCAAAGTCTGCCACCTAGTGGAACATTGACGATTATATTAACTTCTGAGAGCATCAACCTGGCCTCATATTGTAATTGCCCTAATTTCAGGAGAATATTACTTAAATCTTTTGAATTTTTAATTTATTCTTAATTGAAAATGATTCATTTCTGTTTGTAGAAACACAGATAATTATTTATACAACAAATTATGTTGGCTTTGTAATATAGGTATCATGCAGGGTGTCAGGCGGGTTCTCCTCTGGGGTCTTTAGTCCCGTTCCCAGCATAAGAATGCAGGATATGGCGAGGCCCATAAGGAACACCCACGGAGCCATAGGTAAGGGAATCATACCACTATAGTCTCACTGGCAGCTGGGTTGGAGACACAGGAAGCAGGAGCCATTCGATCTGCAACCCGCCATCCATTTATTTCTGCCAAACAACCTCACTTGCTGACTGCAATCCGCCTCTCTGCAATCCTCAATCCACACTCTGCCATGCCACATCATGCCACCATGTCACACTTTGCTAGCTTAGCCACGGCAGTTATATCAGTGGCTAATGGCTAACTGGTAACAGCTGATGGCCAAATAGTCACAGCTGATGACCATCTACGACCTGAGACAGCACCTTTCTATGTGAGGCTGAGACCCTGAAAACTGCTCTCTGGGGCTCTGTCCCCACAATAGGTAAGGGAAATTTATGATGTTCATCAACCTATGCAGTCATGAAGAAAGAAGTAGGCAAAAATAGTAGCATTATGTTCAAAACTTAGTAAGTACCTCAGATGACTTATTCCCCATATCCGATAATGACCTACAAGTTAGAGATGTTTTAAAGGCAGGGAACAAAGTCTGAGCCCAATTTTCCAGGGCATTCAGAATGAAAGTGATGGAGCCAGGATTTCTCTTCAGTTTGTGTCTCCAGGGCTTACGCACTTTGCTGTAGCTTCTGTTACACCCTTGTGGTTTGCGTAGGTTGGCTAAGGACACTCAATGTTAGGCAATTTTGTGCTGTATGGGTAGTGATACAAGCTATCATTCTTGAATGTTTAATATGATCTGGGCATCATGCTGAACACTTTACATATATTATTTTAATTAATCCCCCCAAAGTAGTTAATCCTTTAAGGTAAATTATCCATATTTATAGGTGATAAAATGAAGACAAAGAAATTAAGTCTTTGTCAAATCGCACTACTAGTGAAATAGGTAGAGATGGGATTTGAATTGGAATCTGTTTAATTTCAAATCTTCCTTATTTCATCACTTTATTATAACTATAATTTTCCAACAAAAGAGTGAGATAGACTCAAGACCACTTTGAAAATTTGCTTTCCTACTTTCTTTCCCCCACTCAGAATATTTACATATGGACTTTATAATCCAAGGCATGTAGAGTTTCTGTTTATGCCCCCATCCCATTCAGTATGATTTCTGCAGTGTATCTCTTTTTTTGTAAGTAACACCCAGGTCACTGTTGCTTGATTTCAGACTTGATACAATTTACCTCTAGGTGTTGGGTATGACTGCTGAGAAGACACTTGGACTAGAATCGCAAGTGCTTAAATAGGTACCTATGGTCTTTTGGTATGCCAGAAAATAAGACAACCAGTAATCATCAATTCTTATTCTATAAGCATCATGTGGTTTTTCAAAACTTATTGTTACTTCAGTCTATAATGGGATTCTGTGGGGGGAAATAAACCAATCAATAAAGAATCAATGGATGGGCTGTCATCAAAATGGCTGAGTGAGGTGAGCGTCTGTAAAGCTCCCCTGGAATTTACAACTAATCAAACAACAATAACTCCACAAAGGACTCCCTGCATAGCAGACAGGAAAGATGAACAGGCCCACTACTGAATTCACCTAAAGGTGGGAGAATGGCACGAGCGGGGGAGGAGGAAAGGGAGAAGTGCGGAGAAAGAGCCCCGCAGGCGCAAGATGCAAACCTAGCTCAGTGCTCTGAGCTCGCTGTTTCCCTGAACTACTGCAGCTGCGGTAGAGAGAAGAACTCGGACTGCTAGGAATCCGCTTATGGCCCACAGGGCTAAGGGGGCAGCCTATAACACGGCTGAACCCAAGGCTCATGGAAGAGACCTCAGAGAAAAGACTGACGGAAGAAGAATGAAAACAGCGGTTTAAGCCATCACTGCCTAGCAGAGAACGGAGGCATTAGGCACTGAGACTAGCCTACCCTTCCCTACCCTCCCAACACTAGCACCGCGCCCACCTGCCTGGTGCTAGAAACCTAACAGTAGCAGTGTCAGAAACAAAGAACAGAATATTTCCTGTTCTGAGAACTGTGGTCCACAGACACTGATTTGCAGCCCAACTAGTTCGGGCAAAAGGGAGGGAGCTGTGGAAGCGGACTGGATGTGGTGGTGGTCGCCACCGTTGCTCTGGGCCACCTTTCACAACTCACCCCACCCCTGGCCCTACCTATCTGGGTTGATCCCTGCAGGAGTAAACAGAACTTCTGAAACATACGGGCTCTGAATCAGGTGCACAAAGAGATTTGGAACTTCAAAAGCTCTCCGCATTCCCACAAAGACTTGGCGCCCTATGACCCACGTGAACTATTAACAGAGGAGAAGCCCGTTTCCCAGGGAATCCCCCCATTGTGTGAGAAGCTGGAATAGTGCAGAGAAAACATAGCACTACTGTGTGAGAGAGGAAAAAAAAGGCTGCATTCAGAGAGAAAAAAAAAACATTCTATCAACAAGTATTGGAAAACAAAAGAAAGACCTCTTCTTATCAACCTGTTGCAGAAGCCACAATTGTAGATGTCTAGGAAGAGAAATAAGGAATCAGTAATTGCTATGAATAACCAAGGCAACAAGACAGCTCAGAAAGAAAGTGAAAAATTTCCAGAAAAGGAACTTAAAGATATAGAAACATGTGACTTAAATGACAGAGAATTCAAGATTGCAGTTCTGAAAAAACTCCACGATATGCAAAAAAACACAGAAAGTCAATTTAATGGACTCAGAAACGAAATCAAAGAACAACATGAGCATTTTATGAAAGAGGTTGAAATTTTAAAAAAGGACCAAATGGAATTTCTGGAGATTAAGAACTCAATAGAAGAAATTAAGAATGAAGTAAACAACTTAGGTAGTAGAGTTGACCAGATAGAGGAAAGAATCAGTGACATCGAATATAGAAACCTGGAAATTACACAGAAGGAAGAAGAAAGAGACTTGAGTCTTATAAGAAATGAAAGAACTCTACAAGAACTTTCTGACTCCATCAGAAAGAACAATATAAGAATAATGGGCATACCAGAAGGAGAATAAAAAGAGAAGGGAACAGAGAATTTATTCAAACAAATTGATGATGAGAACTTGGCAAACTTGTGGATAGAACTGGATCCTCGAACCAAAGAAGCAAATAGAACACCTAATTACCTCAATCCCAACAGGCCTTCTCCAAGGCACATTGTATTGAAGCTGTCTAAATTCAACGACAAAGAAATAATGCTCAAGACAGCCAGGGAAAAGAAGACGGTAACCTACAAAGGAAAGCCCATTGGATTATCATCAGATTTTTCAGCAGAAACTCTACAAGCCAGGAGGGAGTGGAACCAAATATTCAAACGATTGAAATAGACAAATTATGAGCCAAGAATAATATGTCCAGCAAAGATCTCCTTTAGATATGAAGGAGGAATAAAGACCTTTCCAGACATCCAGAAGCTGAGGGAATTTTCTAATACCCGACCTGCACTACAAGAAATACTAAAGGAGGCTATTCGACCACCATCAACAGGGACAATTTGTGGCAACATAAAAAGAGGGAGAGTAAAGGACTAAACTGTAATATGGGAATAGAGAAAGTAAGTGTGCTGAAGAAAATGGAATACTCTAAATATCAAACTATCTTTTACATAAACTTAAGGGTAACCACTCAAAAATAAATCCAGAACTGAAATATGTACTGTAATAAAAGAAGAAAAAGAGGGAAACATCATAGAATACCACCACACAGAAATAATAGACAACAACAAAATGGCAAAAAAACAATGGAGACACAGCATTACCAGAAACTAAAGATACAATGATAGGAAATCTTCACGTATCAATAATCACTCTAAATATAAATATACTGAACTCACCAATAAAAAGACACAGAGTAGCTCATTGGATCAGAAAACTAAACCCAACCATATGCTATCTCCAAGAGACACATCTCAGGTACAATGACAACCATAGACTCAAAGTGAAAGGATACAAATTCACACTCCAAGCAAAGGGTATCCAGAGAAAATCAGGTGTGGCCATAATGATATCAGATGAAACAGACATCATGGTGAAAAAGGTAACAAGAGACAAAGATGAACATTTCATATTGGTAAAGGGCATTATACAACAAGAAGACATAACAGTCATCAATATTTATGTCCCCAATCAGGGAGCACCGAAATATACCTAGCAACTACTAACAGAACTAAAGGGAGAAATTGACCAAAACACAATTATACTAGGGGACTTAAATACATCATTGACAGCTATGGCTACATTATCCAAACAGAAAATAAATAATGAAATAGCAGCCCTAAATGACACATCAGATGAAATGGACATAATTGACATTTATAGAGCACTTCATTGTAAAACATCAGACTATACATTCTTTTTGAGTGTACATGGAACATTCTCAAGGATAGACCATATATTGGGACAGAAAATCAGCTTCAGCAAATTTAAGAAGATTGAAATCATTCCAAGCATATTCTCTGATCACCAGGCTGTGAAATTGGATATCAACTATGAAAAGAAAGCAGGAAAAATCATAAATTCATGGATATTCAACAACATTTAAAGAACAACTGGGTCAAAGAAGAAATTAGAGGAGAGATCAAAAGATACACAGAAACAAATGAAAATTAACATACATCCTACCAAAAATTTTGGATTGCAGTAAAGCAGTTTTAAGAGGCAAATTTATATCATTACAGGCCTATCTCAAGAAACAAGAACAATTCCAAATAAATAACCTCATGTTAAACCTTAAAGAACTAGAAAAAGGAAAACAAGCAAAACCCAAGGTCGGCGGAAGAAAAGAAATAAAAATCAGAGCAGAACTCAAAGAAATAAAGAACAAAAAGACAATAGAAAAAAAAATTAATGTGACAAAGAGCTGATTCTTTGAAAAGATTTAAAAAATCAACAAACCCTTGGCTAGCCTCACTAAGATAAAAACAGAGAAGACACTAATTAACAAAATCAGAAATGAAAAAGGGGAAGTTATCATGGACACCACAGAAAAACAAAGGATCATGTAAGAATACTATGAAGGACTATATGCCACCGAATTCAATACCTGGAAGAAATGGACAAGTTCTTCGAAACATATAGTCTTCCAAGGCTGAACCATGAAGAATTGGAAAATCTATCACCAGTAACGAAATTGAATCAGTCATCCAAATCTTTCCCAAAAGCAAAAGTCCGGGACCAGATGGCTTCACTAGTGAATTCTACCAAACCTTCAAACAGGATCTAATACCAATCCTGCTCAAACTCTTCCAAAAAATTGAAGAAGAGATAGTACTCTCTAACTTATTTTATGAGGCCAACGTTACCTTGATCCCAAAACCTGGTAAGGACAACCCAAAAAAAAAAAGCATAGTACAGAACAATATCTCTGATGAATACTGATGCAAAAATCCTCAACAAAATTCTAGCAAATCGAATACAAAAATGCATTAAAAAGATTATTCATCACGACCAAGTGGCGTTCATCCACGGGGCACAAGAATGGATCAACATCTGCAAATCCATCAGTGTGATACATCACATAAACAAAATGAAGGACAAAAATCACATGATTATATTGATGCAGAAAAAACATTTGACAAGATACAACATCCATTTATGATTAAAACAATTACTAAAATAGGTATAGAAGGAAAATATCTGAACATAATAAAGGCCATATATGACAAGCCCTCAGTTAATCTCATAATTAATGGTGAAAAACAAGCCCTTTGCTCTACGTTCAGGAACATGACAGGGCTGTCCCCTATCACCTCTGCTTTTCAACATAGTGTTGGAAGTCCTTGCCAAAGCAATCAGTCAAAAGAAAGAAATAAAAGGCATCCAAATTGGGAATGAAGAAGTTAAATTGTCACTCTTTGCAGATGACATGATGCTATATATAGAAAACCCTAAAGACTCCACCAAAAAGCTTTTAGAAACAATCAACGTATACAGTAAAGTTGCTGGCTACAAAATCAACATATAAAACCATTGCATTCTTATATACTAACAATGAAATCTCAGAGAAAGAAATGCAAAAAACAATTCCCTTTGCAATTGCAGCAAAAGAATAAAATACCTAGGAATAAACTTAACCAATGATGTGAAGGACCTACATGCTGAAAACTATAAAACATTTTTGAAAGAAATTGAAGAAGACACAAAGATATGGAAAGACATTCCGTGCTCATGGATTGGAAGAATCAACATAGTTAAAATGCAATATACAGATTTAATGCAATCCCCATCAAAATCCCAATGGCATTTTTTAAAGAAATGAACAAAAAATCATCAGATTTATTTGGAACCAGAAAAGACCCCGAATAGCCAAAGCAATGTTAAGAAAAAAGAACAAAACTGGAGGTATCACACTCCCTGACTTTAGCTTGGACTACAGGGCTACAATAATCAAAACAGCATAATATTGGCAGAAAAACAGACACATAGACCAATGGAATAGAATTGAGACCCAGTAATAAAACCACATAAATATGGACAGATAATTTTTGACAAAGAACCTAAAAACATACAATGGATGAAAGAGAACCTCTTCAATGAATGGTGCTGGGAGAATTGGATAGCTATGTGCAAAAGAATGAAAATGGACTGCTATTGTCACCATGTATCAAAATTAATTCAAAATGGATCAAAGATTTAAGCGTAAGACCTAACACAATAAACTGCATAGAAGAAAACATAGGTACTAAACTTATGGACCTTGGGTTCAAAGAGCATTTTGTGAATTTTACTCCAAAGGCAATGTAAGTAAATAAGCTAAAATAAACAAATGGGACTATATGAAACTTAAAAGCTTCTGCACAGCAAAAGAAACCATTCACAAAATACAGAGGCAACCGACTGAATGGGAGAAGATTTTGTAAGCAGTGCCTCTGATAAGGGGCTAATATCCAAAATATACAAGGAACTCATGAATCTCAACAACAAAAAAACAAACATCTAAATTGAAAAATGGGCAGAGGACCTGAAGAGACATTTCTCCAAAGAGGACATACAAATGGCAAATGGACATATGAAAAATATGCTCAACATCACTAATCATCAGAGAAATGCAAATAAAAACCACAGTGAGATATCACCTCACCCCAGTCAGAATGGCTATCATCAACAAGACAAATAGTAACAAGTGTTGGAGTGGCTTTGGAAATAAAGGAACCCTCATCCACTGTTGGTGGGAATGCAGACTGGTTCAGCTGTTATGGAAGGCAGTGTGGAGGTTCCTCAAAAAATTACAAATAGAATTACCATATGACCCAGCAGTCCCTTTCCTGGGTATCTACCCCAAAAATTTGAAAACATTTATATATAAAGACATGTGTGCTCCAATGTTTATTGCAGCTTTGTTTACGGTGCCAAGAAATGGAAACAACCAAAATGTCCTTCGATAGATGAATGGATAAAGACGTTGTGGTATATCTACACAATGGAATACTATTCGGCAGTAAGAAAAGATGATATAGGAACATTTGTGACAACATGGATGGATCTTGAGAGTATAATGCTAAGTGAAATAAGTCAGACAGAAAAAGCAGAGAACCCTATGATTTCACTGATATATGGCATATAAACCAAAATCAACAAAAGAACAAGAGAAACAAATGAGAAACAAAAACTCATAGACACAGACAATAGTTTAATGGTTACCAGAGTTTAAGGGCAGTGTGGGGGAGGGAGATGAGAGTAAGGGGATCAAACATATGGTGATGGAAGGAGAACTGACTCTGGGTGATGAACACACAATGGGATTTATAGATGATGTAATACAGAATTGTACACCTGAATCTATGTAATATCACTGTCAATTGTAACCCCAATAAATTAAAAAAAGAAAAGAATCAATGTTTCCAAATATAAGGGAGGAGGTCTATGGTCTGGAAACGTCTCTCTCTTTCTCTCCATACATGTGTGCATGTGGGATGTGTACATGCATATGCATATGCGTGTGCATGAGTATGTGTGGTGTGTGTGTATGTTGTGCTTCATGACTCTTAGCATGAGCCTCCATTGGTTCATGTATGAGTAGGCATATTTGATAAACGTGTGGGGTAGAGTTGTCTGCATTTATTTTCAAGAAGGACTTGAGACACATCCTACAGGAGAATAGGGAGCAAGGCCCACCAAGCTTGATCCGATAACAAACCGTAAGTATTCAGAGAGGAGAGTTGCTTCTGAGTATAGTACAATGCCTGTTGCTCCACCATGTCTTTTTACTGAGAATCCCAAAATGCTATGAAGAAGCAGGGGTAGAGTCTGATTAATGAACCCCAAACATGAATTTACTAAAACACTGTTAAACTTTACAGAGTAGACAATACTGCTTTGGAACCTCTGAGGCAGAGGTTATTAAAAAAAAAATGGACAGAGTGGCTTGTGAGAGCTCTTCCCATCTTCTGCCACAAAACACTATAAAATTTTTGATACTTGAAAGGGTCCAGGGCATCAGCTTTGGTGGCAGTTATGCCAACAAGTATTGGTATTGGCCAAGAGATATCTGGGTACCCCATGGTAGTGGAGGTGCTGCCTAGTGACAAATGAGGGTCACCTGATACTTTGGTGCTCAGCAAAGTAACAGGAGTGCCCTGCAGGAGATTAGTTCTTCCTAGCAGGAAAGGAGGTGTCTAGAAAACATGGCAGTATGTATCAGAGAGAAACTGAAGTAGGAGGAGGAAGGACACTACATATTCTACCTGAAAACTGAACACTTGCTCTGTAAGCCATGAAGGATAGCTTTGTGGGACTCCCAGAATGACTTTCCAGGTTGGTCAGGTCCTAAATCAATGGGAAGGAAAACACAGGTGTCACCTACATACTGAACAAATAACAGTGAGAATGAATGACCAGTTTCCATGAGTGTGCTAATATCACTGCTCACATGGACCCTTGAGTCAGAAATGCCTTCACTTAGCACTTCACCTCTTTCTTTGCCTCAGATTTCAGTCATCAACACATATACCTAGACATTAAAATTGAAATCCTTTAAAACAGCTGGCTTTGAAATTTTCTAAGACAATTTAGAGAAGCAGAGTCTAAATTATGCTATGCTTATCATTATATCCCTAATTTAGACCTTGGTTCACATTTTCCAAAAACACATCTCTGTCAGATCACTCAGGGAATATAGGTTTGTAAGAGCTTCCCAGGCATCAGCAAATACTTTGTTACATTTCTCTATTCCAAAGACCTTGGCCAGCACTAACCAGTCAAACCCAATTATACCATTTGCAAGCCCCCAGAGAACAGATCAAAAGACTAGTCTTGCAGACCCTTGTTGTGATTCTGATTCACCACTGATGAACTGTTTTGCCTGGATAGAAATATCTGTTTATATGTTGTGAATTTTCAAAGTAAATAGTTTCTTAAATTTTGCCATGGCTATTTAAAAAGAAATAGACACACACTCAACAGATAGAATGATCTTTTCTAAAATTGCATTTAAAAATAAAAGTCTTAAAGCCAATATGATAATGGTAAAGAAATATTGTGCTCACTCATCCCCTTTAAATGTTAATGCTCTGTCCTTGATTATAAACCTTTCATTGACACTAAAGAACATGCTCCCTTCCTCCCATTGACAAGTGAGATGTCAGTCTAGTTTTAGCTGGCACAAAAGAGTTTTAAAATCTAACACTGAAGTCATTGTTAATGGAACTCTTGCTAGAAATTAGAGGTGATTGGCTGATTGCAGAAGTGTAAGCCTCTTTAGGAGCTGGGTTTGTGGGCCTCTTTGTTATTGTGCATCCCGACACAGACAGTGAGGGATTTCTTCCTTCCCTCCCCAGAATAGCTACACATATTCAAACTCTACTGAGAGATGAAATTCATGATGGCACTTTCAAAGAGAAGGCTGGAGACACTATGAAACCATTTGAAAGTGATTATGGATGAAAGTTAAAGTCATGGGAATAATCCTGAACTTCCAAGTCCTCTTGAATCTTTGGAATTACATTGCTAATCAGTAATAATCCAGAACCAGCAATTGTACTTCAGAAAAGTGTAAAGGGAATTTGAGTCTTAAAAAGAAACTGAGATGGAATAAAATCCTAAAATGTTATAGCTGGGGACCTTAGTAATGTAGTGCAACACTTTTCTTCTATTTTTCAGCCAAAGATGGCAAGAAGAATCTTGTTCAAGGGTGTGGGTCTTCTTAGCATCACAAAGGATTAGATTTGAAATATTCTGACTTCTAGTACAAGGCACTAGCAGATAGCATCCATGATGCCCTGCAGCAGACCACCAGTTTTTTTTAAATGTAATTGATCGACTTCTGCAAACTCTCCTTGAAGACTTTTAAAGAAATCAAAATAGAAAGAAGGAATGGTTCTCTATTTCATAACTGGTGAAATTAGTCCTGTCCTATTCTGCCCTCCCCCACTAATGAAGTGGTCCTTTTTAATGCCTATGAATTTATTCCAAACGGCATCAGTCCTGCATATTTAATTTTGGTTTTCATTCTGACACTTCCGCACCTGGTGCAGAAGCACATCAGAGGAAAACCAGCATGCTAGGTTGAAGCCTGTTGAAAACTGTAGATATTGCTAAAAATGACAACTTGCACTTTCACCTTAGGAATTATCATCTTATTGACAGAAAGAAAATAACAGAAGGTACAATGTGTTTTGGTTTCAACAATTTTAGACAAATTGAGAAGGAAGACAAAACCTCAAATGGAATATACTTCCATGTAAGAGGAACTTTGAAAAAGGTGAAAGTGTTCAACATGGTTTTCCTGATTCCCAACTTTCAGTGTTCTTTTCAAGGTTAACTGAAGAGGTATGGTGAACTTGAAGGTTAATTGACTGAAATTTTGAAACAGCTTAGTTGGTCTAATGAGTAGATATCTTGAATTTTGAACTCTAAACATGAGTGAATTCTGAACTCTAAAATATATGGGTTGTAAGTTCTTTAGTCCCTGACACCTACCACAAAGCTGCCAAATAAATGTGTCACCTAACAGGAGTAATGAACTTGCCAAGAAATCATGGGGCAAGTCTTCTAATTGACGACAGCCCCCTCCCTGCCAACTGTCTCCTATAGAGACTGTAGGGGTACTATGTTGGGCACAATACAACAATTCTGACTCCTCCACATACAACAAAAATTTCCCTTATTTCTAAAAATGATAATGAAAATTTTTTTCAAATTATGGTAAAGAAAGAAAAACAAAAGATATTCATGGTAGCCACTATCTTTAAACATGTAGGCTACAGTGAGAAACCTTTGTATAAGATGGTCTCAGAGCCAAATTGTCCATATAATTTCTACCACATAAATCAAAGTGAAACTTGTTTCTGTCAGATTAGAGACTTAATCTGATCCACATTTAAGCATCATTGTGGAGAGCATAGGTGTGCCCTGTAAGGAAGGCTGCCAGAATACAGAACACTAAAGAAGCCCTTCCCTGACTCTGTAGTTATTAGCTTTTCTGAGGAACCTGGTGGAAAGATAACTGAGCTAGAATACCTATAGGTGTTATTCTCAAATGGAATGGGAATTGAGCAGCTGTAGAAGGTAATAAGTAAATTAAATTTACTACTCTGTTGGTTGCAAAAAAACAATGTGGAAGCTGGTTCTTTGTACTATGTAAATTTCTTTTGAGAATAAGATTGTAGAATTGAGGGCTTTTTTTTTCTTTTACTTAGAAAAGAAATGTTGGCTATTTCCAGGTAGCAGTGAGTCAATGGATTCCAAAGTGAATATTAAAAAATAATAATCTGCCCCACCCAGCTAGTGCTGTATTGCTGGGAGCACTCTTGGCTCCTGGGCAGATGCCCGCCACACACACACACACACACACACACACACACACACACACACACACAAGCTATGGAACTCTTTTATAGCAGTGGATGACCAGGAACTTTCAGTGGCAGGCACTCAGCCACAACTTGTGCTGCAGCCTCTCTTAGGTGGCTCTAACAGATCTGAGTGCCCAAGACAAGCATTAGCTCGTAGTGGTTTTCTCAGGGTATTTTGCAAAGTGGTTAGAGACCCAGCACTGGTGCAAGAACCAAATCTGCATTAACTTAGTATAAATCACCAGCCACACCTTGAGATTTCCTGGAAACCCTCACTGCCAGCTAGCACTGCATTGCTGGGGACACTCAACACTGGGTCAGCAGCCCAACCTGCATACCTAAGGAGGTTATTTCAACAACTGAGACTTACAGGCAGCCAGCATGTAACAACAGGCCTAAGGAGACTCTGGGCCTTTCACTAAGCTGCTCCAGGCCCAATATTGTTAGCAGGTAGCTGTGGTTCACAGTGAGACCTCCCCCTACATGCTTCCAGGTCCAACGCAGGCAATAACCAATCACATATAGCTTTGTAGCTCTAAACGAGTAGTCCTGGGCAGGTCACAGGCAAGGCTGAAATTGCCGTGCATGGGAGCCCCTCCCAAGAGACACCAGAAACAACACACACAGAGGCCAGCTTCAGACTACACCAGAGCACTACCCAGTTAGCCTGACAAGAAGCACACCCAAAGGGTGTTCTCAACATGCAAAAGAGCCCACTGGGGCAAATCATTCTCTGAAGGGTCAGTCTCAACACAGCAACTCATGCACTATAGGTGTAGCCAATCCTCACAGCCAGTCAGCCTGGGAGTCAATCCCACTCACTGATATGCCAAAAGCAATCAAGGCTCAACAACAACAGGAGAACACATGCAACACCCACAAGGAACACTCCTGAAACACACACACAGATAATCTGGAAGAATGTGCCACTGGACTACACAGGGCGCATACTGCATCAGGCCACCAGGCAAAGATTGAGAAACATAGGAGATCTACCTAATACATAGAAGCAAACAGAGAGGCAGGCAGAATGAGGAAACAAAGAAATATGTCCCAATTAAAAGAACAGTAGAAACCTCCAGAAAATAACTAAATGAAATGGAGGCAACCAAACTGCTACTGACAGAGTTTAAAACACGGTTATAAAAATGCTTAAGGAACTTAGTGATAATTTCAACAAAGAGATAGTAAGCATAAAGAAACACACAGAAACCATAAAAAACAACCAGTCATAAATAAATAATATAATAACTAAAATTAAGAATACACTAGGAAGAATCAAGAGCAGTTTAGATGAAGCAGATGATTAAATCAGCAATTTAGAAGTTAGGTAGCAGAAGACACCCAATTGGAACAACAAAAAGAAAAAATAATTTTTAAAAATGAAGATAGTTTAAGGGACTTTGGGACAACATGAAGCATAACAACATTTGTATCATAGGAGTACCAGAAGGGGACAAAGAGAGCAAGAGAACACGAACCTATTTGAAACAATAATGACAGAAAACTTCCCTAATGTAGTGAAGAAAATACACATACAAGCCCAGGAAGTACAGAGAGTCCCAAACAAGAGGAACCCAAACAGGCCTACACAAAGACACATTATAATTAAAATGGCAAAGGCTAAAAACAAAGAGAGTATCCCAAAAGCAACAAGATAAAAACAACTAGTTACTTACAAGGAATCTCCCATAAGACTATCAGCTCATTTCTCAACAAAAACTTTGCAAGCCAGAAGGGAGTGGCAGGAAATTTCAGTGATGAAAAGTGAGGGCCTAAAACCAAAACTATTCAACCTAGCAAAGCTATCACTTAAAATTGAAGAAGAGTTAAAGAGCTTCTGAGACAAGAAAAAAACTAAAGGAATTCATTACCATCAAGCCAGTATTACAAAACATGTTAAAAGGAGTTCTTTAAGAAGAAGAAAGGGGAAAACAAACAAACAAAGGAGATAAAAAATATGAATAATAAAATGGCAATAACTATGTACCTATCAATAATCACTGTAAATTTAAATGGATTAAATGCTTCATCAAAAGACATAAAGTAGCTGAATGGATAAAAAAGTAAGACCTATGTTCATGCTGTCTAACAGATTCTCACCTCAGATCAAAAGACACACACAGACTGAAAGTAAAGCAATGGAAAAAGATATTTCACTTTCGTCATCAAAATGGCGGTGTGAGGTGAGCCTCTGTAAAGCTCCCCTGGAATTTACAACTAATCGGACAACAATAACTCCGCAAAGGACACCCTGCACAAAACACAGGCAAGACGAAGAGGCCCACTACAGAATTCACCTCCAGGTGGGCGAATTACGCGAGCTGGTGAGGAGGGAAGGGAGAAGTGCGGGGACGGAGCCGTGCGGGCACAGGACGCTGACCTAGCTCAGTGCTCCGAGCTCGCTGCATCCCAGAACTACCACAGCTGCGGGAGACGGAAGAACTTGGACTGCTAGGGCTCCGCTTAAGGCCCACAGGGTTGAGGGGGCAGCATATAACACGGCTGAACCCAACGCTCTTAGGAGAGACCTCGGAGCAAAGACTGAGGGAAGAAGGCTGAAAAGGGTGGTTTAAGCCCTCACTGCCAAGCAGAGAACAGAAGCTATAGGCATTGAGAATAGCCGCCCCTCCCTACCCTCCCAGAACTCACCAGACCCCCAACTGCCCGGTGCTAGAAGCGATAAAGTTGCAGTGTCAGATCAAAATGACAGGATATTTGCTGTTCTGAGAACTATGACCGCAGACACAGATTCACAGCCCAACTAGTTCTGGCAAAGGGGTGGGATCTCTGGAAACAGGACCGGCTATGTTGGTGGTTGCCGTCATTGCTTTGGGCCACCTCTCACAACTAACCCTACCCCTGGCCCCACCTATCTGGGCGGATCCCTGCAGGAGTAAACAGAACTGCTGAAACATACAGGCTCTGAATCGGGTGCACAAAGAGCTTTGGAACTTCAAAACCTCTCCGCACCCCGACAGGGACTTGGCACCATATGACCCAGGTGAACTGTTAACAGAGGAGAGACCCGTCTCCCAGGGAATCCCCCCATTGTGTGAGAAGCTGGAATAGTGCAGAGAAAACATAGCACTACTGTGTCAGAGAGAAAAATAAAGGCTGCAGTAGGAGAGAAAATAAAACATTCTACCAACAAGTATTGGAAAACAAAAGAAAGACCTCTTCCTATCAACCTGTTGCAGAAGCCACTCCTGTAGATGTCTAGGAAGAGAAATAATAAATCAGTACTTGCCATGAATAACCAAGGCAACAAGACAGCTCAGAATGAAAGTGAAAAGTCTCCAGAAAAGGAACTTAAAGATATGGAAATATGTGACTTACATGATAGAGAATTCAAGATTGCACTTCTGAAAAACCTCAAAGAGATGCAAGAAAACACTGAAAGGCAATTTAATGAACACAGAAACATAACCAAAAAACAACATTAGCATTTTACGAAAGAGATTGAAATTTTAAAAAAGAACCAATGGAATTTCTGGAACTTAAGAACTCAATAGAAGAAATTAAGAATGAAATAACCAGCTTAGGTAGTAGAGTTGACCAAATGGAGGAAAGAATCAGTGACATCGAAGATAGAAGCCTGGAAATTACACAGATGGAAGAAGAAAGAGACTTGAGACTTAAAAGAAATGAAAGAACTCTACAAGAACTTTCTGACTCCATCAGAAAGAGCAACATAAGAAAAATGGGCATACCAGAAGGAAAAGAAAGAGAAAAGGGAACAGAGAATATATTCAAAGAAATTGTCAGTGAGAACTTCCCAAACTTGTGGACAGAACTGAATCCTCGAATCCAAGAAGCAAATAGAACACCTAATTACCTCAATCCCAGCAGGCCTTCTCCAAGGCATTGAGGCTGTCTAAAATTAACACCAAAGAAAGAATCTTCAAGGCAGCCAGGGAAAAGAAGACAGTAACGTACAGAGGAAAGCCCATTAGATTATCATCATATTTTTCAGCAGAAACTCTACCAGCCAGGAGGGAGTGGAACCAAATATTCAAATGATTGAAAGAGAGAAATCATGAGCCAAGAATAATATATCCAGCAAAGATATCCTTTAGATATGAAGGAGGAATAAAGACCTTTTCAGACATACAGAAGCTGAGGAAATTTTCTAATACCCGACCTGCACTACAAGAAATACTAAAGCAGCTTATTTGACCACCATCAACAGGGACAATTTGTGGCAACCGAAACATAAAAAGGGGGGGCGTAAAGGCCTGAACCGGAATATGGGAATGAAGAAAGTAAGCGTGCTGAAGAAAATGGACTACTCTAAATATCAAACTTTCTTTTACATAATCTTAAGGGTAACCCCTCAAAAAATTTCCAGAACTGAAATACATACTGTGATAAAAGAAGAAACTGAGGCAAACATCATAGAATACCACCAAACAGAAATAATAGACAACAACAAAAAAACAAAGAAACAATTGAGACACAGCCTTAATAGAAAACTAAACATAGAATGAAGGGAAATCCTCACGTATCAATAATCACTCTAAATGTAAATGGACTGAACTCACCAATAAAAAGGCACAGAGTAGCAGACTCGATCAAAAAACTAAACCCAACCATGTGCTGTCTCCAAGAGAAATATCTCACCTACAAGGACAAGCATAGACTCAAAGTGAAAGGGTGGAAATTGACACTCCCAGCATATAGTACCCAGAGAAAATCAGGTGTAGCCATAATGATATGAGATGACACAGACTTCAGGGTGAAAATGATAACAAGAGACAAAGATGGGCATTTCATTATGGTAAAGGAGACTATGCAACAAGAAACCATAACAGTCATCAATATTTATGCCCCCAATCAGGGAGCACCAAAATATACCAAGCAACGACTGACAGAATTAAAGGGAGAAATTGACCAAAACACAATTATACTAGGGGACTTAAATACATCATTGACAGCTATGGATAGATCCTCCAAACAGAAAATAAATAAAAAAATAGCAGCTCGAAAAACACATTAGAAGAAATAGATATCATTGGCATATACAGAGCACTTTATCCTAAAACATCAGACTATACGTTCTTTTCGAGTGTACATGGAACATTCTCAAGGATAGACCATATATTGGGGCATAAAAGCAGCCTCAGCAAATTTAAGAAGATTGAAATCATACCAAGCATATTCTCTGATCACAAGGCTTTGAAATTGGATATCAACTGCGAAAAGAAAGCAGCAAAAACACAAATACATGGAGATTAAACCACATACTTTTAAAGAATGACTGGGTCAAAGAAGAAATTAGAGAAGAGATCAAAAGATACATAGAAACTAATGACAATGAAAATACATCCTACCAAAATTTTTGGGATGCAGCGAAAGCAGTTTTAAGAGGGAAATCTATATCATTACAGGCCTATCTCAAGAAACAAGAAAAATCCCAAATAAATAACCTCATGTTACACCTCAAAGAACTAGAAAAAGAAGAACAAGTGAAACCCAAGGTCAGGAGAAGAAAGGAAATAACAAAAATCAGAGCAGAGCTCAACGAAACAGAGAACAAAAAGACAATAGAAAAAATTAATGTGACAAAGAGCTGGTTCTTTGAAAAAATTAATAAAATCAACAAACCCTTGGCTAGACTCAGTAAGATAAAAAGAGAGAAGACACTAATTAACAAAATCAGAAATGAGAAAGAGGAAGTTATCACGGACACCACAGAAATACAAAGGATCATCCAAGAATACTATGAAAGACTATATGCCACCAAATTCAATAACCTAGAAAAAATGGACAAGTTCTTAAGAACATATAGCCTTCCAAGGCTGAACCATGAAGAACTGTAAAATCTAAACAGACCAATCACCAGTAAAGAAATTGAATCAGTCATCCAAAACCTTCCCAAAAGCAAAAGTCTGGGACCAGATGGCTTCACTAGTGAATTCTACCAAACCTTCAAAGAGGATCTAATACCAATCCTGCTCAAATTCTTCCAAAAATTTGAAGAAGAGTCAGTACTCCCTAACTCATTTTATGAGGGCAACATTAACCTGATACCAAAACCTGTTAAGGACAACACAAAAAAAGAAAACTACAGACCTATATCTCTGATTAGCACTGCTGCAAAAATCCTAAACAAAATTTTAGCAAATCGAGTACAACAATGCATTAAAAAGATTATTCATCATGACCAAGTGGGGTTCATCCCTGGGGCACAAGGATGGTTCAACATCAGCAAATCCATCAATGTGATACATCACATAAACAAAATACAGGACAAAAATAATACGATTATATGAATTGATGCAGAAAAAGCATTTGACAAGATACAACATCCATTTATGATTAAAACACTTAATAAAATAGGTATAGAAGGAAAACACCTTAACATAATAAAGGCCATCTATAACAAGCCCTCAGCTATTCTCGTAATTAATGGTGAAAAACTGAAGCCCTTTGCTCTACGTTCAGGAACACGACATGGCTGTCCTGTATCACCTCTGCTTTACAACATAGTGTTGGAAGTCCTTGCCAGAGCCATCAGGCAAGAGAAATAAATAAAAGTCATCCAAATTGGGAATGAAGAAGTTAAAATATCATTCTTTGCAGATGACATGATGCTATATATAGAAAAGCCTAAAGACTCCACCAAAAAGCTGTTAGAAACAATCAATGAATACAGTAAAGCTGCTGGCTACAAAATAAACGTACAAAAGTCCATTGCATTCCTGTATACTAACAATGAAATCTCAGAAAAAGAAATACGAAAAACAATTCCCTTTGCAATTGCAACAAAAAGAATAAAATACCTAGGAATAAACTTAACCAAGAATGTGAAGGATTAATATGCTGAAAACTATAAGACATTTTTGAAAGAAATTGAAGAAGACACAAAGAAATGGGAAGACATTCCTTGCTCATGGATTGGAAGAATCAACATAGTTAAAATGGCCATATTACCCAAAGCAATATACAGATTTAATGCAATCCCCATCAAAATCCCAATGGCATTTTTTAAAGAAATACAACAAAAAATCATCAGATTTATTTCGAACCACAAATACCCCAAATAGCCAAAGCAATCTTAAGAAAAAAGAACAATGCTGGAGGTATCACACTGCCTGACTTTAGCGTGTTCTACAGGGCTACAATAATCAAAACAGGATGGTATTGGCAGAAAAACAGACATATAGATCAATGGAGTAGAATTCAGAACCCAGAAATAAAACCACATAAATATGGACAGATAATTTTTGACAAAGAAGCCAAAAACATACAATGGAGGAAAGACAGCCTCTTCAATAAGTGGTGCTGGGAGAATTGGATAGCCACGTGTAAAAGAATAAAACTGGACTGTTATCTGTCATCATGTAACAAAATTAATTCAAACTGGATCAAATACTTAAGCATAAGATCTGACACAATAAACTGCATAAAAGGAAACAAAGGTACTAAACTTATGGACCTTGGGTTCAAAGCGCATTTTATGAATTTGACTCCAAAGGCAATGGAAGTAAAAGCTAAAATAAATGAATGGGACTATATAAAACCTAAAAGCTTCTGCACAGCTAAAGAAACCATTGACAAAATAAACAGGCAACCGACTGAATGGGAGAAGATTTTTGCAAACAGTTCCTCCGATAAGGGTCTAATATCCAAAATATATAAGGAACTCATGAAACTCAACAACAAAAAAACAAACAACCCAATTGAAAAATGGGCAGAGGACCTGAAGAGAAATTTCTCCAAAGAGGACTTACAAATGGCAAATAGACATATGAAAAAATGCTCAGCATCACTAATCATCAGAGAAATGCAAATAAAAACCACAGTGAGATATCACCTCACCCCAGTCAGAATGGCTATCATCAACAAGACAAATAGCAACAAGTGTTGGAGAGGCTGTGGAGAATAGAACCCTGATACACTGTTTGTGGGAATGCAGACTGGTGCAGCTGCCATGGAAGGCAGTGTGGAGGTTCCTCAAAAAATTTCAAATAGAATTACCATATGACCCAGCAGTCCCTCTCCTGGGTATCTACCCAAAGAATTTGAAATCATTTATACATAAAGACATGTGTGCTCCAGTGTTCATTGCAGCTTTGTTTACGGTGGCCAAGACATGGAAACAACCAAAATGTCCTTCGATAGATGAATGGATAAAGACGTTGTGGTCTATATATATAATGAATACTATTCGGCATTAAGGAAAGATGATATAGGAACATTTGTGACAACATGGATGGATCTTGAGAGTATAATGCTAAATGAAATAAGTCAGACAGAAAAAGCAGAGAACCCTATGACTTCACTGATTTGTGGTATATAAACCAAAAACAACAAAAGAACAAGACAAACAAATGAGAAACAAAAACTCATAGACACAGACAATAGTTTAGTGGTTACCAGAGGGTAAGGTGGGTGGGGGGAGGGCGATGAGAGTAAGGCGGATCAAATATATGGTGATGGAAGGAGATCTGACTCTGGGTGGTGAACACACAATGGGATTTATAGATGATGTAATACAGAATTGTACACATGAAATTATGTAATTTCATTAACAATTGTCACCCCAATAAATATATTTAAAAAAAAAGATATTTCGTGGAAATAGAAATGAGAAAAAAGCTGCATTAACAAATAGCTGGGGTAAAAAAGCTGGGGTAACAAAAAAGCTGGGGTAGACAAAATAGACTTTAAAACAAAGACTCTAATAAGAGACAAAGAAGGATATTACACAATGATAAAAGGATTGATCTAACAAGAGGACATCACCATAGTAAACATGTATGTACTTAACATTAATACAGAGAGAGAGAGAGAGAGAGAGAGAGAGAGAGAGAGAGAGAGAGAGAGAGAGAGAGAGAGAGAAATATGTATACACATTTTAAGAAAAGAAAAAAAATATTAAAATTATGCTGATGGTATTCATGTTGAGCACCTCTTGTAATTGCTGAAGTCAAATGGAACTTGTATTCATTTTTCATTATTGGTATATACTGAGTACTACAACTTTAATACAATCTTTTCTTTCTTAATATGTGTATACATTTTTTGGCACCCTCTGTATATATAAAAAATGTTAACCGACATAAAGGTAGAGATTGAAAATAACACAATTATAATAGGGGACTTCAACATTTCACTGACAGCAATAGACATACTTTACAGACAGAAAATCAACACAGAAAACACTCTGTCAGAATTGCCATCATTAATAAATCAACAAAGAATAAGTACTGGTGAGGATGTGGAGAAAAGGGAACACTTGTGCACCGTTGGTGGGATTGCAAATTTGTGTAGTCACTATGGAAAATATTTTGGAGATTCCTCAAAATATTAAAATTAGAACTACCTCATGACATAGCAATTCCATCCCTGGGTACTTATCCAAAGAAATCCAAACAATATTTTGAAAAGATATATGTACCCCTATGTTTACTGCAATGCTATTTAAAATAGTCAAGATACCAAATCAGAAGCAATTGAAATTCCCATCAATACATAACTGGATAAAGAAATGGAGGTTGAAAAAAAAAATTCAGAACTGAGACATATAATATAAAAGAAAAGAAGAAACGGGAAAAAAAATCATAGAATACCACTACACTAAAATAACAAACTGAAACAAAAAGACAAAGAGACAATGAAGACACTGAGCTACCAGAAAACAAAAGATACAATGCCTATAGGAAATCTTCATATATCAATAATTACCCTAAAGGTAACTGGACTGAACTCACCAATACAAAGGCACAGAGTAGCAGATTGGATCAAAACACAAAACCCAACCATATGCTGCCTCCAAGAGACACATCTCAACTACAAGGAAATATATAGATCTAAGTGAAAGGGTGGAAAACAATACTCCAAATAAATGATATACGGAGAAAAGCAGCTGTAGCCATACTTATATCAGAAGAAAGAGACTTCGGGATAAAAAAAGGTAACAAGAGACAAAGGTGGACAGTTCATAATGATAAAGGAGACAATACAACAAGAAGATATAACTCATCAATCAGGAAGCACCAACACATACAAAGCAATTACTAACAGAACTAAAGGAAGAAACTTACCAAAACACAATTATAGTAGGGGACCTAAATATGCCATTGACAGATATAGATACATCATTGAAACAGAAAATCAGTATGGAAATATCCACCTTAAATAACACATTAGAGCAAATGGACATAATTGACATTTATAGAGCACCTCATCCTCGAACACCGTTATACATTCTTTTCTAGTGGACATGGAACATTCTCAAGGATAGACAATATGTTGGGACATAAAACTAGCCTCAGCAAATTTAAGAAGATTAAAATCATACCAATTATATCCTGTGATCACAAGGCTTTGAAACTGGAGATCAAATGTGAAAAGAAAGTAGGAAAAACCACAAATATGTGGAGAATAAACAACATTATATTAAAGAATGACTGTATCAAAAAAGAAATACAAGGAGAGATCAAGAGATACATAGAAACAAATGAGAATGAAAATATACCCTATCAAAATTATTTGGATGCAGCTAACATAGTAATAACAGGGAAATTTATATCATTTCAGGCCTATCTTAAGAAACAAAACAAA
Source organism: Rhinolophus hipposideros (assembly GCF_964194185.1). Taxonomy (NCBI): domain Eukaryota; kingdom Metazoa; phylum Chordata; class Mammalia; order Chiroptera; family Rhinolophidae; genus Rhinolophus; species Rhinolophus hipposideros. The sequence goes on from NC_138059.1 coordinate 47,348,677, forward strand.
ACAAAAAAACCTCAAACATCCTAACATTACACCTAAAAGAACTAGAAAAAGAACAAATGAAACCCAAAATCAGCAGAAGAAAGAAAATAATAAAAATTAGAGCAACATTAAATAAAATAGAGAACAAAAAGACAATAGAAAAAAATTAATACAGCAAAGAGCTTGTTCTTTGAAAAGGTTAACAAAATTGACAAACTCTTGGCTAGACTCACTAAGGTAAAAAGAGAAAAGACAAAATTAGAAATGAAAGAGGAGATGTTACCACGGATACCACAGAAATACAAAGGGTCATACAAGAATACTATGAAAGTCTCTATGCTCTCAACTTCAATAACCTAGAAGAGATGGACAAGTTTTTAAAACATATAAGCTTTCCTTATATGAATCACAAAGAACTGCAAAATATAAATATACCCATCAACAGTAAGGAAATTGAATCAATCATCTAAAACCTTCCCAAAGCAAAAGATCAAGAGCAAATAGCTTCACTATTGACTTCTACCAGACATTCAAAGAGAATTTAACATCTCTCCTCCTCAAACTCTTCCAAAAAATAGAAGAGGGAATACTTCCTACCTCATTTTATGAAGGCAACATTACCCTGATACCAAAACCTGGTAAGGATAACACACAAAAAAACCTACAGACCAATAACTCTGATGAATATAGATGCAAAAATCCTAAACAAAATTCTAGCAAATTGAATACAATACATTAAAAAGATTATGCATCATGACCAAGTGAGGTTCATCCCAGGGGCACAAGGATAGTTCAACATATGCAAATCAATCGATGTTATACACCACACAAACAAAATAAACCATAAAAAACTATATGATTACATCAATAGATGCAGAAAAAGCATTTGACAAGATACAACATCCATTTATGAATAAAACATTTAATAAAATGGGTATAGAGGGAAAATACCTGAACATAATAAAGACCATATATGGCAAACCCTCAGCTAATGTTGTAATTAATGGTAAAAACTGACGCTTTTGCTCTATTAGGTCTGACAATTAAGAACACAAACTCATCCTAGGAAAAGTGCTACCGTGTCTCCGTGAAAAAAAGACCTAACCAGAAAATAAGCCCTAGCATGATTTTTCAGGATGACATCCCCTGAACATAAACCCTAATGCATCTTTTGGAGGAAAAAAAACTAATATAAGACCCAGTCTTATTTTTGGGGAAACACAGTACATACCTAACGAATGAATATCATATGGTCACCTTTGAAGTAGTCTCCTTGGGTAGCCATTTACCCATGACAGCACCTAGTCCACCCTTCACAGCAATTTTGGAACTCTTTCTAAAATGGCCATCCATGCTGTCATCGTATGACCCTTGATGTCCTGAATGTCATCAAAATGTTTTCCTTTCAATATTTCCTTTATTTTCAGGTAAAGAAAGAAGTTATTGGGGGCAAGATCAGGGAGGGTATTCCAGTACAGTTATCTGTTTACTGGTTAAAGACTCCCTCACAGAAAGTGCCTTGTGAGCTGGTTCATTGTTGTGATGCAAGAGCCATGAATCGATGAAAAGTTCAGGGTATTTTTGTCTAGCTTTTTCATGCAGTCTTTTCAGCACTTCTAAATAGTAAACCTGGTTAATTGTGTTCTCCAGTTGGTACAAATTCATAATTAATAATCCCTCTGATATAAAAAAAAGATTAGAAACATTGTTTTGGCTCTTGATTTGGACTGATGAAAATTTTTGTTACTGCAGAATAAGCTGACTTCCAATATGCACTTTGATACTTTGTTTCATGGTCATGTTGATACACCATGTTTCATCACGTCATAACATGGTCCAAAACATTGTCTTCAATCTCCAAAAGGTCTTGGCAAATTTCAACTCTCCTTTGCTTTTATTTTTCGGAGAGCTCCTTCGGGACCATTTTTGCACACACCTTTCTCATGCCACGATTTACAGTTAAGATTTTCCTGGAGTGACGTTATAAAAATGGCGATGTGAGGTAAGCCTCTTGAAATCTCCCCTAGAATTTACAACACATTGAACAACTGTAACTCCAAACAAAGGACTCTCTGCACTACACACAAAGAAGACTAAGAGGCACACTACTGAAATAACCTAAAGGTGGGCAAATTGGAGAGCAGGGGTGGAGGGAAAGGAGAAGTGCGGAGATGGGGCAGTGTGAGCACAGGACGCAAACCTAGCTCAGTGCTCTGAGTTTACAGCATCCCAGAACTACTGAAGCTGTGGGAGAGGGAAGAACTTGGACTTCTAGGGCTCTATTTAGGCCCACAAGGCTAAGGGGAAAGCATATAACATGGCTGAACCCAACGCTAACAGCAGAGACCTCGGAGCAAAGAATGAGGGAAGAAGGCTGAAAATGGTGGTTTAACCCCTCACTGCTGAGAAGAGAACAGAAACCTTAGTCAATGAGACTAGCCGACCCTCCCTACCCTCCCAGAGTTTTCCCCGCCCCACCTTCCCAGTGGTAGAAGTGGAACAGTACCAGTGTCAGATCAAAAGAACAAAATATTTGAAGTTCTGAGAACTGTGGTCCACAGACAAAGATTTGCAGCCCAACTAGTTCCGGCAAAGGTGAGGGAGCTGTGGCAGAAGGACTGGCTGTGGTGGTGTTTGCTGCCATTACTCTGTGCCACCTCTCACAACTCATCCCATCACTGTCCCCACATATCTGGGCGGATCCCTGCAGGAGTAAACAGAGCTGCTAAAACATAAGCGTTCTGAATCTGGTGCATGAAGAGCTTTAGAGTTTCAAAAGTTCTCCCCATCCCAATAGGGATGCGGCGCCCTATACCCTGTGAACTGTTCACAGAAGAGAAGCCCGCCTTCCAAGGAATCCCCCCATAGTGTGAGAAGCCAGAATAGTGCAGAGAAAACATAACATTACAGTGTGAGAGAGAAAAAAAGGCTGCAGTCGGAGAGAAAATGAAACATTCTACCAAAATGTACAGGGAAATGAAAGACCTGATTCTATTAATCTGTTGCAGAACCAACGCTTGTAGAAGTCTAGGAAGAGAAATAATAAATCAGTAATTGCCATGAATAACAAGGCAACAAGACAGCTCAGATAGAAAATGAAAAGACTCCAGAAAATGAACTTAAATATATGGAAATATGTGAATTAAAGGTCAGAGAATTCATCATTGCAATTCTGAAAAAACTCAACAAAATGCAAGAACACACAGACATGTAGTTTAATGAACTCAGAAACACAACCAAAGAATTTGAACATTTCACCAAAGAAATTGAAATTTCAACAAAGAACCAAATGGAATTTACAGAGATTAAGAACTCAATAGAATAAATTAAAAATGCAATAGCTAGCTTAGGTAGTATAGTTGACCAAATGGAGGAAAGAATAAGTGATATCAAAGATAGAAATCTGGAAATGGCACAAATGGAAGATGAAAGAGGCTTGAGACTTAAAAGAGATGAAAGAACTCAACAAGAACTTTCTGACTCCATCAGAAAGAGCAATATAAGAATAATGGGCATACCAGAAGGAGAAGAAAGAGAGAAGGGAACAGAGAGTATATTGAAACAAATAGTCTATGAGGACTTCCCAAACTTGTGGCAAGAACTGTGTCCTTGAATCCAAGAAGCAAATAGAACACATAATTACCTCAAACCCAACAGGCCTTCTCCAAGGTACATTGTGTTGAAGCTGTCAAAAATAAATGACAAGGAAAGAATCCTCAAGGCAGCCAGGGAAAAGAAGACAGTAACATACAAAGGAAAGCCACTAGATTGTCATCAGATTTGTCAGCAGACACTCTATAAGCCAGAAGTGAATGGAATGAAATATTCAAACTATCGAAAGAGAGGACTTTGGAGCCAAGAATTACATATGCAGTAAAGATGTCCTTTAGATATGAAGGAGGAATAAAGACCTTTCCAGACATACAGAAGCTGAGAGAAATTTCTAACACACGACCTGCACTAGAAGAAATACAAAAGGAGGCTATTCAACCACTATCAACAAGGACAATTTGTGGCAACCAAAACATAAAAAGGGGGAGAGTAAAGGCCTGAACTGGAATATGGGAATGGAGAAAGTAAGCATGCTGAAGAAAATGGAATACTCTAAATATCAAACTTTCTTTCACATAACCTTAAGGGTCACACCTCAAGAAAAATTCAGAACAGAAATGTATATTGTTAAAAGATGAAATAGAGGGAAAAATCATAGAATACCACCACACAGAAAAAATAGACAACCACAAAAAGGCAAAGAAACGATGGAATCACAGTCTTACCAGAAAACTAAAGATAGAATGATAGAAAATCCTCACATAGCAATAATCACCCTAAATGTAAATGGACTGAACTCACCAATAAAAAGACACAGAGTAGCAGATTGGACCAAAAAACTAAACCCAATCATATGCTGTCTCCAAGAGACACATCTCAACTACAAGGACAAGCAAAGACTCAAAGGGAAAGGATGGAAATTGACACTCCAAGAAAATGGTATCCAGAGAAAATCAGATATCACTGTACTGATATCAAATGAAACAGACTTCAGAGTGAAAAAGTTAACAAGAGACAAAGATGGACATTTCATAATGGTAAAGGGGCTATACAACAAGAACACATAACAGTATTCAATATTTATGCCCCAATCCAGAAGGACTGCAATATACCTAACAACTACTAACAGAACTAAAGGGAGAAATTGACCAAAACACAATTATACTAGGGGACCTAATATATCATTGACAGGTATGGTTAGATCATCCTAACAGAAAATAAATAAAGAAATAGCAGCCCTAAATGACACATTAGATGAAATGGACATAATTGACATTCATAGAGCACTTCATCCTAAAACATCAGACTATATATTTTTTCTAGTATACATGGAACATTCTCAAGGATAGACCATATATTGGGACATAAAACTAGACTCAACAAATTTAAGAGAATTGAAATCATACCAAGCATACTCTCTGATTACCAGGCTTTGAAATTGGGTATCAACAGCAAAAAGACAGCAGGAAAAAACATCAATACATGGAAATTAAACAACATACTTTTGAAGAAACGACCAGGTCAAAGAAAAAATAAGAGCAGAGATCAAAAGACACATAGAAACAAATGAGAATGAAAATGCATCCTACCAAAATTTTTTGGATGCAGCGAAATCATTTTTAAGAGGAAAATTTATATCATTACAGGCTTATCTCAAGAAACAAGAAAAATCCCAAATAAATAACCTCACATTACACCTTAAAGAACTAGAAAAAGAAGAACAAATGAAACCCAAGATCAGTAGAAGAAAGGAAATAGTAAAAATCAGAACAGAACTAAACGTAATTGAAAACAAACAGATGATTGAAAAAAATTGATGTGACAAAGAATTGGTTCTTTGAAAAAATTAACAAAATTGACAAACCATTGGATAGACTCACTAAGATAAAAAGAGAGAAGACACTAATTAAGAAAATCAGAAATGAAAAAGGGGAAGTTATCATGGACACCACAGAAATACAAAGGATCCTCCAAGAATACTATGAAGGACTATATGCCACCAAATTAAAAAACCTAGAAGAAATGGACAAATTCTTAGAAACATATACACGTCCCAGGCCGAACCATGAAGAAATGGAAAATCTAAACAGACCGATCACCCATAACGACATTGAATCAGTCATCCAAAACCTTCCCAAAACCAAAAGTTCAGGATCAGATTGTTCCCCGGTGAATTCTACCAAACCTTCAAAAAGCATCTAATACCAGTTCAGCTCAAACTCTTCCAAAAAATTGAAAAGAAACAGTACTCCCAAACTCATTTTATGAGGCCAACATTACCCTGATACCAAAAAATGGTAAGGATAACACAAAAAAAGAAAACTGCAGAACAATATATCTGATGAATACCATTGCAAAAATCCTAAACAATATTCCAGAAAATCGAATGGAACAATACATTAAAAATATTATTTATCACGACCAAGTGGGGTTTATCCCAGGGACACAAGGATGGTTCAACATCTGCAAATCCATCAATGCGATACATCACATAACAAATATGCGATACATCACATAAAAAAATAAAGAGCTAAAATCATATGATTATATCAATTGTTGCAGAAAAAACATTTGACAATATACAACATCCATTTATGATTAAAACACTTAATAAAATAGGTATACAAGGAAATTACCTTAACATAATGCAGGCCATATATTACAAACCCCCAGCTAATCTCATAATTAACTGTGAAAAACTGAAGCCCTTTGCTCTACATTCAGCAACATGATACAGCTGTCCCCATCACCTCTGCTTTTCAACAAAGTGTTGGAAGTCCTCACCAGAGGAATCAGGCAATAGAAAGAAATAAAAGGCCTCCAAATTGGGAATGAAGAAGTTAAAGTGTCACTCTTTTCAGATGACAGGATGCTATATATAGAAAATCCTAAATACTCCACCAAAAAGCTATGAGAAACAATCAACGAATACAGTCAAGTTGCCGACTACAAAATCAACGTATAAAAGTCCATTGATTTCCTATATACTAACAATGAAATCTCAAATAAAGAAATAGGAAAAACAGTTCCTTTGGCAATTGCAGCAAAAAGAATAAAATACCTAGGAACAAACTTACCCAAGCATGTGAAATGCTATATGCCAGCATAAAACTATATGCTGAAAACTGTAAGACATTTTTAAAAGAAATTGAAGAAGACACAAAGAAATGGAAAGACTTTCTGTGCTCAAAGATTAGAAGAATCAACATAGTTAAAATGGCCATATTACCCAAAGCAATATATGGACTTAATGTGATCCCCATCAAAATCCCTAAGGCATTTTTTAAAGAAAAAGAACAAAAAATCTTCAGATTTGTTTGGAACCAGAAAAGACCCCAAATTGCCAAAGGAATCTTAAGAAAAAATAACAATACTGGAAGTATCACATTCCCTGACATTAGCCTGTACTACAGGGCAACAATAATCAAAACAACATGATATTGGCATTAAAACAGACACATGACCAATGCAATACAATTGAGAACCCAGAAATAAAACCTCACAAATAGAGACAGATAATTTTTTAAAGAAGCAAAAGACATGCAATGGAGAAAAGATAGCCTCTTCAATAAATGGTACTGGCAGAATTGGAAAGCCATGTGCAAAAGAATGAAACTGGACTGCTGTCTGTCACCATGTACCAAAATTAATTCAAAATGGATGAATGACTTAAGCATAAGACCTGAAACAATAAAATTCATAGAAGAACACATAGGTACTAAACTTATGGACCTTGGGTTCAAAGAGCATTTTATGAATTTGACTCCAAAGGCAACGGAAGTAAAAGCTAAAATAAATAAATGGGACTATTTGAAACTTAAATAGTTCTGCACTGCTAATGAAACCATCAAGATAAAGAGGCAACCAACTGAATAGGAGAAGATTTTTGCAGACAGTGCCTTCGATAAGGAGCTAACATCCAAAATATACAAGGAACTAATGAAACTCAATAACAACAACAACAACAACAACAACAACAACAACAAAATTAACCCAATTGAAAAATGGGCAGAGGACTTGAAGAGACATTTCTCCAACGAGGACATACAAATGGCAAATAGACATATGAAAAAATGCTCAACATCACTAATCATCAGAGAAATGAAAATAAAAACCACAGTGAGATATCACCTCACCCCAGTTAGAATGGTTATCATCAACAAGACAAATAGTAACAAGTGTTGAAGAAACTGGAGAAAAAGGAGCCCTCATACACTGTTGGTGGGGATGCAGATTGATGCAGCCGCTATGGAAGGCCGCATGGAGGTTCCTCAAAAAATTATGAATAGAATTACCATATGACCCAGCAATCCCTCTCCTGTGTATCTACCCAAAAAATCTGAAAACATTTTTCCATAAAGACAACTGTGCTCCAATGTTCATTGCAGTTTAGTTACAGTGGCCAAGACTTGGAAACAACCAAAATGTCCTTAGATAGATGAACGGATAAAGAAGGTGTGATATATATACACAATGGAAATTCAGCCGTAAGGAAAGATAAAATAGGACCATTTGTGACAACATGGAAGTTTCTTGAGATTATAATGGTACATGAAATAAGTCAGACAGAAAAAGCAGAGAACCACATGATTTCACTGATATGTAATATTTCCATGTCTTTAAGTTCATTTTCTGGAGACTCTTCATTTTCTTTCTGAGCTGCCTTGTTTCCTTGGTTATTCATGGTGATTAGTGAATTATTATTTTTCTTCCTAGGCGTTTATAGGAGTGTTTTCTGCAATAAGTTGGTAGGAAGAATTCTTTCCTTTGCTTTTCTGTAGGTGTTGATATGTTTTATTTTATGTTTTTCCAATTGCAGCCTTTAATTCTCTCTTGTGCTGCAGTGTTATATTTTCTCTGCACTCTTTTGGCTTCCCACACAATGGAGGGTTTCCCTGGAATGTGATCTTCTCCTTTGTGAGCTGGTTGCCTGGGTCTCTGGGCACTTCCTCTTTTGGGGGATGTGGAAAGCTTCTGAACTTCTGAAGCTCCCCCTTCACCAGACTCAGGGCCTGTATTTTTAGCAGCTCTGTTTACTGCTACAGGGTTCACCCTAGATAGGTGTGGGCAGGGGCAGGGTGGGCTGTGAGAGGTGGCTATGAGCAATGGCAGCAACCACCTGCACATCCTGTCCTGCACCCAGGGCTCCTTCCCCTTCACCAGAACTAGGACTCGGAATCCATGGCTGTGGGCCACAGTTCTCAGAACTGCAAATATTCTGTTCTTTTAATATGATTCTGCTACCGTTTCACTTCTAGATTTGGGAGGGTGGGAGTAGGGCGAGCTCTGGGAGGGTAGAAGGCATCGGCTAGGCTCCCTGCCTAAGCCTTCCATCCTCTGCTTGGCAGTGACGGCTTAAACCACCATTTTCACTCTTCTTCCTTCAGTTTTTGCTCCAAGGTCTCTGCCGTGAGCATTGGGTTCAGCCATGTTATATGCTGATACCTCAGGGGCCATAGGGAGAACACTAAATAGTCTGATTTCTTTCTTCTCCCACAGCTGCAGTAGCACTGGAATGCAGTGAGCTCGGAGCTTCGAGCTAGATCTGTGACCTGCACCCGTGTGGCCTGCATCTCTGCACTTCCAGGTTCCCTCCTCCCAAGCTCACCTAATTTGCCCACCTTTAGATGATTTTAGCTGCACATCTCTTAGTCTTCTTGTCTGCTGCGTAGGGAGTCCTTTGTGGAATTGTAGTTGTTCAATGTGTTGTAAATTCCAGGGGAGACTTCAAGAGGCTCACCTCACACTGCCATGTCTATGACATCATCCTATATAGTTCTATAATGATTGCAGACTTTGAAGTTCCATAGGTCTGTATTTGAGTAATGACTATAGTGTTACTTACTACCTGAGTGGTCTCAAGCTAATTATTTATCCTATTTACTCACTGGTGAAATGGGAATATTGGTGATTGTCTTGCAGAGTTGTTGTAAAGACTCGAGATAATGCATGTAAAATGCTAAATATAGTGCCCAGGATATACCAATAATAAAAGGAACTATCCTTAATTAAGTGCTTACTATGTGCTAGATACTGTGATAAGCAATTTAACAGATTTTATTTTATTTTATTCTTTCATAATCCCTTTATCTCATTCTTAATAAAATTACCATATTGCACATGAGTTGTTCAAGTTAGCAACCCAGAAATCCTATAGACAAGAATCAAATACAATTACTCTGACTCCGGACCCCATGCTCTCATTTGCTGTGCTCCTAGTGCTTCTTCTATTACAAGACCTACTAGCAGAGTTGAATTAATGATAGCTTCTACTGTTAGAGATGACATAACACAATACTCTTAAATGACATCTTTTTTTCTGTTATAAAAATATTTTTAAAAGGAAGCACACTAGCGACAGCATTTGCGATCTTGCTCCCCAGCATATGTTTTCAGTTTGGCTCAAATAAACTCTTATAAAAATTCTCACAAAAGAAAAAAAAAAAAAAAGAAATACACTGGTGATTTAAATATCCAACAACAGCAGTTTTATTTCAGTAACACAGTTGTTGACCTTTTGGTGCCATGATTCTACAGTGACTCTTAGTTACTTTTTGTTTTGTTTTGGTTTGAAGCATCTTAAGACAGGTTGGTCTAGAAGCAATTCTGAGGCTTCTTTTAGATAAGGTCCTGCCTCTGCTCTTACTACCCGTACCGAAAACTGTTAGTCCTTAGGTAGTGTTATGTACAAGGGAACAGTGGCTCTGAACCAAGATAAGCTATTGAGACCTTCCATCATTTCCCAGTCAAAATTAAACAGTACACTAGATCCTTGTTATGACATGACTCAGCAGCAGACTTGGATACCTTGCTGGTCAACTTTAGTCTTCCAAACATAATAAGGACACCTGCCAAAGCCTCAGATAATATGGTTAGTCTCTGTGGGGACAGAGCCCCAGAGAGCAGTTTCCAGGCTCTCAGCCTCATGTGGAGGGGTGCTGGCTAAGATAGTAGATGGCTGTCAGCTGTGGCTAGTTGGCCGTCAGCTGTGACCAGTGAGCCATTGGCCACTAATATAACGCCATGGCTTTGCTAGCAGAAAATGGGGGCTAGCAAGAAGATGGTGGCTGAGCCTGCAAGCAGAGCAGTGAGGGTTGCAAACAGTGTGGCTCCAGCTTCCTGTGTCTCCAACCAAGCCGCCAGCGAGAATATAATAATATGACTCCCCTACTTATGGCTCCGTGGGTGTTCCTTTTTGGCCTCACCATATCCTGCGTTCTTGTGTGGGGAGTGGGACCAGAGACCCCGCCTGGTACCCCTCATGACAGTCTCTAATACAGGTATTAGTCCTATTTCTTGGAACTAAAGTTAAAAATATGAAGGTGTTATAACTCTGAATGCATTGCTGTAATATTCCACTAAAATTGTTTAAAACATACATTGAAGAGCACATGAAAGGTAAAAAATGGGGCAGCAGGAGTAAAGGGATAGATTTAATTTCCCCTTTACTCTTACTTTCAATAATGGTTACATGAGATTTATGCATTTTATACAAGGAGGTGTTTAAGGCTTTGGAAATGTTGATGTATATATCAGTTCATCACTTATTCAACACATATTTATTAAATATCCAATATGTGATAGACAATGTGCTACACACTAGTGAGCAAAACAGACAAAGCCCTGATCTCATGGAACTTACAGTTTAGAGGAGAAAAGAGTTATTTATTGCTCCCAAAAATATGAACTACAGATTAGGGCAATTGTATGGATGAAAGATGCAACAAAATTATTTAACAGGAGATTAGTTCTTCTTCAGAGTCAAGATGCTTCACTGATGAAGTGATATTTCAACTGAGTTCAGAGGGTTGAATAGATATAAGCTAAGTGAAAAGAGGGGAAAGTAAAAAAGGCAATCTAGGTAAAATGAATAATAAAGGAACCTGATAAACATCTAGAAACCCCTGTGTTAAGACAGAAGGAAACAGAGAAAAAGTATGACAAAATGAGTCTGAGAATGAAAGGCTGAGTCTATCATATGTTAATATCATACGTATGGCTACGTTAAAGATAGCTTAATGGGAAGATATTGGAGGAAATTTTGTGTGCAAATATGTGTGTTGATTCATTAAAAATTTGGGAAAAAAAGCTCTTATATTTAGAAATAAGCCACCTTTCAAGCAATCTAACTTGATTTAAAATAAGAAGTAAAATTCTTCATCTTTATTTCTCCTCCCTAGTCTTATTATTTGGAATCAGTGTTCATCATTTCTCTATATTATTGGTTGGAAGTTCTTTCCATAATTTCAAATAATATTCCTTAATTTATCAATGTTAAGCAGTATCTATTGGCTCCCTGTCATGAAAGGTGGAACTGAAAGGGAGGTGGATTACTTTTCATCTTTCCTCTTCTCCAATTTTTGATGTTGGATTTTAAATTTTAATTATTTGTGTTTGTTTTATAACTTTAAATTAGAAACTTAGCGATAGTCTTGATTTTTTTTTTTAATTAATTTTATTGGGGTGACAATTGTTAGTAAATTTACATAGATTTCAGGTGTACAATTCTGTATTACATCGTCTATAAATCCCATTGTGTGTTCACCACCCAGAGTCAGTTCTCCTTCCATCACCATATATTTGATCCCCTTTACCATCATCACCCACCCCCCACCCCCTTACCCTCTGGTAACCACTAAATTATTGTCTGTGTCTATGAGTTTTTGTTTCTCATTTGTTTGTCTTGTTCTTTTTGGTTTATATACCACATATCAGTGAAATCATAGGGTTCTCTGCTTTTTCTGTCTGACTTGTTTCACTTAGCATTATTCTCTCGAGATCCATCCATGTTGTCACAAATGTTCCTATATCATCTTTCCTTAACGCCGAATAGTATTCCATTGTGTATATGTACCACAACTTCTTTATCCATTCATCTATCGAAGGACATTTTGGTTGTTTCCATGTCTTAGCCACCGTAAACAAAGCTGCAATGAACATTGGCGTACACGTGTCTCTATAGAGAAATGCTTTTATATTTTTGGGGTAGATACCCAGGAGAGCGATTGCTGGGTCATATGGTAATTCTATTCGTAATTTCTTGAGGAACCTCCACACTGCCTTCCATAGCGGCTGCACCAGTCTGCATTCCCACCAACAGTGTATGAGAGTTCCTTTTTCTCCACAGCCTCTCCAACACTTGTTACTATTTGTTTTGTTGATGAAAGCCATTCTGACTGGGGTGAGGTGATATCTCATTGTGGTTTTCATTTGCATTTCTCTGATGATTAGCGATGTTGAGCATTTTTTCATATGTCTATTTGCCATTTGTATATCCTCTTTGGAGAAATGTCTCTTCAGGTCCTCTGTCCATTTTTCAATTGGGTTGTTTGTTTTTTTGTTGTTGAGTTTCATGAGTTCCTTGTATATTTTGGATATTAGCCCCTTATCAGAGGAACTGTTTGCGAAAATCTTCTCCCATTCAGTTGGTTGCCTCATTATTTTGTCAATAGTTTCTTTTGCTGTGCAGAAGCTTTTCAGTTTCATATAATCCCATTTGTTTATTTTAGTTTTTACTTCCATTGCCTTTGGAGTCAAATTCATAAAATGCTCTTTGAACCCAAGGTCCATAAGTTTAGTACCTATGTTTTCTTCAATGCAGTTTATTGTGTCAGGTCTTATGCTTAAGTCTTTGATCCATTTTGAATTAATTTTGGTACATGGTGACAGATAGCAGTCCAGTTTCATTCTTTTGCACGTAGCTATCCAATTCTGCCAGCACCATTTATTGAAGAGGCTGTCTTTCGTCCATTGTATGTTTTTAGCTTCTTTGTCAAAAATTATCTGTCCATATTTATGTGGTTTTATTTCTGGGTTCTCAATTCTATTCCATTGGTCTATGTGTCTGTTTTTCCGCCAATACCAAGCTGTTTTGATTATTGTAGCCCTGTAGTACAAGGAAAAATCAGGGAGTGTGATACCTCCAGTATTGTTCTTTTTTTTTAATATTGCTTTGGCTATTCGGGGTCTTTTGTGGTTCCAAACAAATCTGATGATTTTTTGTTCTATTTCTTTAAAAAATGCCATTGGGATTTTGATGGGGATTGCATTAAATCTATATATGGCTTTCGGTAATATGGCCATTTTAACTATGTTGATTCTTCCAATCCATGAGCACGGAATGTCTTTCCATTTCTTTGTGTCTTCTTCAATTTCTTTCAAAAATGTCTTATAGTTTTCAGCATATAAATCCTTCACATCCTTGGTTAAGTTTATTCCTAGGTATTTTATTCTTTTTGCTGCAATTGCAAAAGGAATTGTTTTTTCTATCTCTTTTTCTGAGATTTCATTGTTGGTATATAGGAAAGCAATGGACTTTTGTACGTTGATTTTGTAGCCAGCAACTTTACTATATTCATTGATTGTTTCTAATAGCTTTTTAGTGGAGTCTTTAGGGTTTTCTATGTATAGCATCATGTCATCTGCAAAGAGTGACAATTTAACTTCTTCATTCCCCATTTGGATACCTTTTATTTCTTTCTCTTGCCTGATAGCTCTGGCGAGGACTTCCAACACTATGTTGAAAAGCAGAGGTGATAGGGGACAACCTTGTCGTGTTCCTGAACATAGAGCAAAGGGCTTCAGCTTTTCACCATTAATTATGAGGTTAGCTGAGGGCTTGTCGTATATGGCCTTTATTATGTTGAGGTATTTTCCTTCTATACCAATTTTAGTAAGTGTTTTAATCATAAATGGATGTTGTATCTTATCAAATGCTTTTTCTGCATCAATTGATAGAATCATATGATTTTTGTCCTTTATTTTGTTTATGTGATGTATCACATTGATGGATTTGCGAATGTTGAACCATCCTTGTGCCCCGGGGATGAACCCCACTTGTTCATGATGGATAATGTTTTTAATGCATTGTTGTATTCGATTTGCTAGAAATTTGTTTATGATTTTAGCATCTGTATTCATCAGAGATATAGGTCTGTAGTTTTCTTTTTTTGTGTTGTCCTTACCAGGTTTTGGTATCAGGGTAATGTTGGCCTCATAAAATGAGTTAGGGAGTACTGACTCTTCTTCAATTTTTTGGAAGAGTTTGAGCAGGATTGGTATTAGATCCTCTTTGAAGGTTTGGTAGAATTCACTGGTGAAGCCATCTGGTCCAGGACTTTTGATTTTGGGAAGGTTTTTGATGACTGATTCAATTTCCTTACTGGTGATCGGCCTGTTAAGATTTTCCAGTTCTTCATGATTCAGCCTTGGAAGGCTATATGTTTCTAAGAACTTGTCCATTTCTTCTAAGTTATTAAATTTGGTGGCATATAGTCCTTCATAGTATTCTTGGATAATCCTTTGTATTTCTGTGGTGTCCGTGATAACTTCCCCTTTTTCATTTCTGATTTTGTTAATTAGTGTCTTCTCTCTTTTTATCTTAGTGAGTCTAGCCAAGGGTTTGTAGATTTTGTTAATCTTTTCAAAGAACCAGCTTTTTGTCACATTAATTTTTTCTATTGTCTTTTTGTTCTCTATTTCATTTAGTTCTGCTCTGATTTTTGTTATTTCCTTTCTTCTGCTGACCTTGGGTTTCGCTTGTTCTTCTTTTTCTAGTTTTTTAAGGTGTAACATGAGGTTATTTATTTGGGATTTTTCTTGTTTCTTGAGATAGGCCTGTAATGATATAAATTTCCCTCTTAAAACTGCTTTCGCGGCATCCCAAAAATTTTGGTAGGATGTATTTTCATTGTCATTTGTTTCTATGTATCTTTTGAGCTCTCCTCTAATTTCTTCTTTGACCCAGTCGTTCTTTAAAAGTATGTTGTTTAATCTCCATGTATTTGTGTTTTTTCCTGCTTTCTTTTTGCAGTTGATATCCAATTTCAAAGCTTTGTGATCAGAGAATATGCTTGGTATGATTTCAATCATCTTAAATTTGCTGAGGCTGATTTTGTGTCCCAATATATGGTCTATCCTTGAGAATGTTCCATGTACACTCAAAAAGAATGTATAGTCTGATGTTTTAGGATGAAGTGCTCTATATATGTCAATGATGTCCAATTCATCTAATGTGTCATTTAGGGCTGCGATTTCGTTATTTATCTTCTGTTTGGATGATCTATCCATAGCTGTCAATGATGTATTTAAGTCCCCTAGTATAATTGTGTTTTGGTCAATTTCTCCCTTTAGTTCTGTTAGTAGTTGCTTGGTATATTTCGGTGCTCCCTGATTGGGGGCATAAATATTGATGAATGTTATGTCTTCTTGTTGTATAGTCCCCTTTACCATTATGAAATGTCCATCTTTGTCTCTTGTTATCTTTTTCACCCTGAAGTCTGTTTCATCGGAAATCATTATGGCTACACCTGATTTTTTCTGGGTACCATTTGCTTGAAGTGTCAATTTCCACCCTTTCACTTTGAGTCTATGCTTGTCCTTGTAGCTGAGATGTGTCTCTTGTAGGCAGCATATGGTTGGGTTTAGTTTTTTGATCCAATCTGCTACTCTGTGTCTCTTTATTGGTGAGTTCAGTCCATTTACATTCAGGGTGATTATTGATATGTGAGGATTTCCTGTCATTCTGTCTTTAGTTTTCTGGTAAGGCTGTGTCTCCATTGTTTCTTTGCCTTTTTGTTGTTGTCTGTTATTTCTGTGTGGTGTGGTAGTATTCTATGATGTTTCCCTCTGTTTCTTCTTTTATTACAGTATATATTTCAGATTTGGATGTTTTTTGAGTGGTTACCCTTAAGTTTATGTAAAAGAAAGTTTGATATTTAGAGTATTCCAGTTTCTTCAGTACGCTTACTTTCTCTATTCCCATATTCCAGTTCAGGCCTTTACGCTCCCCCTTTTTATGTTTCGGTTGCCACAAGTTGTCCCTGTTGATGGTGGTCTAATAGCCTCCTTTAGTATTTCTTGTAGTGCAGGTCGTGTATTAGAAAATTCCCTCAGCTTCTGGATGTCTGGAAAGGTCTTTATTCCTCCTTCATATCTAAAGGAGATCTTTGCTGGATATATTATTCTTGGCTCATGATTTCTCTCTTTCAATAGTTTGAATATTTGGTTCCATTCCCTCCTAGCTTGTAGAGTTTCTGCTGAAAAATCTGATGATAATCTAATGGGCTTTCCTTTGTAAGTTACCGTCTTCTTTTCCCTGGCTGCCTTGAGGATTCTTTCTTTGTCATTGATTTTAGACAGCTTCAATACAATGTGCCTTGGTGAAGGCCTGTTGGGATTGAGGTAATTAGGTGTTCTATTTGCTTCTTGGATTCGAGGATCCAGTTCTGTCCACAAGTTTGGGAAGTTCTCATCGACGATTTGTTTGAATATATTCTCTGTTCCCTTCCCTCTTTCTTCTCCTTCTGGTATACCCATTATTCTTATATTGCTCTTTCTGATGGAGTCAGAAAGTTCTTGTAGAGTTCTTTCATTTCTTTTAAGTCTCAAGTCTCTTTCTTCTTCCCTCTGTGTAAATTCCAGGTTGCTATCTTCGATGTCACTGATTCTTCCCTCCATCTGGTCAACTCTACTACCTAAGCTGGATATTTTATTGTTAATTTCTTCTATTGAGTTCTTAATCTCCAGAAATTCTATTTGGTTCTTTTTCAAAATTTCAATCTCTTTTGTAAAATGCTCATGGTGTTCTTTGATTGTGTTTCTGAGTTCATTAAACTGCCTTTCTGTGTTTTCTTGCATCTCGTTCATTTTTTTCAGAATTGCGATCTTGAATTCTCTGTCATTTAAATCACAAAGGTCCATATCTCTAAGTTCCTTTTCTGGAGACTTTTCACTTTCTTTCTGAGCTATCTTGTTGCCTTGGTTATTCATGGCAATCACTGATTTACTATTTCTCTTCCTAGACATCTACAGGAGTGTCTTCTGCAACAGGTTGATAGGTATTCGAAGAGCTTTTGGAGTTCCAAAGCTCTTTCTGCGCCAGATTCAGAGCCCGTTTTTTTCAGCAGTTCTGTTTACTCCTGCAGGGATCCGCCCAGATAGGTGGGGCCAGGGGCGGGGTGAGTTGTGAGAGGTGGCCCAGAGCAATGGCGGGGACCACCACCACAGCCAGTTCTGCTTCCACAGCTCCCTCCTCTTTGCCGGAACTAGTTGAGCTGCGAATCTGTGTCTGTGGTCCACAGTTCTCAGAGCAGCAAATATTCTGTCCTTTGATCCGACACTGCTACTTTATCGCTTCTAGCACCGGGTAGGTGGGGGCGATTTGTCTGTTTCCTTTCACTTCTACCACTATTTTTTCATGTATTTTGAAACTCTATAATGAGGTGAGGCATTTAGGGTTGTTAAGTGCTCATTGTGAACTGATTCCATTATCAAATTTAAAAAAATAACTCTCTTTTTGTCCCTTTCTTTTGATTGGTATTTGCTTAATCTATCTTTTTACATCCTTTTCTTTTAACTTATATGTATCTTTATGTAGGCTGGTGCAAAAGTAATTGCAGTTTAAAGGTTAAAATAATTGCAAAAAAACACAATTATTTTTGCTCCAACCTAATATTTTAAGTATCAGTTAATTTCTTGCTTTTTTATCCAGTCAGACAATATCTACTTTTTAAAATACTTTATTTATTTTGACATTCAATATTATTTTATATTAATTTCAGGTGTACAGAATAGTGGTTAGACACTTATGTAATTTTTTTTTTTAAATTCAAGTTTATTGGGGTGACAATGGTTAGTAAAATCCAGAACTGAAATATATAACATAAAAAATATAACATAAATATATGTAACATAAAAAAAAAACACAGCGAAAAATTATAGAATACTACCACACTGAAATAAGACAGCAACAAAAAAAGCAAAGAAACAACGAAGACACTGTCCTATCAGAAAACAAAAGATAAAATGATAAGAAATCCTCATATATCTATAATCACCCTAAATGTAAATGGACTAAGCTCAACATTTATGTAATTTAAGAAGTGATCCCCCTGACTACTCTAGTACCCACCTGGCACTATACATAGTTATTACCATATTATTGACTATATTCCCTATACTTTACTTTATATTCCCATGACTATTTTGTAGCTACCAATTTGTACTTTTCACGCTATCCTTTACCTTTTTCCCCATTCCCCAACTCCCCTCCCATCTATCACCCCAATAAATCTAGTACCCATCTGACACCAGACATAGTTATTACAATATTATTGACTATATTCCATACATCTCAATGACTACTTTGTAACAGCAACTTTGTGCTTCTTAATCCCTTCCTCTTTTTCACACTCCCCACCATAATGCCTTTCCAATTTGGCTATCAAAATGTTCACTGTATCTGATAACTTTATTTTTGTTTTGTTTGTTTGTTTTGTTTTTTAGAGTCCACATATGAGTTAAATTACGTTGCATCTCTCTTTCTGTGTCTGACATACTCCACTTAACACAGTACCCTCCAGGTCCATCCATGCTGCTGCAGATGCCAAGAACCCATTTTCATCCATGGCTGAGCAATATTCTATTGTATATATGTACCACTTACTCTTTTTCCATTCATCCACCAGCAGACATCCAGGCTACCTCCATATCTTTGCTATTATAAACAACATTGCAATGAACATGTGGATGCATTCATCCCCTCAAAGTAATGTTTTGGGTTTCTTAGGATAAATACACAGAAGTGGAAAAACTGGCTTCTTCTTTGTCTCTTCTTAAAGCCTTTGTTTCAAAGTTTATTTTGTTTGGTATATGTCCTGTTACCTCAGCTTTTTGTTTTGTTTTGTTTCCATTTCCATGGAATATTGTTTTCCATCTCTTTACTTTCAGTCTCTGTGTGCCTTTTGATTGGAAGTCTCTTGTAGGCAGCATATGTAACGAACTTATTTTCTAATCCATTCAGCCATCTTATCTTTTGATTGAAGTATTTGATTCATTTACATTTAAAGCAATTGTTGAGAAATATGTAGTTATTGCCATTTATTTATTATTTATTTATTTATTTATTTATTTATTTATTTATTTATTTATTTGTGTGTGTATGTATTTCTTAAAGAAGTCCCTCTACGATTTCTTGTAATAAAAGTTTGGTGGTTATGAACTACTTTGGCTTTTTCTGAGAAGCTCTTTATCTGTTGTTCAATTCTAAATAATACCTTTGTTGGGTACAGTAGTCTTGGTTATATGTCCTTGCTTTTCATCACTTTGAATATGTCCTGCCAATCTCTTCTAGCCTGCAAAGTTTCTGTTGAGAAATCAGTTGACAATCGTATGAGAGCTCGCTTGTACGTAACTAACTGCTTTTCTCTGGCTACTTTCAAGATTCTCTCTTTGTCTTTAACTTTCGGCATTTTGATTATGATGTATCTTGATGTGGGCCTGTTTGGGTTCATCTTGTTTAGGACTCTCTGTGCTTCCTGAGGGCTTGTATGTCTATGTATTTGTCCAGGTTATGGAAGTTTTCCATCATTATTTCTTGAAATAGGTTTTAAAGTTCTTGCTCTCTCTCTTCTCCTGGTACCCCTATAAAGCAAGTGTTAATAGGCTTGATGTTCCCCAGAGGCCCCTTAAACTCGCCTCATTTTTTTTTTTTTTGATGCTGTTTTTCTTTTTGCTGTTCTGATTAGGTGTTTTCTGCTATTTTATCTTCTGAATCACTGATTCTGTCCTCGGCTTCATCTAATTTACTGTTGAATCCCTCTAATGTATTCTTTATTTCAGTTATTGTATTTTTTATTTCTGAATGGTTCTTCTTTATGTTTTCTATTTCCATTTTTATGCTTCTGACCTTTTTCTTGAAGTTCTTTCTGAGCTCCTTGAGCATCCTTATAACTACTGTTTTGAACTCTGCATCTGGTAGATTGCTTGTCTCCATTTTATTTAGTTATTTTTCTGGAGCTTTGCTCTATTCTTTTATTTGGGAAATATTTCTTTGTCTCCCCATTTTGGCTGCCTCCCTGTGTATTTTTCTATGTATTAGTTAGTACCTCTATGCCTTTCAGTTTTAGTAGAGTGGCCTTATGTAGTAGGTATCTGGTGCAGTCTCCCTGGTCACCAGAGCTGGTGCAACCAGTATGTTCCTTGTGTGGATTGTGCATTACTTCCTATTGTAGTCTAGCCTTGGTTGCTGTTTGCACATTGGTGAGAGAGATTGACCCCCATGCTGATTGATTGTGAGGACATGCCGTACTACAGTGCAGGAGCTGTGGTACAAGGGCTGACCCTACAGAGCAGGATTTTCTTTAACAAAGCTCTGGTGTCTGCCTGTGTTGCGTCTAGTGCAACACAGGCAGTGAGTGAATGAGAAGAGGGTGGCAAAGGGTTAAGAAAGGAATAAACAGAAATCAAGAAAGCTATGAAACAGGGGCCAAGGGTTTCACAGCCTCAAAGGACTGAGAGCCCCGAATTGGGCCGCCTTGTGGCTTTTATTGATGCACATAAGAAAGCAACATCATTTTCTCCAAGGTCTGTGAATTTCACACATTATACTAAGAAACTGATTTGAACTAATTACCCTTGCCTGCAAGCAGCTGAACCATCAATTTCAGAATGTACCTCCTTAAGAAACAAAAACTTTATGCTGAAACTTACTGAAATTGATAGATGGAGAACTGATGTTATTTCACCATTGAATCTCTTCCCAAGCAGGTTGTGGGAAGGAATGCAGCCACAAAGGCAGAAGCTCTCCTTAACTGGGGGACGGTGGGGGTCTATGCCCACCTCTGTGAACCCCGTGGGTTCTCCTGCTGGTCCCCACTCTACTGTGCCTATCTTGAGTTGTTCCCCCCATGGGGAATCTTACTCGTCATTGGCTAACCAGCCATCCTCCGGGGCCAAACAAGGAGACATTAGCTGTAAGCACAAAGGTGAGACAAAGTCCCTAAAAGGATTAGTCTCACAGACTTTCCTTTCTTTAGGGGTAGGTACGAGGGACAGATGGGTAGGCTGCTGCATGAGAGCGTGCCTGTTCTGCTCTTTCAGTGTGTCATCATTTTAGGCAGCTGGGTGATACTCTGGCTCGGTCAGTAGCTGGCTACCAGGCATGCTAGTTCTGGGGCCTCTTGAGAAGAGACCTGCTGGAAGCCAATTTAGCCTCAGCCTGTGCCCTATCCAGGGCCACCTGGTATGAGGCACAAATCAATCCACAGATGACTGCCACCTATACTGGGTTTGGAGGTGACTCAAGAGGGCAACCAAGACCAACTGTTGCTAGTGCTGGGCTTAGGGCTGCTCAGGCAGAAATACTGGACATGCTGAAGCCAGATGCTTCTTGTTTGGGCTTTGTGAACCTTAGATAAACTTTATGAAAGTTCACAGAATGAGCTAAGACAGGTTGTTTATATGGAATAGCCACTGGAAATGGCATGGGAGTGCCCCAAAATTGGGTGGAACAAGGTCTCAAATAATCACTGGGGAAGGGCAGACAAAAGGTGATAGCCAGCTTGATGAAGACTCAGACATGGAGTCTGCCTGCAACTGCATGCAGGGAGGGGAGGGCTCAACAGAGAAACAATGGCTTCTGCCAGCAACTTTGTTGCTGCTCCTTTTGTTTTAGCCCTGAAGCCAGACAATTCGGTTCCTCCCTGTAAGTCCCTGGTGTCTTTTGAACTGCTACCCCAGTGCTGGAGCTCAGACCAAGGGAGTTCATCAGTGAATAAG
Organism: Rhinolophus hipposideros; assembly: GCF_964194185.1. Classification (NCBI taxonomy): domain Eukaryota; kingdom Metazoa; phylum Chordata; class Mammalia; order Chiroptera; family Rhinolophidae; genus Rhinolophus; species Rhinolophus hipposideros. The sequence goes on from NC_138059.1 coordinate 47,370,766, forward strand.
TATACGGCAGTGCCCTCCAAGAGGAGCACCTAGGACTGCAGCTGACCTCCTGCTCTCTCGACAACATGCTCCACTGGTTTCTACAGCCAGAAGCTATGGGGACTTCTCTCGCTAGCACTGGAACCCCAGACTTGGGAGCCAGTGTGGGGTGGGAATCCCTCACTCCTCTGGGTGGACCTCTGCAGATGAGATATCCCTCCCGATTTTTAATGGTCACATGTGGGTGAGGGGCCAGCCCATTCTGCATCTCTGTCCCTCCTACCAGTCTTGAGTTGTTTTCTTTTATATATCCGTAGTTGTAGACTTCAGTTCAACTAGACTTCAAGTGATTCTCAATTATGTTTTTTTCTATAGTACAGTTGTAATTGATGTGGTCCTGAGAGGACATGAGCACAGCTTTTTGCTACTCCATCATCTTGACTGGAAATTTGATAACATCTACTTTTTAAGTTAGGTTTTTAGACCTTGCACACTTAACACAATTTTGGGTTTATGATTTGAATTTTAATCTGCCATATTAATATTTCCCTTCTACTCTTGGAATTTGGTCAATTGTCATAATTTTATTTTTATATGTTACAAGCCTCACAATACATAATTATGATTTTTCCTTTGTTCTGTCAAAATTGTTTTTTCTATTTGCTTCCATATTTATACCTTCCTTTCATCGGGTTTTCTTTTCATCCTGCCTAAGGCATTTCCTTAACATTTTTTAAAGTGCAGGTGAAATGGCAAATAATATATTTTTTTTAAATTTGTTTTCTGAAGTTTTTATTTCACCTACTTTGTAATTTTTTTTTCTTTTCTTCTTCGTTTTTTAGGTTCCACCATTGTTTAGTGAGTGCCTATTATATGCCAGACCATCTACTTGGGGTTTTCCGTATATTATCTCAATTTTTTTTTCTTTAATTTAGGTGTGATTGACACATAATATATTAGCTTCAGGTTTATGAGATGATGATTTCGTATTTGTGTATATTGCTAAATGATCATCACAATAACTCTAGTTAAAAATTGTTGCTACACAGTTACAGTTGTGAGTGTTATGAGGACTTATCAGATCTACTCCATTAGCAACTTTCAAATATGCAATACAATATTATAACCTATAGTTACCTTGACATACATTACATCCCTGTTACTTATTTATTTTATAACTGGAAGTTTGTACTTTTTAAACTATTTTCAGGTACACAAAACAATGCAATAGTTAGACACTTATCATTTATATCCCTCACACAGTGTCAACCCCCCTGGCCCATCCACTATCCCTCTGACATCGCACACAGCCATTATATTTCCACTGTCTCTATTCCTAATCCTGTACTCCACAAATATATATGTGTACATATATATATACATACATACATATATATATATATGTATGTATGTATGTATATATATATATATATATATATATATATATATATATATATATATATAATTTTAGTTCACATTCATTATTCTTCAGCTTCAGCTTCAGGTGTACAGTGCAGTGATCAGGCATCTACATCTTCCCTGAGGTGGTCTCCCTAATGAGACAAGTGTCCATTAGATACCCTACAGAATCTTTACAATATTATTGATTACATTACCCAAATTGACTTTCATAACCCCGTGGCAATCTTGTGGTTACTGACTGTGTTTTCCAATCCCCTCACCTTCCCCTTTATCCCCACCCCTACTCCCATCTAGCAACCCTCAGTTTTTCCTCTATGTCTCTGAGACTGTTTCTGATTAGTTTATTCATTTATTCTTTTCTTTAGATTCCACATATAAGTGAGATCATATGGAATTTGCTTTCTCTGTCTGACATATTTCACTTAAAATAATGTTCTCTAGGTCCATCCATGTTGGTGTAAATGGTAAAATTTCTTTCTTCTTTATGGCTGCATAATACTCCATTGTATAAAAGTACGACAGTTTCTTAATCCAGTCATCTACTGATGGACATTTCGGTTGTTTCCAAGTCTTGGCTATTGGATATAGTGCTGCAATAAACATAGGGGTGCATACTTTTTTTTCAATTAGAGTTTTGGATTTCTCTGGATAGATACCTAGGAGTGGAATGGCTGGGTCATAAGGTAGTTTCATTTTCAGATTTTTGAGATGCCTCCATACTGTTTTCCATAGTGGCTGCACTAATCTGCAATCCCACCAAGAGTGCACAAGGGTTCCCTTTTCTCCACATCCTCGCCAGCACTTGTTTGTTGATTTATTGATGACAGCCATTTCGACTGCAGTGAGGTTGTATCTCATTATGATTTTTATTTGAATTTCTCTAATGGTTAGTGAGGTGCAGCATTTTTCCATATATCTGTTTGCCTTCTGTATGGCCTTTTTAGAAAAATGTCTCTTCATGTCTTCTGCCCATTTTTTTTAATTGGGTTGTTTGTTTTTTTGGAGTTGAGTGAGTTTTTTTTTTTACAAATTTGGGATATTAACCCCTTATTGGATATGTCATTGGCAAATATCTTTTCACATTCAGTAGGATATCTTTTTGCTTTATTGATGGTTTCCTTTGCTGTGAAAAAACTTTTTAGTTTGATGTAATCCCTCATGTTTATTTTTTCTCTTACTTCCCTTGCCCAAGGGATATATCAGTAAAAATCTTACTCCGGGTAATGTCTGTAAAGTTTCTTGCTATATTTTCTTCTAGGAATTTTATGGTTTCAGATCTTACATTTAAGTCTTTAATTCATTTTGAATTTATTCTTGTATATGGTGTAAGGAGGTGGTCCAGCTTTATTTTTTTTGCACGTGTCTGTCCAGGTTTCACAGCACCATTTATTAAATACACTGTCTTTACCCCACCGTAAATTCTTGCTTCCATTGTCATAGATTAAATGACCATATAGACATGGACTTATTTCTGGGCTCTCTATTCTGTTCCAGTAATCTATGTGTCTGTTTTTATGCCAAGACCGTGTTGTTTTGATTACCTTAGGCTTGTAGTATAATTTGATGTCAGGTATCGTTATACCTCCCACTTGGTTCTTAATTCTCAAGAATGCCAATGCTATCCGGGGTCTTTTATGGTTCCATATAAATTTTAGGATTATATGTTCTATTTCTGTGAAAAACGTCCTTAGTAGTTTGATAGGAATTGTGTTGAATCTGTATATTGCCTTGGGCAGTATGGACATTTCAACTATATTAATTCTTCCTATCCATGAACATGGTATGTGTTTCCACATATTTGTGTCTTCTTTAATTTCTCTCTTCAGTGTCTTATAATTTTCTGAGTACAGATCTTTTACTTCTTTGGGTAAATTTATTCCCAGGTATTTTATAGTCTTAGAAGAAATTGTAGATGGCATTGTTTTCTTAATTTCTACTTTTGATATTTTATTATTGCTATATACAAATGTAACTGATTTCTGAATACTAATTTTGTACCCTGATATTTACTAAATTAATTTATTGGCTCTAATAGATTCTTCGTGGAGTCTTTAGTGTTCTCTCTATCATGTCATCTGCATATGACAATTTTAATTCCTCCTTACCAATTTGGATGCCTTTTATTTTTTTTTTCTTGTCTGATTGCTGTGGCTAGCACTTCCAGCACTATGTTGAATAAAAATGCAGAGAGTGGGCAACCTTGCCTTGTTCATGATCTTAAAGGGAATGATTTTAGCTTTTCCTCATTAAGTATTATGTTAGCTGTAGATTTATCAGATAGGGCCTTTATTATGTTGAGATATGATCACTCTATTCCCACTTCCTTAAGAGTTTTTATCATAAATTGCTGCTGGATTTAGTCAAATGATTTTTCTGCATCTATTGATATGATCATATGATTTTTATTTTTCATTTTGTTAATACGGTGTATCACAATAATTGATATGCGATGGTGAATCACCCTTTCATACCGAGAAAAATCCCACTTGATCATGGTGTATGATTTTTTTAATGTATTGCTGAATTCTGTTCACTAATATTTTGTCGAGGACTTTTGCATCTCTGTTCATTAGAGATATCAGCCTGTAGTTTTCTTTTTTTGTAGTGTCTTTGTCTGATTTGGGGATGATAGTGGTTCTATAAAATTGGGAGTGTTCCCTTCTTCTGGAGTTTTTGGAAGAGCTTGAGGAGAATAGGTGATAATTCTTTTCTGAATGTTTTGTAAAATTCACCTGTAAAGCCATCTGGTCCAGCGCTTGTTTTTTGGAAGATTTTTGATTATTGATTCAATTTTCTTGGTGGTAATCAGTCTATTCAGGTTTTCCGTTTCTTCTTGAGTTAGCCTTGGAAGGTTGTATGCTTCTTGAAAATTGTCCATTTCTTCCAGATTGTCAGATTTTTTGGCATATAGTTGCTCACAGTAATTTCTTAACATTTTTTGTATTTCTGTGGTGTCTGTTGTCACTTAGCCTATTTCATTTCTGATTTTATTAATGTGGGTTCTCTCTATCTTTTTTTTAATGAGTCTGGCTAAAGGTTTGTCGATTTTGTATATCTTCTCTAAAAACCAACTGTTGGATTCATTGATCTTTTGTATTGTTTTTATGGTTTCTATTTCATTTATTTCCACTCTGATCTTTATTATCTCCTTCCTTGTACTCCTTTGGGCTTATTTTCCTGTTCTTTTTCCACATCCCTTAAGTGTGAAGATAAACTGTTGATTAGTCATTTTTCTTATTTCTTTAGGTAGGCCTTCAATGCTATGAATTTCCCTCTTAGGATTGCTTTTGCTGCATCCCATGGATTTTTGGGTCGTCGTGTTTTCATTTTCCTTTGTCTCGAGATATCTTTTGATTTCTTCCTTGATCTCATGGTTGACCCATTCATTATTTAGTAACATGTTATTCAGCCTCAATGAATTGGTGTGTCTTCCAGTTTTTTTCCTGTAGTTCATTTCTAGTTTCATAGCACTGTGATCAGAGAAGACAGTTGGCATGATTTCAATTTTCTTAAATTTATCAAGACTTGTTTTGTGGCCTAACATGCAGTCTATCTTGGAAAATGTTTCAAGTGCACATGAGATGAATGTGTATTCTGCAGCTTTAGGGTAAAATGCTCTGAAAATATAGATTAAATCCAAGTGGTCCAATGTGTCATTTAAGGCTGTTGGTTCCATATTGATTTTCTGTCTGGAAGACCTATCCCTTATGGTCAGAGGTATGTTGTAGCCCCCTACTATGATAGTGTTACTGTTGATCTCTGGCTTTATGTCAGTCAATATCAGTTTTATGTATTTAGCTGCTCCTGTGTTGGGCACATAGATGTTTACTAGGGTTATGTCCTCTTGTCAGATAGATGCCTCTATTATTACATAGTGCCCATCGTTGTCTTTTAATATATTCTTCATTTTGAAGTTTATTTTGTCAGAAATAAGTATTGCAACTCCAGCTTTTTTCTCATTTCCATTTGCATGAAACATCTTACTCCAACACTTCACTTTCAGCCTGTGTGTGTCTTTTGATCTGAGGTGAGTCTCTTGTATAAAGCATATACAAGGTTCTTGCTTTCTTAGCCACTCAGCCACCCTGTCTTTTGATTGGAGCATTTAATCCATTTACACTTAAAGTGACTATTGATAGGTACATAGTTATTGCCATTATTTAAATTTGTAGTTAGATTGTTTTCATCTTTCTTCTGTTTACAGAAGCCCTTTTAATATTTCCTGCTATGCTGACTTGGTGGCAATAAATTCCTTTAGTTTAGTCCTTTCTGGGAAGCTGTTTATCTCTCCTTCAATTGTAAATGATAGCCTTGCTGAATAAAGGAATCTAGGTTGTAGGCCTTTGTTTTCCATCACTTTGAGTATCTCCTGCTATTCCTTCCTGGCCTGAAGTGTTTCTGTAGGAAAGTCTTATAGGTGTCTTTGATAGTCTTATAGGACTTCCCTTGTATGTAACCCACTGTCTTTCTCTTGCTGCTTTTAGGAGTCTCTCTTTGTCTTTAACCTTTGCCAGTTTAACTATAATGTGTCTTGGTGTGGACCTGTTTGGGTTTATCCTGGTTGGAACTCTTTGCACTTCCTCGGCTTCTATGTTGGTTTCCTTCACCAGGTTAGGGAAGTATTCAGGCATTATTACTTCCAATATGTTCTCGATCCCTTGCTTCCTCTCTTCACCTTCTGGTATTCCTATGATGCGCATGTTGCTGAGCTTGATGTTATTCCAGAGGTCTCTTAAACCATGTTCATTGTTTTTTATTCTTTTTTTCTTTTTGTTGTTCCATTTGGGTGATCTCTGCTAACTTGTCTTCTAAGTCGCTGATATGATCCTCTGCTTCATCTAACCTGCTGGTAATTCCTTCAAATGTGTTCTTTATTTCAGATATTGTATTCTTTATTTCTAACTGGTTTTTCATTATGATTTCTCTATCCTTCTTTATGTCATCACTAAGCTCCTTAGACATTCTTATCATCAGTCTTCTGAACTCTGTCTCTGATAGGTTGGTTACCTCTATTTCATTGGGTCCAATTCTGGAGGTTACTTCTGTTCTTTTATTTGGGATGTGTTTCTTTGTTTTTCCATTCTGGCTGACTCTCTGTGTTTGCTTTGATGTAATAGGTAGATCCCCTAGGATTCTTAGTTTTTGCTGGGTTATCTTCTGTAGTATGTGTCCTTTATATTTGATTTTCACCACTTACTTCTCCTCTGCGTGTGCTCCAAAGGTGATTCTTGTGTTTTGTATATTGTCCTGTTAAGGTTGATCTTTAATTGCTTTTAGCTTGTGAGGAGGTGGGATTTACTCCTAGGCTGACTAGTTGTGAGACTTGGCTCTGCCCACAGCAGGATGTTCTGCTGTGTGAGGGTTAACCACTTAAATGAGGCTTGGCCTCTATGGGCTCTGTGCCTTTAGTGAATTCCCTCTGGGTGTGTCACTTGTAGATCATAACTTGTAGTACTCTGGTTTGGTCTGGACTGGCCTCTGGATGTGTTGAATCTTGTGCCTCTTGAGCTGGGCCCTGGTTTAGGGCAATTTCAGAATAAAACAAATCACCAAACATAACAACAACATAAACAACAAAGAAAAAACCAAATACGTTCTCATGTAAAAACAACCAATAACCCACACTCAACGCAGACAGAAATATCAAAGATATAAAAACAAAATAAAACAAAAAAAGCAGCGTCAGTCTTCGCTTAAGCCCACCAAGTAATATCCAGTTTGTCCTCTGCTGTACCAAAGAGTCCTCTGCGTATTGTGCAGGCAGAGTCATTCACCTGGTACCCAGAGTTGCCTTGGGTTGCAGTTTTAGATGAGTGGGGCTAAGGAGTCTGTATGGTAGTTTCTACAAAGTTAGTGCAGTTTCTGCTGTTGCCTGCACATATGTGCACTAACAGTAACACAACCAGCCTTGTGCCCAGGTCTCCTGAGTCCTAGGCACTTCTTCCGTGTGTGTGTGTGTGTGTGTGTGTGTGTGTGTGTGTATGTGGTGGGTGGGAGATTTCTGAGCTGCTGAAAGCCAAGAGCTGCATTTGCCGCCTACTGCTGATCCCTGGGAGTTTCTCCACAGTTGCAATTACCCTGCCCTAGGCAGGCCAGAAAGGGTGGGGGTTGGGGATGGAGGAGTCTTTTCTCTCCAAGCCCAGCAGTGTCACACTCTTCCTGCAGCCCAGAAATGGTGGGGCCTGGGGATAGGAGGAGTCTTCTTTCTCCCAGAGCAGCAGTTCACACTCTTCCCTCACGCCAGAAAAATTGTGGTCTGGAGGTGGAGGAATCTTCTCTATCCCAGCCCAATAGTATCACACTTTTCCAAGCTCTTCCCTGGGTCAGAGCTGCAATCTGGGTCTTCCCAGATCCTCAGCACTATGGCTTCTCTGTAAACTGACACTACTCCTCAGTTCAGGGGTCAGCTTGTCTCTGGAAGGGTGGGGGTAGGATTGGGAGAGTAGGGGAGGGGCCCCGGTTTGGAGTTTACTATCCTTTGTCTGACCTAGGGCCCAGCTGGAGGTCTCAACTGAGATTACTGCCTCAAATGCTTGATATGCTGCTCTCTTGGCTGGAGGGATCAGCTGTGAGACACAGAGAAAGAGCCCACTTCCTGGCTTTTGTGGTCTCTGTTACGTCCTGGGACCGCCTGTGTCTCCACCGCCTGGGATGCGGGCTGCGTCTCTACTCTGCTCCCTTCCCTCTTCCCCTGCTCGCCCAATTTGCCCACTTTTAAGTAATCCTCGTATGAGTCTCTTAGCTGTTCTGTGTGATAAACAGAGAGTTCCTTGACGGGTTATAGATGTTCAATTTGTGGTAAGCTCCGGAGGAGAACTGAAGAAGTTTGTCTCTCTGCCGCCGTTCCTATGACATCACTCAAGTTAGTACTTTTTGACCCACTTTGCCCACCCCTTATTCCCAGCTTCTGGCAACCACCAATCTATGTATGATCTTGATTTTTGTATGTCTGTTTTTATTTTTTAAATTTCAAATAAAGTGAGATTATGTGGTATTTGTCTTTCTCTGATGTATTTCACTTAGCATAATACCTTCAAGATTCATCCATTTTCATTGGTTTTTATAGTTGAATAGTATTCCATTATATATATATATACATATATATATATATATATATATGTGTATATATATATATATGCAATATATAAAATATATGTATTATATGTTATATATGTTACATATTATATGTTATGTATTATATATTACATATTACATATTATATATAGAGAGAAATGTATACACATTTTAAGAAAGGAAAAAACTTTATTAAAATTGTAATACTCTATATATACTGATAATAAAAGATGAATACAAGTCATGTGTATACATTTTTTGGCATCCCCAGTATGCATACCAAATCTTCTTTATTCACTCTTCTATTGATGGATGCACAGGTTTCCATATTTGGTTACTGTAAATAATGCTGTAATGAACTTGAGAGTGCATAAATCTTTTTGAACTAGTACTTTCCTTTTATTTGACGAAACACCCATAAGTAGAATTGCTGGATTATATGGTAGTATAATTTTAAATTTTTTGAAGAGCCTCCATACTGTTTCCATAATGGCGGCACCAATTCACATTCTTACCAACAGTGCACAGAAGTTCCCTTTTCGCCACATCCTTACTAATACTATTTTTTGTCTTTTTGATAATAGCAATTCTAACAGATGTGAGGTGATATCTCATTGTGGTTTTAATTTTCATTTTCTTGATGATCAGGGACGTTGAGCACCTTTTCATGTATCTTTTGCCCATGTGTATACCTTCTTTGGGAAAATGTCTAGTCATATCTTTTGTTCTCTCTTTATTCAGATTTTGGTGGGTTTGTTTTAATTTTTGTTTTGGGGTTTTTTTGTTTGTTTGTTTTTTGGGTTTTTTGGCTATTGAATTGTATGAGTTCTTTATATATTTTGGATATTAAGCTCTTATGAAAAATACAATTTGCAAATATTTTCTCCCGTTCATTAGGTTGCCTTTTCATTTTGTTGATTGTTTCCTGTGCTGTGCAGAAACTTTTTAGTTTGATATAGTCTCACTTGTTTTTTTGCTTTTCTTGCCTTTGCTTTGGGAGTAAGACACAAAGTATTATCACCAACGCCATGTCAAAGAGATAACTGCCTATGTTTTTTCCCAGAATTTTATGGTTTCAGATATTATGTTCAAGTATTTTATCCATTTTGAGTTAATTGTTGTGTATGGTGCAAGATTGCAAATTCTTTTGCACATGGCTATCTAACTTTCCAAATACCACTTACTATTATTTCTCCATTGTTTATTATTGTCTCTCTTGTTGTAAATTAATTGGTGACATATGCATGGGTTTATTTCGTCTCTCTATTCTATTCCATTGTTCTATGTGTCTGTTTTCATGCCAGTAACATCTGTTTTGATTACCATAGCTTCAAAAAATGGTTTGAAATCAGAAAGTGTGATGCTTCCAGCTTTTTTCCTCTTTCTCAGGATTGCTTTGAATGTTTGGGGTCTTTTGTGGTAACATACAAATTTTAGGATTGTTTATTCCAGTTCTGTTGAAAAGAGATTAGAATTTTGATAAGGATTTCATTGACTCTATAGATTGCTTGGGGTAGTATGAACATTTTAACAATATTATTTTCCCAATTTAAAACCATCGCATATCTTTCCATATATTTGGGCCTTCTTGAATTTCTTTCATCAGCATCTTATAGTTTTCAATGTACAGGTTTTTAACCTTGTTGGTTAAATTTATTCCTAGATATCTTTTTTAATGAAGTTCACCTATGTTTTTAACGGTATTTTTGCTGTGCACAGAATTCTATATTGACAGATTTTGTTTTTTTTTATCTCTCAGTACCTTAACATTGTCTTTTTTAAACTAGTCAGAGAGAAATAAATACTTACTGAATTATTTTTTTTTAATATATCAAGCTAAACCTAATATTAACTAGTACAGCAGATATATTAGTTAAATAATGAACCATAGCAATTCAATTAAATAGAGAAGAAAGTAAAGAAATGAGAAGGCTAATAGAAGGGAGAACTCAGAGGACTCAATAAATTGAAGTCTTTTAAGACTTAAGAACAGATTTAGGGAATCAGATGAGTAAACAATTTGACAGAATACAACATTATATTCAGAGTGGGATATTTAAAGTAATGATTTTGGAGATGGAGCAGTTCTGAGTATAGTAGCCACTCAATGAAACATACACTGAGGAAGTAAGAGGCTAGGTGTGGGTATGTTTCTTATGAAACAATAGAAAATAGCACAAGAATTAAAAATTATTTGAAGATTTTGATTCTCTTGCTCTTTATTATTTTACACAAGAATTACAATAGAATTTGTTTGGCAAACATTTGGATAGATTTGAGTTTTATGCCATTACACATTTTTCTCTTTCTTTTGTTAAGTCAGTTGTTTCACTAATTGAATTTTTTTTAATCTACCCTTACACCTCATAAAGTACTCAAAGGAATGACTGAAAACTAGCAGTCACTGGTGCATAAAATTACATTTTCATGTTTTTAGAAAAATATTATTGGAGGGAGATACCTAGAAAGGAAGCTGTTGGTATTATTCATCTTTGCCTAGATAAATGTAGCTTATGTTTTTACTTAACAGCTTTATTGAGTTATATTTTACCTTTCATAATATTTATTAATTTAAAATGTACAATTCAAGATTTTTAGCAACTTTACTGAGTGCTGTAACAATCACATAAATGAGTTTTAGAACATTTCCATCTTCCCGGTAAGATCTCTCATGATCATGTACATGTAATTTCCATACCCTTAGGCCCAGGCATCCACTAATCTATTAGGTTGGTGCAAAAGTTATTGTGGTTTCAAAGGTTAAAAATAATTGCAAAAACTGCAGTTACTTTTGCACCAACGTAATACCATCTGTCTGTAAATTTTCCTTACATAGGCATTTCATTTAAATGGAACCATATATGTTGTCTCTTGTATCTTGCATCTATCACTTCAGATAAATATTTTTGAGGTTCATTGATCTTGTAGCATGTATTAGTACTTTATTCACTTTCATAGCTTGGTTTAATATTTTACTGTAAGGGTATAACAATTTATTTAGTTATTCATCAATATACTAAAACAGATGGCTTAGATTATTGATTTTAAATCATTGTTCTTTTCTAATATAGGCATTTAAACCTGTATTAGCAACACTTAGTGATGCTTTAGATGTATACCATAAATAATGATATGCTGTGCTCTGTCTACTGGCATTTACAAAATGTAATGATGAGAGAGTCAAAATTGTCAAAAGTTTCAATAAAACAAAGTACACAAACAGCAACAGAGCTACTCCCTGCAATGGGAGCAATGCACCTTAGTTCACATACAACCAGGTCCATGACCTGCAGGCACAAAAGTGCTACACTTTATTAGAACACCACTGCTGAAATGTGCTTTTTATACTTTATTAGCGTGAACATAAAAGAACCAACAAGAACAAAGAACACACAGGAAATCACTCACTCTGGCTTAGTTGAGAAAGGGAGTAAAGACCTATTCACAACTATGTAATTTGTACAGGAACAAACCATTAAGTGAAGTTCATGGTTAGTATATTTTATAACTGTGTAGGAACAGTTTACAAATAATAATAAGTTGTTTTTACACTTGTCTGAATACCAGTTCTTAAGAAATATATAACATTCTACAATAATTAGAGCATTTCAGTTATAAATGTTTGCTGTAATGGCTTGTCTGCATTAGTACATGTGACAATACAACTCGTTTTAATATTTTGACTCCTGACAGGTCATTTTCATATGTAATAAAAAAATACGCAATTTTCCATAGTAAAAGAGTGAAATTACCTCGCTAGCTATTAAAATGGTGGTTCTTTGCTTTAATCACCAATGATGTTGCCCAACAGGATCTTTTAGGGCTGATGTGGAGTTAATTGGCAAGTGAGCATGTAAAATAAGTCAAAGGAGAGATTTTGTCTCTAAGTGCATTGACTGCAAACACTTTGATTTTCACTGTCTTTTATTTGTACAGCTTTAAAAATATATAATTATTTTTATTTTCAGTAGGAAGGGTTCTATATTTTCATTTTTTTATTAGTTTCATGTGCACAAAACAACATGATGATTAGACCTCACAAAATGATTATCCCAACGTCTACTACACATCTGACACCATACATAGCTATTACAATACCATTAACTATATTACCTATGTTGTACTTAAATCCTGTGAATATACATATACATATATATGTATACACACACACACACACATATATATGTGTATATATATGTGTGTATGCACACGCACACACACACACACAATATATATAGTTGGCATTCAATATTATTTTATGTTAGTTTTAGATATACAGTCCAGTGGTTAGGCATTTATATAATTTAAGAATTGATCCCCCTGATAAGTCTAGGACTCATCTGACACCATACATAGTTTTTACAATATTATTAACTACCCAGAGTGCCAAAAAACTGTATGCACATGACTTGTATTCATATTTTGTTATTGGTATATATTGAATATTGAGTACAATTTTAATACAGTTTTTTCCTTACTTATAATGTGTATACATTTTTTGCACCCTCTGTATATTTCCTATACTGTATTTCACATCCTATGATTATTTTGTGACTACCAATTTGTACTTCTTAATCCTTTCACCTTTCTTCCCCATCCTCCCAACCTCCCTCCCTTCTAGCAACCATGAGTTTATTCTCTGTATCTCTGAGTCTGTTTCTGTTTTGTTTGTTCCTTTGTTCTGTTCTTTAGCGGCCTTATATTATTTTTAATCTTGTTTTTCACTTTTTAATTAGTTTCAGGTATACAAAACAATGTAATGGTTAGACATTTACACCCCTCAAAAATATGATTCTTAAAAAAAAATATTTTAAAAATAATTTAGTATTCTCCAGAATCAATAACTTGGGAATATGCTAAAATTATATTTTTTTTCAATTAGTTTAGACATGGGGCACAACAATCAATAATTAAACAATTATATTTCTGTGTTTATTAATTATTAGGAGTTATGTCACAAAGATAATGCTACTATTCTACACAAGTGCTGCATGAGCATAAAAATTCATAAAATTATTTTGATTTGTTTCAAAAGAATGTATTGCCTTTATGAAGGCACCCTTTGTGATACTCTTTAAATTTTTGATCATCGCACCCACAGTGGCATTTTAACCAATCCCACCCCACTCCCCATCAATACCTTTTCTCTGCATCCTATAACACTAGCCCATGTAGAATACATTTTTCAGACTCCTGGCTGGCCAGATAGGAGACAGTAAATAGGATAGCAGAAGAGGAAAGAAATACAGGTGTTTCTTCTGCTTTCCTTCTTTGCTTCAAATCATGTTTCTCTCTGTGAGAGTCCTAGGACAGCTCTTCCTCAAAGCTTCAGCTCCTACCTGGTTACAGTATCTGTATTTCCTCCCCTTATCCCTTCATTTGAAAGGGTGGTTCCTCCTTTTGCTACTCTTTTTGTACCTTATCACCTCTTGTTTTGTCTTTTGTTCAAATTTCTATGAGTAGTCCTTCTTTTAAGTACCTTCATTTGAACATTTGGGGTAAAATTTATCCTGACTCATACAATAGCTATTCAGAGCATGTCTGTCTTGCTACTCAGCTAAAATGTTCTTGGAAGTGGAAGACATATATCATTCAGGATAGACTAGATCAGACTACTGTAACAAAAAATAATATATTTAAAAAATATACTAAATGTCATTAACTTAAACACACAGGTTTATTTCTTGTTTATGTTAAATGTCCATTTTGAGGAAACATCTGGAGGTTGGGGGGTCAGGGGAAGTCTTTACTCCTTAAATATATTTCAGGGTCCCCATTGCATGTCAGAGAGAAAGAAGAATAAGAGCTCCAGTGGGGATGCATGAGTAATTAAGTATTCTGGTCTGGAAGTGACATCAATGCCCCTCACAATCATTTGGCCAGAGAAGTAGTCACATGACCTACCCAAAATAAAGGGGGCAGAAAATCCAATCTCATCATTCTCCCTGAAGATTGACTGCCAGAAGCATTTGGCAAATAGTATCAATTACTAAGTCTGCCCTGTCACCACATATTCAAATTATTGTCCCTCCCAAGGCAAAATATTCTCACTCCTTACTAAGAGACTGTCCAAGAATTATAAATTATATCCTGATATGCATCACATCAAAGTCAAGGTTATCTAGATAGTGGCTGAAAGCTTCTAGGTTACATCTGATGTGACCTGTCTCTTGGTCTGCAGACCAATGAACTGCTGCTTCAGATATCTGTATATTTGTATCTGTATATAAATATCTGTATATATATATATATATATATATATATATATATATATATATATATATATATATATATGTATATAATGGTAGAACAGGGACAGAAAAATCACCATAAACACTAATCCCATTAGAAAAATGAAGAATGAGAAACATACTGTTGTCACTGGTCAAAATGTTTATGGGACAGACATTTTGAAGGTGAAGTTATTCCTTGTCTGGGTTTTAAATTTCCTCCTTAGAGTACCTTAATCCCCATCATCTCTGGTCTCACTATGGGAAATTCTTCATTTTCCATGATCTTCTTTGGCTACATCTGAAATAAACATTGAGACCTATTTCCTCCTTGGAGACTAAACAGATTTCCAGGTCCTCTTCTTGCCCACAGAAGGCTAGGAACCAATGATTCTTTTAATTCTTACATAGTCACATTCTCTTTTAGTCTTGGCTGGTTTAATTGCTGGAAAATTCAAGCAAACAGTAGATTTATTAGAAAAGGATAGTTCACTCTTGAGAGAGTGAGAGTGGGCAGGCTGGGAGAAGAGCAGCTGCCATAAAGAAAAATGGGACTTGGAAATATATTACACTTAAAATGAAGGTGCAAAATATTCAAGACTTAGGCTATGGCATTATAGGCATTCCTAGGCAAGTGCTTGTTGACCATTTCTTCCTGTTGGGAGGATGAATTTTTTTCCTTATTTGGCCCTTGTTGGAATAGTCATGGTGACACAGGGGGTAGACATTTTCCTAAACCACTAGGATAATATTATAATCCGTTATAATTAGCTAATGTTCACCTGAAGTGGCAAGATGGCATCCTGGATCCACTCTTGGCTGCCGAAATCTAGTTCTGATTGGACTGGTAGCTACAATTTTTCTTAAGGATGATCTCATGTCTTCCCTCCTTTGTCTCTCCTCACTTCTTCCTTCCCTTCCTCCTCTTCTCTCCCTGTGACCCTATTCTATATGCCTATGGTAACAGTTTCTTTAGGCAGTAAAACTCTCAAAGATTTGGGTAAATTACAATATATTTGATTCCAATTAACTCTATATGTCAACCATATCCACAGTTTCTAGACATTCTGTTTAAATTTGCTAAATTTCTCTGCTGTCTAGTCTCATGTCTTTCTATCTATCAATTTTAATTCTGGTTTTGGAAGCTGAGCCACACAATTAATCTTATTTTTTGGAGACATTTTGTCCACTTGAGATTTATTTGCTACCAACATTTTAATTGATCATTGCTCTAAAACACTTCATTTCGTCATGATATTTTAATAGAACCTGTGGCATCTATGCACTGACATGTTTTTAATGTTTGAAAAATGTTGCAAAATCTGCATTCATCTGATTATTCAGATTAACATTTTTGGTAGGAACATTACAAAGGTGCTTTGTAGTCTTCCAGTTACATCGAGGAGGAGCAGAGTTTGCCACCCCAAAATATGTTTCTTTGGATATTGATTATTTTAATCTGGTTATTTTTAAGAAACAAAAGACTCAGGAAAATCCTTTGACCTTCTTTCTAACAGCCTAAAATAATTTAGACAGAGAACATGCTCTAGGAAGGGAGATATTATCATAGATTACTATAGTTTAATATGAACTAGTGTATGATAGGGAGGAACGTAGGAAGGCCCATTTGATCAAAGTCTTCTCTATGTCCCATTTATTTACCAAACATTTTCTTTTCCATCTACATGTAAATTGTCTTTCCTGGCCTTTGAAATCCCAAACCACCAAGCCTTCTTTCTCCTTTGCTCAAGATAACTTATAAGACTTAACTGCCAAATTTATCCTCACATCTCATATTTTTGTGGAACCTGTCTTGTCTTTGGATACCCCTGGTCATTTGCAGAATGTGAAAGAATTCAGGACAAAAGTAGGAATGGAAGTTAGAAAGTTTATTTAAGAGAGGCACCGGGAAAGGAGTAGCCAGGGACAGAATCCAGAGCAGACTGCTGCAGACAACTGCCCCTAACTTTAGGTTAATTTTTTCTTACATAGGAAAGGGTAGGTGCATTTTCTTACAGAAGACGTGACATCCAAATTCAGGATATTTGATGTATATACTGAGGTCATTTGATTGACATATGCTGATTATATAACTTGTTTCTTTCTGTACATGCTTTTACCCAGAATACATACAGAAAAATCCATGGGTGGGGGTGGTGGCAAGCCATAATGTTCATTTAATTTTAATCATATTATAATGAGGCTGGAGTTCAAGCTATGGGCAAGCTCCAGCAGTCGGCACAAGCACTAAAAACTAGCTAGTTCTTGTTGGGGGTCTTATCTCCTTTTTCTAGGGATGTTTCAACAGAAAAATTTATTTCTAGAATCTGAGCCTGGGCAGTCCCTGAGGAGGGGATGCAGGCCTAAGTTGTCCCTCTCAGGCTTGCTTTTGTTAACTCTTTTTCTGCTTCATCCGAACCCTTGTATGTACATACATAATGCCTCATTTTCTCACTTTTTTTACTGAGATTTAGTAGATTTTGATTGAATAAATATTTTTCCATTTGCTGAATGCCCTTAAGACAATGTACAGAGAAGTTAGTGTGTTTTTTCCTATAATTTTTACTAGTTACAGTTGTTTCACTAGAGAGATTGTCTGTAGAACTCCTCATGTTCTCTTTTGGAAGTTGAGAGATTCATTTTCTCTCCATTTTATGTGAACATTTGTTTGTTTGTTTGTTTCTAGTTTTCCTCTGTCAACATAAGAAACATCCAAACTGCTAGAGAATTTTTATGAGTTTATTTGCACCAAACTGATGAAAATTGCCAGGAATCAAAATCTCAAACTACTGAGAAAATATTCTAGAAAATGGCAATTTTGCAGCTTTTTTTATACATTACAATCAAAGGAAGAGATATACGGAGAATTTCGTGAAATCTATTGGTGGTAGATTAAGGGGGTGGGAGAAAGCAAAGTGGAGAAATCTCTGGCATTGAATAAAAAACAAAATGGAGAAACACATACTTCCTTTACTTTGGTGGTTACAGCATAGATAATAATCAACATTTACTGCACATAGAGATGGTATTCAGAGAACAAGATAACAATGAGTGGTTCTCTGATCTCCTGCTCTGGTGTGGTGGGTTGTACCCAGAGTCATCTGGAAAAAAGGGATTACTCTGCTATTCCAAGGGTATGTTATTTTAGGTGCAAAAAGACAATAGACAGTCTTACTTAAGGTAAAAAATGACCTTTGTCAAGAAAGCTGCAGGCCCATTTCTAGTTAGGAATATTTATGTTCAGACCATCCTATGTGGTTAATGTTCTTTGAGTTTGCAGGGCCCACCATGCTGGCCTTCCCTGAGCTTATCAGATTTAGTGTGTGGCCATTTTTTTTCCCCCGTATCTCTTGGGTTATTTCTTGCATATTATCCTCCAGAAAGCTCTGTTTGGCCTAAAAATAGAGGCCATGGATTTTCATCATAACTCACTTTACCTATTTTTACAAAAGACAAAAGCAAATTTGTATGTGTATTATTTTTCAGGAACTCAGTCATCAAAATGGCTGTGTAAGGTGAGCCTCTGGAAATCTCCCCTGGAATTTACAACAAATGGAATAAATATAAGTCCACAAAGGACTCCCTGCATAGCAGACAGGCAAGATGAAGAGGTTCACTACTGAATTCACCTAAAGGTGGGCAAATTTTTCGAGCAGCGGAGAAGGGAAGGGAGAAGTGCAGAGAAAGGGCCACATGGGCGCAGGACACAGGCCAAGCTCAGTGGTCAGAGCTCGCTGCATCTTGCAAATACCTCAGCTGCAAGAGAAGGAAGAACTCAGACTGTTAGGGCTCTGTTTATGGCCCAAAAGGCTGAGGGGACAGAATATAACATGGCTGAACCAAATACTCACACAGATACTGCAGAGCAAAGACTGAGGGAAGACGACTGAAAATGGTGTCTTAAGCCCTCACTGCCACAGAGAATGGAAGCCTTAGGAACTGAGAATAGCCGCCCCTTCCCTACCTTCCCAGAGCGCCCCCTGCCACACCTTCCCAGTGCTAGAAGCAGAACAGTGTCAGATCAGAAGAACCAGAATATTTGCAGTTCTAAGAACTGTGGTCTGCAGACATAGATTTGCAGCCCAACTACTTCCAGCAAAGGGAAGGAAGCTGTGGAAGCAGGACTGGCTGTGGTGGTGGTCACTGCCATTGCTCTAGAACACCTCTCACAACTCACCCCACCCCTGGCCCCACCTAACTGGGAGGATCCCTGCAGGAGTAAACAGAACTGCTCTACACATGGGCTCTGAATCTGGTGCAGGAAGATCTTTGGAACTTCCAAAGCTCTCCACATCCCACATAAATGCACGCCCTAGGACCCAAGAGAACTGTTAACAGAGGAGAAGCCCACCTTCCAGGAAATCCCCCCATTTTGTGAGAAGCTGGAATAGTGCAGACAAAACATAACACTACAGTGTGAGAGAAAAAATAAGGCTGCAGTCATAGAGAAAATAAAACATTCTACCAACACGTACTGGAAACAAAAGACAGACCTCTTCCTATCAACATGTTGTCGAACCCACTCATATAGATATCTAAGAAAAGAAATAATAAATTGGTAATTGCCATGAATAACCAAGGAAACAAGACAGCTCAGAAAGAAAGTGAAAAGTCTCCAGAAAAGGAACATAAAGATATGGAAATATGTGACTTACATGACAGAGAATTCAATATTGCAGTTCTGAAAAAACTCAATGAGATAGAAGAAAACACAGAAAGGCAGTTTAATGAACTCAGAAACACAATCAAAGAACAACATTTTACCAAATATATTGAAATTTTAAACAGAAACAAATAGATTTTCTGGATATTGAAAACTCAATAGAAGAAATTAAGAATGAAATAGCCAGCTTGGGTACTAGAGTTGACCAGATGGAAAAGAATCAATGACATGAAAGATAAAAACCAGAAAATGACATGGATGGAAGAAGAAAGAGACTTGAGACTTAAAAGAAATGAAAGAACTCTAGAAGAACTTTCTGACTCCATAAGAAAGAGCAATATAAGAATAATGGGGGGCTGGCCTGGTGGCTCAGGCAGTTAGAGCTCCATGCTCCTAACTCAGAAGGCTGCTGGTTCGAGTCCTACATGGGCCAGCAAGCTCTCAACCACAGGTTGCCAGTTCAATTCCTCGAGTCCAGCAAGGGATTGTGGACAGCGCCCACTGCAAATAAAATTGAACATGGCACCTTGAGCTGAGCTGCTGCTGAGCTCCCAGATGGCTCAGTTGGCTGGAGCACGTCCTCTCAACCAGAAGGTTGCCAGTTTAACTCCCAAAGGGATGGTGGGCTGCACCCCCTGCAACTAGTAAAGGCAACTGGACTTGGAGCTGAGTTGCGCCCTCCACAACTAAGACTGAAAGGACAACAACTTGAAGCTGAACGGCACCCTCCACAACTAAGATTAAAAGGACAACAGCTTGACTTGGAAAAAAGTCCTGGAAGTACATACTGTTCCCCAATAAAGTCCTGTTCAAAAAAAAAAAAAGAAAGACTTAGAAGTATTACCTTGTTTTGTACACCTGAAACTAATAAATAAATTAATTAATAAAAAAAAAAAAAAAAAAAAAAAGAAAGAAAGAAAGAATAATGGGAGGGGAAGAAGAAAGGGAGCGGAGTGGAAACGCGCGGTCTCGTGGTGGCATCAGGCCAACGGCGGCTGCGGCAGCGGCGGTAAACCACAGCTCTAAAGACACAGGGAGATATAGAACACCGAGGAGTCCTTTGCTCATCACGCAGAACAGTGGGGAGACTCGTGGAGGAATTACCTGAAGGTGTGCGCTGATTGCGAGCAGGGAAGGAGGCAGGACAGCGAAGTGGAAGCGCGCTCCCCCCCAACACGGCAGAGCCGAGGCCGCCGGCGACGGCCGGCCGGCGACCGCCCCCGCGGTGCCCAGGACAGAGCGCAGACTCGTGGAAGAGACTTAAACTTACTCCTGAACTGAGGAGTAGTGTCAGATTACAGAGGGGCGTCTGTGCTCCGGCGCTGGTAAGATTCGCAGCCAGCTCTGACCTTTGGAAGAGGCTGGGAGGAGGGGATTTTCGCTGGACGAGGAGAGAGGAGACTCCCACACCCCCAGCCACCACCTTTTCGGGCCTGCGGGAGGAGTGTGATGTGGCTGGCCTGGGAGAGAGAAGACCCCTCCATCCCCAGTCCCCACCCACTCTGGCTGGCCTGTGGCGGGGCAAGGGCAACCGCAGAAGCACTCCCTGAGTTCAGCAGTAAGTGGCAGATGCAGCTCCCGGCTTTCAGCAGCTTAAAGATCTCCCGCACGCCCCCTCCCACACACCCTCGGAAGGAGGGCCCTAAGACTCAGGAGTACTGGGCACAGGGCTGGTGGAGCTACTCTCAGCGTGCATTTGTGCAGGAAAGGACAGAAACTGCACGGTCTCTCTGAAAACTGTCATCCAGACCCATCAGCCCCTCACATTTAAATCTACATTCCCAAATTCACTCTGGGCACAAGGTGACCAGCGCTGCCTGCGCAATAGGCAGGGAACTCTTTGGCACAGCGGAGAACAACGTGGAGATTACTTGGTGGGCTTAAGCCAAGACTGGTGCTGCTTTCTGTTTTGCTTTGCTTGGTGTTTTTCTTTTTTTTCTGCTTGTTATGATTTGCTTTGTTCTGCCTTTATTTCTTTGATATCTTTGCCTATGTTGAGTGGGGATTGTCGGTTGTATTATACATGTGAATGTACTTGATTTGTTTTCTTTGTTGTTGTTGTTGTTGTTGTACTTGGTAACTTGATTTGTGCTGAAACTGCCCTAACAGGGCCCAGCTTAAGAGGCACAAGATTCAACATATCCAGAAGCCAACTCTGGACCAAACCAGAGTACTACCGGGTTTGACCTACAAGTCACATACCCAGAGGGAATTCTCTGAAGGCACAAGAGCCCATAGAGGCCAAACCTCATTTAAGTGGCCAACCCTCACCCAGCAGAACACCCTGCGGTGGGCAGAGCCAAGTTTCACAACTAGACGGCCTAGGAGTTAAACCCACCTACTCACAAGCAAAAAGCAATTAAAGCCCTTCTTGAACAGGACAATATACTAAACACACGAACCACCTGTGGAGCACATGCAGAGAAGAACGAAGTAGTCCAAGTCAAATATAAAGGACACATACTACAAAAGATAACGTAGCAAGAACTAAGAGCTCTAGGGGATCGTCCTAATACATCAAAGCAAACACAGAGAGTCAGTCAGAATGGGGAGACAAAGAAACATGTCCCAAATAAAAGAACAGAAGAAACCTCCACAACTGGAACCAAATGAAGCAGAGGTAACCAACCTGTCAGAGACAGAGTTCAGAAGACTGATGATAAGAATGTTTAAGGAGCTTAGAGAAGACATAAAGAAGGATATATAAATCATAAAGAACAACCAGTTAGAACTAAAAAAGGATGTAGAAATCTTAACGAACAACCAGCTAGAACTAAAGAACACAATTACCGAAATTAAGAACTCACTTGAAGGAATGACCAGCAGGTTAGATGAAGCAGAGGATCGAATCAGCGACTTAGAAGACAAGTTAGCAGAGATCACTCAAACTGAACAACAGAAAGAAAAAAGAATAAAAAACAATGAAGATGGGTTAAGAGACCTCTGGGAGAACATCAAGCGCAACAACATGCGCATCATAGGAATACCAGAAGGCGAAGAGAGGAAGCA
Source organism: Rhinolophus hipposideros (assembly GCF_964194185.1). Taxonomy (NCBI): domain Eukaryota; kingdom Metazoa; phylum Chordata; class Mammalia; order Chiroptera; family Rhinolophidae; genus Rhinolophus; species Rhinolophus hipposideros. The sequence goes on from NC_138059.1 coordinate 47,393,143, forward strand.
AGGTATTGAGAACATATTTGAGGTAATAATGTCCGAAAACTTCCCTAACATGATGAAGGAAACCAACATACAAGTCCAGGAAGTGCAGAGAGTTCCAACCAGGATAAACCCAAACAGGTCCACACCAAGACACATTATAGTTAAAATGGCAAAGCTTAAAGACAAATAGAGAATCTTAAAAACAGCAAGAGAAAGGAAGAAGGTTACATACAAGGGAACTCCCATAAGGCTATCAAATGACTTTTCTACAGAAACATTGAAGGCCAGAAGGGAGTGGCAGGAGATACTTAAAGTGATGGAACACAAAGGCCTACAACCTAGATTGCTTTATCCAGCAAGGCTACCATTTAAAGTTGATGGAGAGATAAAGAGCTTCCCAGAAAAGAACAAACTGAAAGAATTTATTACAACTAAGCCATCATTGCAAGAAATACTAAAAAGACTTCTGTAAATAGAAGGAAGATGAAAACAATTTACTACAAATTTAAAAATGGCAATAACTATGTACCTATCAATAATCACTTTAAATGTAAACGGACACTTTAAATGTAAATCAAGAGACATAAGGTGAGATTTCTTTTTTCTTTATGACTGCGTAATACTCCATTGTATAAATTTACCACAGCTTCTTATTTCAGTCATCGATGGGCATTTCGGTTGTTTCCATATCTTGGCTATTGTGTAAAGTGCTGCAATAAACATAGGAGTCCATATAGATTTTTGAATTGGAGTTTTGGATTTCTCCGGGTAGATGCCTAGGAGTGGAATTACTGGATCATAGGGTAGTTCTATCTTCAGATTCCTGAGATACCTCCATACTGTTTTCCATAGTGGCTGCACTAATCTGCAATCCCACCAACAGTGCACTAGCGTTCCCTTTTCTCCACATCCCCGCCAGCATTTGTTGTTTGTTGATTTATTGATGATAGCCATTTTGACTGGGGTGAGGTGGTATCTCATTGTGGTTTTTATTTGCATTTCTCTGATGGTTAGTGAGGTTGAGCATTCCTTCATATGTCTTCTTGCCTTCTGTATGTCCTTTTTAGGAAAATGTCTCCTCAAGTCCTCTGCCCATTTTTTAATTGGGTTGTTTGTTTTTTTGGATTTGAGTTGAATAAGTTTTTTTATAGATTTGTGATTTTAATCCCTTATCAGATATATCACTGGCAAATATCTTTTCCCATTCAGTAGGATCCCTTTTTGTTTTATTGATGGTTTTCTTTGCTGTGAAAAAACTTTTTAGTTTGATGTAATCCCACATGTTTATTTTCTCTCTTACTTCCCTCGCGCGAGGGGATATATCAGTGAAAATCTTATTCCGGGTAATGTCCATGAAGTTTCTTCCTATATTTTCTTCAAGATATTTTATGGTTACAGATCTTACATTTAAGTCTTTAAACCATTTTGAATTTATTTTTGTATATGGTGTGAGGAGGTGGTCCAGAAAAAAGAAATCTTATCATTTGCAACAACATGGATGGATCTAGAGAACATTATGTTAAGTGCAATAAGTCAGAAAGAGAAAGACAAGTACCATATGATCTCACTTATATGTGGAATCTAAAGAAAAGAATATGTGTATGAACTAATCAGAAACAGTTTTGGGGACACAAAAAACCGAGAGTTGTTAGTTGGGTGGGAAGGAGGGGGTTGGGGATGGGGGGAAGGGTGAAAGGATTGGGGGGTGGCTGGTGACCACAGGATGGCCTTAAGGTTTTTTATGAGAATTACTTTGGAGAACTTATTCAATAGTGTTTGGGGATTTTGTTGGGTGTCCGATGGACATGTGTCCTGTTTGGAAGACCACCTCAGGGAAGCTGTGGATGTCCGGTCATGGCATTGTACACCAGAGGCTGGACAGTAATGAATGCCAACTATAATTTTATGTGTATAATGTGGTGGCTCGGTTTGAGGTCGAGGTGGTGGTCGATGGGGGGAGGGGGGTTCACCATGTGAGGGATGTAAAAATAAAATAAAATTAAATTAAACTGTAAAAAAAAAAGAGACATAGGGTGGCTGAGTGGATAATATGCTGTATACAAGAGACTCATTTCAGATCAAAAGACACACACAGGCTGAAAGTGAAGGGTTGGAGTGAAATATTTCATGCAAATGGAAGCGAAAAAAAAGCTGGAGTTGCAATATTTATATCTGACAAAATAGACTTTAAAATGAAGAACATATTAAAAGACAAAGATGGGCACTATATAATAATAAAGGGATCAATCCGACAAGAGGACATAACCCTAGTAAACATCTATGCACCTAACATAGGAGCACCTAAATATATAAAACAGGTACTGTTGGACATAAAGACAGAGATCAACAGCAACACTATCATAGTAGGGGACTTCAACACACCTCTAACAACAAGGGACAGGTCCTCCAGACAGAAAATCAATATGGAAACAACAGCCTTAAATGATACTTTGGAGCAGTTGGATTTAATTGATATTTTCAGCGCATTTCACCCCAATGCTGCAGAATACGCGTTCTTCTCAAGTGCACATGGAACATTTTCCAAGATAGATCATATGTTAGGCCACAAAACAAGCCTTGATAAATTTAAGAAAATTGAAATCATACCAATTGTCTTCTCTGACCATAGTGCTATGAAATTAGAAATGAACTACAGGAAAAAAAAAACCGTGAAGACACAACGATTCATGGAAGCTGAATAACATGTTACTAAATAATGAATGGGTCAAGCAGGTGATTAAAGAAGAAATCAAAAGATATCTCGGGACAAATGAGAATGAGAACACGAAGACCCAAAATCTATGGAATGCTGCGAAAACAGTCCTAAGAGGGAAGTTCATAGCACTGCAGGCCTACCTAAAGAAACAAGAAACATCACTAATTGTCAGTTTATCTTCACACTTAAGGGATCTGGAAACAGGACAGCAAAATAAGCCCAAAGGGAACCCAAGGAAGGAGATAATAAGGATCAGAGCAGAAATAAATGAAATAGAAACCAGAAAAACAACACAAAAGATCAATGAATCCCAGAGTGGTTCTTAGAGAAGATAAACAAAATTGACAAACCTTTAGCCAGACTCATTAAAAAAAGGAGAGAGAGGACCCAAATTAATAAAATCAGAAATGAAAGAGGAGTAGTGACAACAGACACCACAGAAATACAAAAAAAAATTTAAGAAATTATGAGCAACTATATGCCAACAAATTTGACAATCTGGAAGAAATGGACAATTTTCTAGAGGCACACTACCTTCCAAGGCTAACTCAAGAAGAAACAGAAAGCCTGAACAGTCTGATTACCACCAGGGAAATTGAATCAGTAATCAATAATCTCCCAACAAACAAAAGCCCTGGACCAGATGGCTTTACAGGTGAATTTTTCAAAACGTTAAAAAAGAATTATCACCTATTCTCCTCAAGCTCTTCCAAAAAATCCAGAAGGAAGGAAGACTCCCAAACACTTTCTACGAAGCCACTATCACCCTGATACCAAAAGCAGACAAAGACACCACAAAAAAAGAAAACTACAGGCCGATATCTCTAATGCCCATACATGCAAAAATTCTCAACAAAATATTAGCGAACAGAATTCAGCAATACATTAAAAAGATCATACACCATGATCAAGTGGGATTCATCCCTGGTATGCAGGGGTGGTTCAACATCCGCAAATCAATTAATGTGATACACCACATTAACAAAATGAAAAATAAAAATCACATGATCATATCAAGAGATGCAGAAAAAGCATTTGATAAAATACAGCAACCTTTTATGATAAAAACCCTTAAGAAAGTGGGAATAGAGGGATTATATCTTAACATAATAAAGCCCATATATGACAAACCCACAGCTAACATCATACTCAATGGGGAAAAGCTAAAACCATTCCCCCTAAGATCAGGAACAAGACAAGGTTGCCCACTTTCTCAACTTCTATTCAACATAGTGCTGGAAGTTCTAGCCACAGCAATCAGACATAAGAAAGAAATAAAAGGCATCCAAATTGGTAAGGAGGAAGTAAAATTATCACTATATGCAGATGATATGATACTATATAGAGAGAATCCTAAAGACTCCACCAAGAAACTATTAGAACTGATAGATGAATTTAGTAAAGTAGCAGGATATAAAATTAATATTCGGAAATCAGTTGCATTTGTATATACCAATGATAAAATATCAGAAGGAGAAATTAAAAAAAACAATTCCATTTACAATTGCTCCAAAGACTATAAAATATCTGGGAATAAATCTAACCAAAGATGTAAAAGATCTGTACTCAGAAAATTATATGACACTGAAGAAAGAAATGAAAGAAGACATAAATAGATGGAAACACATTCCATGTTCATGGATAGGAAGAATTGATATAGTTAAAATGTCCATACTGCCTAAGGCAATATACATATTCAATGCAATTCTATCAAACTACCAACGACGTTTTTCACAGAAATAGAACATATAATCCTGAAATTTATATGGGACCATAAATGACCCCGGATAATCTCTGCAATCTTGAGAAATAAGAACAAAGTGGGAGGTATAACGATACCTTCTTTCAAACTATACTACAAGGCTACAGTAATCAAAACAGCATGGTATTGGCATAAAAATAGACACATAGAGCAATGGAACAGAATAGAGAGTCCAGAAGTAAATCCATGCCTATATGCCAACCTAATCTACAACAATGGAAGCAAGAGCGTACAATGGAGTAAAGACAGCCTGTTCAATAAGTGGTGTTGGGAAACCTGGACAGACACATACAAGAAAATGAAGCTAGACCACCTCCTTACACCATATACAAAAATAAATTCAAAATGACTTAAAGACTTAAATGTAAGATCTGAAACCATAAAATATCTAGAAGAAAATATAGGAAGAAACTTCATGGACATTACCCGGAGTAAGATGTTCACAGATATATCCCCTCGCACGAGGGAAGTAAGAGAAAAAATAAACATGTGGGATTACATCAAACTAAAAAGTTTTTTCACAGCAAAGGAAACCAGAAATAAAACAAAAGAGATCCTACTGAATGGGAAAATATATTTGCCAATGATATATCTGATAAGGGATTAATATCACAAATCTATAAAAAGCTTACTCAACTCAACTCCAAAAAAACAAACAACCCAATTAAAAAATGGGCAGAGGACTTGAGGAGAAATTTTTCTAAAAAGGACATACAGAAGGCAAGAAGACATATGAAGAAATGCTCAACCTCACTAACCATCAGAGAAATGCAAATAAAAACCACAATGAGATACCACCTCACCCCAGTCAAAATGGCTATCATCAATAAATCAACAAACAACAAATGCTGGCGGGGATGTGGAGAAAAGGGAACGCTAGTGCACTGTTGGTGGGATTGCAGATTAGTGCAGCCACTATGGAAAACAGTATGGAGGTATCTCAGGAATCTGAAGATAGAACTACCCTATGATCCAGTAATTCCACTCCTAGGCATCTACCCGGAGAAATCCAAAACTCCAATTCAAAAATCTGTATGCATTCCTATGTTTATTGCAGCACTTTACACAATAGCCAAGATATGGAAACAACCGAAATGCCCATCGGTCGATGAGTGGATTAAGAAACTGTGGTACATTTATACAATGGAGTACTATGCAGACATAAAGAAAAAAGAAATCTTATCATTTGCAACAACATGGATGGATCTAGAGAACATTATGTTAAGTGCAATAAGTCAGAAAGAGAAAGACAAGTACCATATGATCTCACTTATATGCGGAATCTAAAGAAAAGAATATATGTATGAACTAATCAGAAACAGTTTTGGGGACACAAAAAACCGAGAGTTGTTGGATGGGCGGGGGGGAGGGGGTTGTGGATGGGGGGAAGGGTGAAGGGAGTGGGGGGTGGCTGGTGACCACAGGATGGCCTCAGGGTTTTTTGAGAATTACTTTGGGGAACTTATTCAATAGTGTTTGGGGATTTAGTTGGGTGTCCGATGGACATGTGTCCTGTTTGGGAGACCACTTCAGGGATGCTGTGGATGCCTGGTCATGGCATTGTACACCAGAGGCTGGACATTAATGAATGCCAACTATAATTTTATGTGTATAATGTGATGGCTCAGTGTGAGGTCGGGGTGGTGGTGGATGGGTGGAGGGGGGTTCACGGTGTGAGGGATGTAAAAAAAATAAAAATTAAAATTAAAAATAAATAAATAAATAAATAAAAATAAAAAATAAATTAAAAGCTGGTTAACAGTTAAATCTGATCATGTCAGTAATGTAGCCATATTTGGCTAAAACCATATTTAGTTTTATGGCTGAAATGTAAACGAGTAAGTAAAGTTATGAAATTGAATATTTGAATTCGGTAAATTTCATATAAAGATTTTGTTTATAAATGTATAACCATACTAAAAATTTTTGGAAAATAGAAAAAAAAAATCAGTATTCACTCCTATGTTTATTGCAGCACTTTACACAATAACCAAGATATGGAAACAACCGAAATGCCCATCGGTAGATGACTGGATTAAGAAGCTGTGGTACATTTATACAATGGAGTATTACGCAGCCATAAAGAAGAAAGAAATCTTATCATTTGCAACAACATGGATGGATCTAGAGAACATGATGTTAAGTGAAATAAGTCAGAAAGAGAAAGACAAGTACCATATGATCTCACTTATATGCGGAATCTAAAGAAAAGAATATGTGAATGAACTAATCAGAGACAGTTTTGAGGACACAAAGAAAAAACCGAGAGTTGTTAGATGGGTGGGAGCAGGGGGCATTGGGGATAAGGGGAAAGGTGAAGGGATTAGGAAGCAGCTGGTAACCACAAGATGGCCTCAGGGTTTTCTGAAAATTAATTTGGGGAACTTATTCAATAATGTTGTAAAGATTTTGTTGGATATCCAATGGACATGTGTCCTATTTGGGAGACCACCTCAGAGATAATGTGGATGCCTGATCATGGCATTGTACACCAGAAGCTAAACATTAATGAATGCCAACTATAATTTTATATATATAATGTGATGGCTCGGTGTGAGGTCGGAGGGATAATGGATGGGGGGAGGGGTTTCACAGTGTGAGGGATATAAATGATGAACGTCTAAGTATTACCTTGTCTTGTACACCTGAAACTAAATAAAAAAAAAAAATAAAAAAAATAAGAAAATAAAAAAATCAATGACAAAGAAAGAATCCTCAAGGAAGCAAGGTAAAAGAAGACAGTAACCTACAAAGTAAAGCCCATTATAATATCATCAGATTTCTAAGCAGAAACTCAACAAGCCAGGAGGGAATGGAACCTAATATTCGAACTATTGAAAGAGAGACATTACAGAAGCTGAGGCAATTTTCTAATATGTGACCTGTACTACAAGAAATACTAAAGGAGGCTATTCGACCACCATCAACAGGGTCAATTTTTTGCAACCAAAACATAAAAAGGGGGAGAGTAAAGTCCTGAACTGGAATATGGAAATGGAGAAAGGTGAGCATGCTGAAGAAAATGGAATATTCTAAATATCAAACTTTCTTTTAATAAACTTAAGGGAAACCACTCAAAAAATCCAGAACTGAAACATGTACTGTAACAAAAGAAGAAAGAGAGGGAAACATCATAGAATATCACCACACAGAAATAATAGACAACAACAAAAAGGTAAAGAAACAATCGAGACACAGTCTTACCAGACAACTAAAGATAGAACGACAGGAAATCCTGACATATCAATAATCACCCTAAATGTAAATGGACTGAACTCACGAATAAAAAGGCACAAAAGTAGCAGATTGGATAAAAAACCTAAACCCAACCACATGCTGTCTCCAAGAGACATATCTCAGCTACAATGACAAGCATAGACTCAAAGTGAAAGGGTGGAAATTGACATGCCAAGCAAACGGTATCTAGAGAAAATCAGGTGTAGCCATAATGATATTAGATGAAACAGACTTCAGGGTGAAAAAGATAACAAGAGACAAAGATGGACAAATCATACTACAACTAGAAGACATAAAAGTCATCAACATTTATGCCCCCAATCGGGGAGCACCAAAATATACCAAGCAACTACTAACAGAACTAAAAGGAGAAATTGACCAAAACACAATTATATTAGGGGACCTAATTACATCATTGACAGCTAAGGATAGATAATCCAAGCAGAAAATAAACAACAAAATAGCAGCCCTAAATGACACATTAGATGAAATGGACATAATTTGAATTTATAGAGCATTTCATAATAAAACATCAGAGTATACATTTTTTTTCTTCTGTACTAGGAACATTTTCAAGCATAGACCATATATTGGGACATAAAATCAGCCTCAGAAAACTTAAGAAGATTGAAATCATACCAAGCATATTTTCTGATCACAAGCCTTTGAAATTGGATATCAACTACAAAAAGAAAGCAGGAAAGACAAAAACACATGGAGACTAAAGAAAATACTTTTAAAGAATGACCAGGTAAAAGAAGAAATCAGAGGAGAGATCAAAAGATACATACAAACAATTGACAATGAAAACACATCCTACCAAAATTTTTGGGATGCAGCAAAAACAGTTTTCTTTGTTTTTTAATTTATTGGGGTGACAATTTTTAGTAAAATTACATAAATTTCAGGTGTACAATTCTGTATTACATCATTTATAAATCACATTGTGTGTTCACACCCAGCGTCCGTTCTCCTTCCATCACCATATGTTTGATCCCCCTTACCCTCATCTCCCACCCTCCACCCCCCTTACTCTCCGGTAACAACTAAACTATTGTCTGTGTCTATGAGTTTTTGTTTCTCATTTGTTTGTATTGTTCTTTTATTGTTTCTGGTTTATATACAACATATCGGTGAAATCATATGGTTCTCTGCTTTATCTGTCTGACTTATTTCACTTAGCGTCATACTCTCAAGATCCGTCAATATTGTCACAAATGTTCCTATATCATCTTTTGTGAGTGCCAAATAGTATTCCATTGTGTATGTATGCCACAACTTCTTTATTCATTCATCTATCGAAGGACAATTTGGTTGTTTTCATGTCTTGGCCACCATAAACAAAGCTGCAATGAACATTGGAGCACACGTGTGCCTTTATGTACAGATGTTTTCAGATTTTTGAGGGTAGATACCCAGGAGAGGGATTGCTGGGTCATATGGTAATTCTATTTATAATTTTTTGAGGAACCTCCACACTGCCTTCCGTAATGGCTGCACCAGTCTGCATTCCTACCAACATTGTGTGAGGGTTCCTTTTTCTTCACAGCCTCTCCAACACTCGTTACTATTTGTCTTGTTGATGATAGCCATTCTGACTGGAGTGAGGTGATATCTCATTGTGGTTTTTATTTGCACTACTCTGATGATTAGTGATCTTGAGCAATTTTTCATATGTCTATTTGCCATTTGTACATCCTCTTTGGAGAAATGTCTCTCCAGATCCTCTGCCCATTTTTCAATTGGGTTGTTTGTTTTTTTGTTGTTGAGTTTCATGAGTTCCTTGTATATTTTGGATATTAGCCCCTTATCGGAGGCACTATTTGCAAAAAGCTTCTCCCATTCAATTGGTTGCCTCTTTATTTTGTCGATAGTTTCTTTTGCTGTGCAGAAGATTTTAAGTTTCATATAGTGCCATTCGTTTATTTTAGCTTTTACCTCCATTGCCTTTGGAGTCAAATTCATAAAATGCTCTTTGAACCCAAGGTTCATATATTTAGTACCTATGTTTTCTTCTATGCAGTTTATTGTGTCAGGTCTTTCTTATGCTTAAGTCTTAGATCCATTTTGAATTAGTTTTGGTACATGGTAACAGGTAGGAGTCCAGTTTCATTCTTTTGAAAATGGCTATCCAATTCTTCCAGCACTATTTATTAAAGAGGCTGTCTTTCCTCCATTGTATGTTTTTAGCTTCTTTGTCAAAAATTATCTGTCCACATTTATTTGTTTTATTTCTGGGTTCTCAATTCTATTCCATTCATCTATGTGTCTGTGTTTCTGCCAATACCATGCTGTTTTGATTATTGTAGTTCTGTGTACAAGCTAAAGTCAGTACTTTAAAATCAGGTATCACACTGGAGTGTGATATCTCCAGTATTCTTTTTCTTAAGATTGCTTTGGCTATTAGGCGTCTTTTGTGGTTCCAAACAAATCTGATGATTTTTTTTTTCTATTTCTTTAAAGAATGCCATTGGGATTTTGATGGGGATTGCATTAAATCTGTATATTGCTTCGGGTAATATGGCCATTTTAACTATGTTGATTCTTCCAATTAAGGAGCACGGAATGTCTTTCCATTTCTTTGTGTCTTCTTCAATCTTTTTCAAAAAAGTCTTACAGTTTTCAGCATATAGATCCTTGACATCCTTGTTTAACTTTATTCCTACGTATTTTATTCTTTTGCTGCAATTGCAATGAAATTATTTTTTGTATTTCTTTTTATGAGATTTCATTGTTAGTCTATAGGAATGCAATGGACTTTTGTATGTTGATTTTGTAGCCAGCAACTTTACTGTATTCTTTAATTGTTTCTAACAGCTTTCTGGTGGAGTCTTTAGGGTTTTCTATAATCTAGCATCATGTCTTCTGAAAAGAGCGATAGTTTAAATTCTTTATTACCAATTTTGATGCCTTTTATTTCTTTCTATTGCCTGATTTCTCTGGCAAGGTCTTCCAACACTCTGTTGAAAAGCAGAGGTGATAAGGGACAGCCCTGTCGTGTTCCCTGAATGTAAAGCAAAGGTCTTCAGTTTTTCACCATTAATTATGAGATTAGCTGAGGGCTTGTCATAAATGGTGTTTATTATGTTAAGGTATTTTTTTCCATACCTATTTTGTTAAGTGTTTTAATCACAAATGGATGTTGCATCTTGTCAAATGCTTTTTCTGCATGAATTGATATAATCAAATGATTTTTGTCCTTTATTTTTTTTATGTGATGTATCGCATTGATAGACTTGCGAATGTTGAACCATCGTTGTGCCCGGTGATGAACTCCACTTGGTCGTGATTAATAATTTTTTTAACGCCTTATTGTATTCGATTTTCTAGAATTTTGTTTAGGATTGTTCCAGCTGTATTCATCATAGATGCTGGTCTGTATTTTTTTTGTATGTGGGTTGTCATTACCAGGTTTTGGTACCTGGGTAATATTGGCCTCATAAAATGAGGCAGGGAGTACTGTCTTCAATTTTTTGGAAGACTTTGAGCAGGATTGGTATTAGATCCTGTTTGAAGGTTTGGTAGAATTCACTAGTGAAGTCATCTGGTCGAGGACTTTTGCTTTTGGGAAGGTTTTGGATTATTGATTCAATTTCATTACTGGTGATCAGTCTGTTTATATTTTCCAGTTATTCATAGTTCAGCCTTGGAAGGCTATATGTTTCTAAGAACTTGTCCATTTCTTCTAGGTTATTGAATTTGGTGGCATATAGTCCTTCATAGTATTCTTGAATGATCCTTTGTATTTCTGTGGTGTCCATGATAACTTCCCCTTTTTCATTTCTTATTTTGTTAATTAGTGTCTTCTCTCTTTTTATCTTAGTGAGTCTAGCCAAGGGTTTGTCAATTTTGTTAATCTTTAAAAGAACCAGCTCTTTGTCACATTAATTTTTTCTATTGTCTTTTGTTTTCTGTTTCATTTAGTTCTGCTCAGATTTTTGTTATTTCCTTTCTTCTGCTAACCTTGATTTTCACTTGTTCTTTTTTTCTAGTTCTTTAAGGTGTAACATGAGATTATTTATCTGGGATTTTTTTTGTTTCTTGAGATAGGCCTGTAACGATATGAATTTCCCTAATAAAGCTACTTTTGTTGCATCCCAAAAACTATGGAATCATGTATTTTCATTGTCAATTGTTGTTATGTATCTTTTGATCTTTCCTCTAATTTCTTCTTTGACTCAGTTGCTCTTTAAAAGTATGTTGTTTAATCTCCATGTATCTGTGTTTTTATTCTGCTTTCTTTTTGCAGTTGATATCCAATATCAAAGCCTTGTGATCAGAGAATATGCTTGGTATGATTTCAATCTTCTTAAATTTGCTGAGGCTGATTTTATGTGCCAATATATGGTCTATCTTTCAGAATGTTCCATGTACACTAGAGAAGAATGTATAGTTTGATATTTTAGGAATAAGTGCTCTCTATATATCAATTATGTCCATATCATCTAATGTGTCATTTAGAGCTGCTCTTTTGTTATTTATTTTCTGTTTGGATATCTATCCATAGCTGTCAATGATGTATTTAAGTCCCGTAGTATAATTGTGTTTTGGTCAATTTCTCCCTTTAGTTCTGTTAGTAGTTGCTGGGTATATTTATGGGCTCCCTGATTGGGTGCCCAAATATTGATGACTGTTATGTCTTCTTGTTGTATAGTCCCCTTCAACATTATGAAATGTCCATCTCTGTTTCTTGTTATCTTTTTCACCCTGAAGTCTGTTTCTTGTTATATCATTATGGCTACACCTGATTTTCTCTGGGTACCATTACCTTGGAGTGTCAATTTCCACTTATTTACTTTGAGTATATGCTTGTCCTTGTAGCTGAGATGTGTCTTCACATCTCACATGAGTTCAGTCCATTTCCTTTTAGGGTGATTATTGATATGTGAGGATTTTCTGTCATTCTACCTTTAGTTTTCTGGTAAGGTTGTGTCTTTATTGTTTCTTTGCCTTTTTCTTGTTGTCTATTATTTGTTTATCATGCTATTCTATGATATTTCCCTGTTTCTTCTATATTTTCCTGTTTCTTCTTTTTTTTACAGTATGTATTTCAGTTCTGAATTTTTTTTTTTTGACTTGTTACCCTTAAGTTTATGTAAAAGAAAGTTTGATAGTTATAGTATTCCATTTTCTTCTGCATGATTACTTTCTCTTTCCCATTTTCCAGTTCAGGCCTTTATTCTCCCCCTTTTTCTGTTTTGGTTGCCACAAATTTTCCTTGTTGATAGTGGTTGAATAGCCTCCTTTTGTATTTCTTGTAGTGCAGGTTGTGTATTAGAAAATTCTGTCAGCTTCTGTATGTCTGGAAATGTTTTCATTCCTCCTTCATATGTAAAGTATGTATTTGCTGGATATATTATTCTAGCCTCAGAATTTCTCTCTTTCAATCATTTGAATATTTGGTTCCACTCCCTGCTGGCTTGTAGAGTTTCTGCTCAAAAATCTGCTGATAGTCTAATGGGCTTTCCTTTGTAGGTTACTGTCTTCTTTTCCCTGGCTGCCTTGAGGAGTCTTTGTTGTTGATTTTAGACAGTGTCAATACAATGTGCCTTGGAGAAGGCCTGTTGGAATTGAAGTAATTAGGTGTTCTATTTGCTTCTTGGATTCGAGGATCCAGTTCTGTCCACAAGTTAGGGAAGTTTTCATTGACAATTTGTTTGAATATATTCTCTGTTCCCTTTTCTCTTTCTTCTACTTCTGGTATGCACATTATTTTCATATTGCTCTTTCAGATTGAGTCAGAAAGTTTTTGTAGAGCTCTTTCATGTCTTTTAAGTCTCAAGTTTATTTCTTCTTCCATCTGTGTAATTTCCAGGTTTCCATGTTCAATGTCACTGATTCTTTTCTCCATCTGGTCAACTCTACTACCTAAGCTGGTTATTTCATTTCTAATTTCTTCTATGTAGTTCTTATGATCCAGAAATTTTATTTGGTTCTTTTTTAAAATTTCAATCTCTTTTGTAACATGCTCATGTTGTTCTTGGGTTGTGTTTCTGAGTTCATTGAATTGCCTTTCTGTGTTTTCTTGCATCTCGTTGAGTTTTTTCAGAACTGCAATCTTGCATTTCTGTCATTTAAGTCACATATTTCCATATCTTTAAGTTCCTTTTCTGAAGACTTTTCACTTTCTTTCTGAGCTGTCTTGTTGCCTTGGTTATTCATGGCAATCACTGATTCATTATTTCTTTTCCTAGACATCTACAGGAGTGGCTTCTGCAACAAGTTGATAAAAAGTGGTCTTTCTTTTCTTTTTCAATACTTGTTGATACAATGTTTTATTTTCTCTCCAACTGCAGCGTTTTTTTTTTTTTCTCTCACACTGTAGTGCTATGTTTTGTCTGCATGATTCCAGCTTTTCACAAAATTGGACGATTCCCTCGGAGATGGGCTCTCCTCTGTTAATAGTTCGCCTGGGTAACAGGGTGCAGTGTCCCGGTGGGTATGAGGAGAGCTTTTGATGTTCCAATGCTATTCCTTCACCAGATTCAGAGCCCATATATTTTAGCAGTTCTGTTTACTCCTTCAGGAATCTGTCCAGATATGTGACGGCAGGGGTGAGATGAGTTGTGAGAGGTGGGTGAGAGCAATGGCAGCGACCACCACCACAGCCAGTCCCGCTTCCACAGCTCCCTCCCCTTTCCTGGAACTAGTTGGAATGTGAATCTGTGTCTATGGTCCACAGTTCTCAGAACAGCAAATATTCTGTTCTTTTGATGTGACACTGCTAGTGTTCCACTTATAGCACCCGGCAGGTGGTGGTGGGGCGAGCTCTGGGAGGGTAGGGAGGGGGTGACCAGTCTCAGCACCTAAGGCTTCTGTTCTGTTCTCAGTGGTGAGAGCTTAAACCACTGTTTTCGGCCTTCTTCCATCTGTCTTTTCTCTGAGGTTTCGGCCGTTAGCATTGAGTTCAGCCGTGTTATATGCTGCCCCCTCAGTCCTGTGGGACGTAAGTGGAGCCCTAGCAGTCCAAGTTCTTCCCTCTCCCACAGCTGTGGTAGTTCCTGGATGCAGCGATTTTGGAGCACTGAGCTAAGTCTGTGTCGTTCACCCAGCTGCTCCCTCTCTGCATTTTTCTTTTCCCTCCTCCCCTGCTTGTCCAATTCGCCCACCTTTAGGTGAATTCAGTAGTGGGCCTCTTTGTCTTGTCTGTCTGCTGTGCAAGGAGTCCTTTGTGGAGTTATTGTTCTTCGATTAGTTGTAAATTCCAGAGGAGATTTACAGAGGCTCACCTCATGCAGATATTTTGATCAGACTTCTCAAAAACAGTTTTAAGAGGCAAATTTATATCATTACAGGCCTATCTCAAGAAACAAGAAAAATCCCAAATAAATAACCTTACGTTACACTTTAAAGAACTACAAAAAGAAGAACAAATGAAACCCAAGGTCAGAGAAGAGAGGAAACAATAAAAAGCAGAGTAGAACTAAATGAAATAGAGAACATAAGACAATAGAAATAATTAATGTGATAAAGAGCTGGTTCTTTGAAAAGAACCAAATTCATAAACCCTTGGCTATGTTGACTAAGATAAAAAGAGAGAAGGAACTAATTAACAAAATCAGAAATAAATTAGGGGAAGATATCACAGATGCCACAGAAATACAAAGGATCATCCTAGAATAGTATGAAATAATATATGCCACCAAGTTCAATAACCTAGAAGAAATTGAATAGTTTTTGGAAACATATAGCCTTCCTAGGCTGAACAATGAAGAACTGGAAAATCTAAATAGACTGATCACCAGTAATGAAATTGAATCAGTCATCCAAACCTTCCTGAAAGCAAAAGTCGGGACCAGATGGATTCACTTGTGAATTCTACCAAACATTCAAAGAGGATCTAATACCAATTGTGCTCAAATCCTTCCAAAAAATTGAAGAACACACAGTACTCCTTAACTCATTTTATGAGACCAACATTACCCTTATACAAAAACCTGGTAGGCAGAACAGAAAAAGAAAACTACAAACCAAAATCTTTGATAAATACAAATGCCAAAATCCTGAACAAAATTCTAGCAAATCAAATGCAACAATGCATTAGAAAGATTATTCATCACGACCAAGTGGGGTTCATCCCAGGGGCACAAGGATGGTTCAACAAACGCAAATCCATCAATGTGATACATCACATAAACAAAATAAAGGACAGAAATCTTATGATTATATCAATTGGTGCATAAAAAGCATTTGACAAAATACAACATCCATTTATGATTAAAACACTTAATAAAATAGGTATAGAAGGAAAACACCTTAACATAGTAAACGCCATATATGACAGCCGTCATTTAATCTCATAATTAAGGGTGAAAAACTGAAGCCCTTTGCTCTACGTTCAGGAACACAACAGGGATGTCCCCTATCACCTCTGCTTTTCAACATAGTGTTGGAAGTCCTTGCCAGAGAAATCAGGCAAGAGAAAGAAATAAAATACATCAAAATTGGGAATGAAGAAGGTAAATTGTCACTCTTTGCAGATGACATGATGCTATATGTAGAAAATCTTAAAGACTCCACCAAAAAGCTATGAGAAACAATCAATGAATACAGTAAAGTTGCTACAAAATCAACAAACGCCCATTGCATTTTATATACTACCAATGAAATTTCAGAAAAAGAAATAGGAAAATTAGTTTCTTTTGTAATTGTAGCAAAAAGAATAAAATACCTAGGAATAAACTTAACCAATGATGTGAAAGACCTATATGGTGATAACTATAAAACATTTTTAAAAGTAATTGAAGAAGACACACAAAAATGGAAAGACATTCCATGCTCATGGATTGGAAGAATCAACATAGTTAAAATGTCCATATTACCCAAAGCAGTAGACAGATTTAATGCAATCCCCATCAAAAAAACAATGGCATTTTTTAAAGAAATAGAACAAAAAATCATCAGGTTTCTTTGGAACCACAAAAGACCCCAAATAGCCAGACCAATCTTAAGAAAAATAACAATACTGGAGGTATCACACTCCCTGACTTTAGCTTGTACTACAGGGCTACAATAATCAAACAGCATGGTTAATGCAGAATAACAGACACATCAACGAATGGAATAGAATTGAGAAGTCAAAAATAAAACCACATAAATATGGACAGATAATTTTTGACAAAGCAGCAAAAAACATACAATGGAGGAAAGACAGCCTCTTCAATAAATTGTGCTGGCAGAATTGGAAAGCCACATGCAAAAGAATGAAATTGGACTGCTATCTGTCACCATGTATCAAAATTAAATAAAAATGGATCAAAGACTTAAGCATAAGACCTGAGTTAGTAAACTACATAGAAGAAAACATAGGTACTAAACTTCTGGACTTTGGGTTCAAAGAGCATTTCATGAATTGACTCCAAAGGCAAGAAAAGTAAAAGCCATAATAAATGAATGGGACTATATCAAACTTAAAAGCCCTGCATTGCAAAAGAAACCATCAATAAAATAAAGAGACAACCAACTAAATGGGAGAAGATTTTTGCAAACACTGCCTCTGATAAGGGGTTAATATGCAGAATATACATGGAACTCATGAACTCAACAATAAAAAAACAACAACAACAACAAAAAGAAAACCCAAAACCCAACTGAAAAATGGGCACAGGACCTGAAAAGACATTTCTCCAAAGAGGACATACAAATGGCCAATAGACATATAAAAAAATGCTCAACATCACGAATCATCAGAGAAATGTGAATGAAAACCACAATGAGTTATCACCTCACTCTAGTTAGAATGGCTATCATCAACAAGAAAAATAGTAACAAGTGTTGGAGAGGCTGTGGAGAAAATGGAACCATCATGGACTCTTGGTTGGAATGCAGACTGGTGCAACCGTTATGGAACCTCTGACTTGTGGAGGTTCCTCATAAAATTACGAGTAGAATTACCGTATGACCCAGCAATCCCTCTCCTGCGTATCTACTCAAAAAATCTGAGAACATTTACACATAAAGACACGTGTGCTTGGATGGATCTTGAGAGTATAATGCTAAGCAAAATAAGTCAGACAGTAAAAGCAGAGACCATATGATTTCACTGATATGTGGTATATAAACCAAAAACAAGACAAACAAATGAAAAAAAAAAAACCTCATAGACACAGACAATAGTTTAGTGGTTACCAGAGGGTAAGGGGGGTGGGGGGAGGGAGATGAGGGTAGAGGGGATCAAATATATGGTGATGGAAGGAGAACTGACTCTGGGTGGTGAACACACAATGGGATTTGTAGTTGATGTAATACAGAATTGTACACCTGAAATTATGTAATTTTATTAACAATTGTCACCCCAATAAATAAATTTAAATTTAAATAAAAAAAAGAAAGGAATATTAAAAAAAAAAAAGACACGTATGCTCCAATGTTCATTGCAGCTTTATTTACAGTGGCCAATACATGGAAATAACCAAAATGTCCTTTGATAGTTGAATAGATAAAGAAGTTGTGGTATATATACACAATGAAATATGATTCCGCGGTTAAGAAAAGATGAAATAGGACCATTTGTGACAACATGGATGGACCTTGAGATTCTAATGGTAAGTAAAATATGTCAGAGAGAAAAAGCAGAGAACCTTATGATTTCACTGATATGTGGTGTATAAACCAAAAACAACAAAAGAACAAGACAAACAAATGAGAAACAAAAACTCTTAGACACAATGGTTCAGTGGTTACTAGAGGGTAAGGGGGTAATGAGATGGTAGATGAGGGTAAAAGGGATCAAATATATGGTGATGGAAGAACTGACTCTGGGTGGTGAACACACAATGGGATTTATAGATGATGAAATACAGAATTGTATACCTGAAATCTATGTAACTTTACTAACAATTGTCACCCTAATAATCTTTAATTAAAATTTTTCTTTCATTAGAACACTGATTATCAAAGAGTAATATTTTATGAAACACCTGAAATTAATATAAAATAATTTTGAATGTCAACTCTAATGCATATTTTATATATATTACATATGTATATGTATATGTATATGTGTATATATATATATATATATATATATATATATATATATATATATATATATATATATATATATATATATATGGTCATGGGATGTAAAGTACAGCATAGGGAATATAGTCAATATGTGTAATCGTTATTTGTGGTGTCAGATGTGTAGCAGACTCGTTGAGGTTAACACTTTGTGAGGTATGTAAATGTCTAAGCACTATGTTGTTTTGTACACCTGAAATACCAAATAATACCAAATAATAATAAAAAAGATTGTTTGGTAATAAAAAGAAATGAAGTATTTTTACATGCTACAAGGTGGATGGACTTTTAAAACATTATGCTAAGTGAAAGAAACGAGCCACAAGAGACCATACATTATATAGCTCTACCTACTTGAAATTTCCAGAATAGGCAAATCTATAGAGATAGGGAATAGATTAATGGATGCAGAGGATGGGTAGAGAGGAGAAGATGAGTGACTGCTAATGGGTATGGGGCTGGGTTTTTTGGGGGGTGGGTGTTGAGGGTTGAGAATGTTCTAAAACTGATTGTCATGATGGTTGCACAACTTTGTGAATATACTAAAAGCCATACCTTTGTACATTTTAAATAGGTGATTTGCATGGTTATGTGAATTATATATCAATAAAGCTGTTCTTTAGAAAAAAAATGCTGAGAGACAAAGACTTGAGATGCAGTCATTTGTAATTTTGCTGAACTTCAGTATTGTATTTCAAAGAATTGGATCCTAGTGTTCAGGAATGAGTAAGTTTTTTAATAAGCAGTTGCCTAACATTTTCATCCGAGGGCTCCCTTAACCCGTTTGCAATTTATTTTCAGCTTATCAGGTGAATGCATGGTAGGGTTGAACAAAATCACTAGCACATGAGTTTACCTCTTTGCCTGTTTAAAAGTAAGTAAACTATCAAGCTGGAAGTCACTTCTTTTGTAACTACCTAAAGGCTTTCCCAAGTATTTAATATGAAATAATTGGCACTTCAAAAAGAACTGGAGAACAGTAAAATTATAAAAATAACATTTTTCACAGAGATCAACAGTAACACTATCATAGTAGGGGACTTCAACACACCTCTGACAACAAGGGACAGGTCTTCCAGACAGAAAATCAATATGGAAACAACAGCCTTAAATGATACTTTGGAGCAGTTGGATTTAATTGATATTTTCAGAGCATTCACTCCAATGCTGCAAAACACATATTTTTCTCAAGCGCACATGGAACGTTTTCCAAGATAGACCATATGTTAGGCCAGAAAACAAGTCTTGATAAATTTAAAAAAATTGAAATCATACCAATTGTCTTCTCTGATCACAGTGCTATGAAATTAGAGATGAACTACAGGAAAAAAAAACTGGAAGACATACAAATTGATGGAGGCTGAATAACTTATTACTATATAATGAATGGGTCAAGCAGGAGATTAACGAAGAAATCAAAAGATATCTCGAGACAAACGAAAATGAAAGCATGATGACCCAAAATCTATGGGATGCCGCCAAAGCAGTCCTAAGAGGGAAATTCATAACATTGCAGGCCTACCTAAAGAAACAAGAAACATCACTAATCAACAGTTTATCTTCACACTTAAAGGATCTGGAAAAAGAACAGCAAAATAAGCCCAAAGGGACCACAAGGAAAGAGATAATAAAGATCAGTGCAGAAATAAATGAAATAGAAACCATAAAAACAGTACAAAAGATCAATGATCCAAGAGTTGGTTCTTAGAGAAGATAAACAAAATTGACAAACCTTTAGCCAGACTCATTAAAAAAAAGAGAGAGAGGACCCAAATTAATAAAATCAGAAACGAAAGAGGATAAGTGACAACAGACACCGCAGAAATACAAAAAAA
Organism: Rhinolophus hipposideros; assembly: GCF_964194185.1. Taxonomy (NCBI): domain Eukaryota; kingdom Metazoa; phylum Chordata; class Mammalia; order Chiroptera; family Rhinolophidae; genus Rhinolophus; species Rhinolophus hipposideros. The sequence continues at coordinate 47,413,694 of NC_138059.1, forward strand.
AAAAAATTAAGAAATTACTGAGAGCAACTATATGCCAACAAATTTGACAATCTGGAAGAAATGGACAATTTTCTAGAGGTGTACAACATTCCAAGGCTAACTCAAGAAGAAACAGAGAACCTGAATAGACTGATTACCATCAGGGAAATTGAATCAGTAATCAACAATCTCCCAACAAATAAAAGCCCTGGACCAGATGGCTTTACAGGTGAATTTTACAAAACGTTCAAAAAAGAATTATTGCCTACTCTCCTCAAGCTCTTCCAAAAAATCCAGAAGGAAGGAAGACTCCCAAACACTTTCTACGAAGCCACTATTACCCTGATCCCAAAAGCAGACAAAGACACCACAAAAAAAGAAAACTACAGGCCGATATCTCTAATGCCCATACAGGCAAAAATTCTCAACAAAATATTAGCGAACAGAATTCAGCAATACATTAAAAAGATCATACACCATGGTCAAGTGTGATTCATCCCTGGTATGCAAGGGTGGTTCAACATCCGCAAATCAGTTAATGTGATACACCACATTAACAAAATGAAAAATAAAAATCACATGATCATATGAATAGATGCAGAAAAAGCATTTGATAAAATCCAGCAGCCATTTATGATAAAAACCCTTAAGAAAGTGGGAATAGAGGGATCATATCTCAACATAATAAAGGCCATATATGACAAACCCACAGGTAACATCATACTTAATGGGAAAAGCTAAAACCATTCCTCTTAAGATCAGGAACCAGACAAGGTAGCCTACTATCTCTACTTCTATTCAACATAGTGCTAGAAGCTCTAGCCACAGCAATCAGACAAGACAAAGAAATAAAAGGCATCCAAATTGGTAAGGAGGAAGTAAAATTATCATTATATGCAGATATAATACTATATAGAGAGAACCCTAAAGACTCCACCAAGAAACTATTAGAGCTGATAGATGAATTTAGTAAAGTAGCAGGATACAAAATTAATATTCAGAAATTAGTTGCATTTGTATATACCAATAATAAAACATCAGAAGGAGAAATTGAAAAAAAAAATTCCATTTACAATTGCTCCAAAAACTATAAAATATCTGGGAATAAATTTAACCAAAGAAGAAAAGATCTGTACTCAGAAAATTATAAGACACTGAAGAAAGAAATGAAAGAAGATATAAATAGATGGAAACACATATTATGTTCATGGATAGGAAGAATTAATATAGTTAAAATGTTCATACTGCCTAAGGCAATATACATATTCAACACAATTCCTATCAAACTACAAGGACGTTTTTCACAGAAATAGAATATGTAGTCCTAAAACTTCTATGGGACCATAAAAGACCCCGGATAGCCTCAGCAATCTTGAGAAATAAGAACAAAGTGGGTGGTATAACAATATCTGACTTCAAATTATACTACAAGGCTACAGTAATCAAAACAGCATTGTACTGGCATAGAAACAGACACATAGATCAATGGAACAGAATAGAGATTCCAGAAATAAATCCATGCCTATATAGCCATTTAATCTGTGACAATGGAAGTAAGAATGTACGGTGTGGTAAAGACAGTCTATTTAATAAATGGTTTTGGGAAACCTAGACAGACACATGCAAGAAAATGAAGCTGGACCACCTCCTTACACCATATACAAAAATAAATTCAAAATGGTTTAAAGACTTAAATGTAAGCTCTGAAACCATAAAATACCTAGAAGAAAATATAGGAAGAAACTTCACAGACATTACCCGGAGTAGGATTTTTACTGATATATCCCCTCGCGTGAGGGAAGTAAGAGAAAAAATAAACATGTGGGATTACATCAAACTAAAAAGTTTTTTCACAGCAAAGGAAACCATCAATAAAACCAAAAGGTATCGTACTGAATGGGAAGAGATATTTGCCAATGATATATCTGACAAGGGGTTAATATAACAAATTTATAAAAAACTCACTCAACTCAACTCCAAAAAAACAAACAACCCAATTAAAAAATGGGCAGAGGACATGAAGAGACATTTTTCTAAAAAGGACATACAGATTTGGCAAACAGACATATGAATAAATTCTCAACCTCACTAACCGTCAAGAGAAATGCAAATAAAAACCACAATGAGATACCACCTCACCCCAGTCAAAATGGCTATCATCAATAAATCAACAAACAACAAGTGCTGGCATGGATGTGGAGAAAATGGAACACTTGTGCACTGTTGGTGGAATTGCAGATTGGTGCAGCCACTATGAAAAACAGTATGTAGGTATCTCAAAAATCTGAAAATGGAACTACCCTATGATCCAGTAATTCCACTCCTAGGCATCTATCCGGAGAAACCCAAAACTCCAATTCAAAAACCTTTATGCACTCCTATGTTTATTGCAGCACTATACACAATAGCCAAGACATGGAAACAACCGAAATGCCCATCTGTAGATGACTGGATTAAGAAACTGTGGTACATTTATACAATGGAGTGTTACACAGCCATAAAGAAGAAAGAAATCTTACCATTTGCAACAACATGCATGGACCTAGATAACATTATGTTAAGTAAAATATGTCAGACAGAGAAAGACAAGTACCATATGATCTCACTTATATGTGGAATCTGAAGAAGAGAATAAGTGAATGAACTAATCAGACACAGTTTTAGAGACAAAGAGGAAAAACTGAGGGTTGTTAGATGGTAGAGGGGGTGGGATGAGGGGGAAGGTGAGGAGAGTAGAAAACGGTAACCACAAGATAGCCACGGGGTTTCCAACTATAATTATATACATATATGTAGTTATGGGGATGTTGGGTATAGCATGAAGAATATAATCAATAATATTGTAATAAATATGTATGGTGTCAGAGTGATACTAGATTTGTTGGGGTAGAAGATGGGAGAGGGTCTAGGGGCAGGGTGAAAAAGGTGAAGGGATTAAGACTTGAAAATTGGTAGTTACAAAATAGTCATGGGGATTAAGGGTATAGCATAAGGAATATAGTCAGCAATATTGTAATAACTATGTATGGTATCAGATGGGTACTAGATTTATTGGTGTGATCACTTCGTAAGTTATAGAAATATCTAATCACTGTTATACACCTGAAAGTAATATGCTATTGTATATCAACTGTAATTAAAAAATAAAACAATTATTTAAAAAAAAAATAACAAAACAATTATTTTTTAAAAAATAACATTTTTCTTCTACATTTTGGCTTATTTCTTTATTTTGTTTTAATCTTCTTACATATTAATAAATCTTAAATTAATTGATTTCCATATTAAGCAGTCTTGTGTTATCATGCTTTCTGGGTCCATTGTTTTTTGTTTATTAAATGTTTTGGATACTAGATTTTATTGTTTTTATTTTAAAATTTATTTTTAATTGTAGTTGACATAAAATATATTAGTTTCAAGTGTGCGATACAGTGATTCAACATTTATATACCTTATAAAGTAATCACCACAATATGTCTAGTAACCATCAGTCACGATACACAATTATTATAATATTATTGACTTTATTCCCAATGCTGTACATTATGTCCCTGTGACTTACTTTATAACTGTAAGTTTGTGCCTCTTAATTCCCTTCCCCTTTGCAGCCCAAATCCTCACCCATGTTCCTCATGGCAATTATCAGTTTGTTCTCTGTATCTATGAGTTTCTTCCTGTTTCATTTTGTTTGTTCATATTTTTTTGTTTTTCAGATTCCATATGTAAATGAAGTCATATAATATTTGTCTTTCTCTGTTCAACTTAGTTCACTTATCATAACAATCTCTAGTTACATATATGTTGTCCCAAATGGCAAGATTTCATTCTTTTTTATTGCTGAGTAATATTCTTTTTTTAAAAAAAATTAAAGTTTATTGGGGTGACACTTGTTAGTAAAGTTACATAGATTTCAGGTGTACAATTCTGTAATGCATCATCTATATACCACATTGTATGTTCATAAGACAAACAAATGAAGAAACAAAAATTCATAGACACAGACAATAGTTTAGTAGCTGAGTAGTATTCTACTGTATATATGTACCACATCTTCCTTATCCATTCATCTATTGATGGACACCTAGATTGCGCCCATATTTTCGCTATTGTAAACAATGCTGCACTGGATATAGGGGTGCATGTATCTTTTCAAATTGGTGTTTTCACTTTCCTTGGTTAAATGCTCAGAAGTGGAATTGCTGGGTCATACACAGTTCTATTTTCAGTTTTTTGAGAAATCTCCATACTGCTTTCTATAGTGGCTGAACTAATTTAGAATTCTCCCTTCCAAAATCCTAGTTTTTAAATACACCAGTTATGTTTTCCTCTAAAGCTAATAGTTTTACTATGAATTCTTAGAAGAGACAAAAAAGTGCTACTGTCTATTACATTTAGTGTATTGTAAATAAAACTTTTAATTTCTTTGAGAATTGATGTCGTTTAAAAAATCTGGTAAATAGAGAGAAATAGAAAATAAGTTATATTATTTATAGCACTATAAGACTTTGCTAAAATTTCATTGCATTAATTTTTAAGTTTCTTCTTATGCACATTTTATATGTAATTTGAAGAGTAATATCCAGGCAAAAATGTGTTTTGTTCTTTTATTTAGTGTTACATCCTAAGAATTTTTCTGTTATTAAATACTCCTCATGATCAAGATTATAAATAACTACATAATATTCCATCATATGGAAGGATTCTGCTGTTTTATTTATTTATTTATTAAAGTTTATTGGGGTTTCAATTGTTATTAAAGTTACATAGATTTCAGGTGTACAATTCTGTAATACATAATCTATATATCACATTGTGTGTTCATCACCCAGAATCAGTTCTCTTTCCATCACTATATATTTGATCCCCTTTACCCTCATCTACCTTCTGTTTATGGGCATTTTGTTGTTTCCAAATGTTTACTGTTATAAATTATGATATAATAAATATGTTGATATAGAAAATAGTCTTTGAAATAAAATTATTATGCCAAGGGCTATAAACATTTTCACAGCTCATGAAACAAATTGCCAAAATCTAGGTATCAAAATGGAAGCAGTTTGTGCTCAGATAAGCAGTATATGAGCCAATTTGTGTAGCACACCAAAGCCAATGTAGAACAGTATTTTTACTTTTGCTGTTTCTTTAGTACATGAAAAATTGTGTATCTCAGTTTAAATTTTTATTTATTGTATTCTTGGACAATTGTTACTAAAGTTACATAGAAAAAAGTTAAAGCCTTTTTTCTCATATGTTAAATTACTGGAAACTCTTTCTCACTAATGAAATACCTGTTTATGTCATTTGCCCATCCATTAATAGGGATAATCAAATCTTATATGAACTCTTTATCAAAAAATACCATATATAGATAGATATAGATATAGATGATATAGATATAGATATATAGTTTTAGAATTTTTTTGAGATATAGAAAAGTTGGGTTGGGTTTAATGATTGGACTTTTTGTGCTTGGATTTAAATCTTTGTTCAATTTATGATAAGCTTTGTGACTTTAGGTAAATTACCCAGTGATAAAAATAATATAGCAAAAATATAATATGATGCTTATTATATGTATAAATTATGAGAGATGAGAAACTTAAAGAATTTAAGTTGTCCAAGACCATCAACCAATAGTAGGTAGTATAGTCAGAAACAAAACCCAGGTATTTCTGATATCAAGGCTTATATTATTAAAAAAAACACATTATATTGCTTCTATGGTCATATATATCCTCATTGATGAAATTTAAATAACAAAAACGTCATCAGATTGTAATAAAATGCACCATGTAATATGTATGAGGTTTATAGGCAGTGTCTAGCATATGGTAACCGCTCAAACAATAGCATCAACTGTTACTTTTATGTGCAGAGCACTTTTATAAATATATATTTTTAAATTTTTTCTATTGGTTCCATAAAATACTACAAAGCCTTTTGTTATAGATCTTTTAAAATTCAAATTAACTATGTAATCAAGCAAACGTTTATTGAATACCTACTCTGTAACACTTCCCTGGAGACCCTCACTCTTTTGTGGATGTCCCTCTCTCTATTGTAGGTCCCATCTACTTTTCTTTCCTGCACATTCCCTCCAAGCAACATCCCTACCTCCCAGGCCTTCATGGACTACCTACCTGGTGTTGACTATAAACCAGCATGTTCACTCTGGTTTGCTCCACAGTTTCAGATCCATGCGTCCAACTTGCTGAATGCTCCTCAAACTAAACTTACCATATTGCCCTCTACCCCAAACCTGCTTCCCCTTCAGTGCTCTTACACCCCTGAGAACATCACCCTGGTTTTTCATGTGAGAAGCCTCATTATGACTCTTTTCTCTTCCTTGTACTCTATTTAGTCACCAAACCTATTCATTTTACTTTCTGTATGCACATTTTGTTGTAACACTGGCCCCTGCTTGAAGTCAGTCCACTGTCAGCTCTTACTAAGACAGTTTAAAACATTTTATCTTGTCTCCCTAGTTCCAGGCCTTCTCTATTCTAATCTATTCCTAATAGTATAATAAAAATGTCTTTCAAAAATTCACGTTTGATTGTCACTCTTGCTTAAAATGTTTCCAAGTTTTCCTTTGTTCTCAGGTTAGAGCTCAAATGTGTCTTAGCATGCTTATAAGGATATTTGTATGCTCCTACCTCTGCTCACTTCTCAGAACTCTTTATCTACTACTCTCCCATCTTTATCTGTGCTACAGATATATGGAGCTATTCCACAAATAAACTCCTTGATTTTATCCTGCTCTCTCTTACCTTTTAATTATTTCTTGTTATTTTCTACCTGTACCATTTCTTCCATCAGTCCATTCCTTCCACCCTATTTTCACCTGGCTAACGAATATGTCCTACTATGTTTCAACTCAGATATCCCTTCTGTGAGCTGTCCTTTCTTAGCCGATAGTTGTGCTTTTCTCTGTTTTACTTCTTTGCTTAAATAGATCAGAGACCCTTTGGTTTCAAAAAGAATGCTGTGTTCATCCTTGCATCCCCAGTCCCTATTTAATGTCCGGTACATAGTATAGTCTGAATAAATACCCCACGCATGGAAAATAATTTCATTTCTAAAGAGCAATAATTATTTTTTCTGATTGGAATAATGGCCCAAGAGCCCTAATAATAATGTATCTGATTTCTTTGTGAGTTTCTTATTCCTGCACTTCAAGTGTATCATTGTAAACTGATATTAACCAAGATGTTAAATGATAGGTTCTAATAATAGCAGTTTCAAGTGATAATTAGAAGCTAAAATACCCTTTTTACTATAGGAGTAAGGGAAGTGATTATCTATGGTGCCCTATTAGACCACTTTATTTACATTGAACATCTAAAATCTCACCTGTGTACAATGTCTTATATTGGAGTCCATGAGGGCACAGACAACTAAGACAGGTTCTCTGCCCATGGAGGCAGGCAACATTTGGTGCAAAAATAGAAATGGGAGAAACTTTATAGAAAAGACCTGAAGGTAATTTGATGATATCAGGTTAGCAACTATGGTGTTAGATAGATATAGAGATACATAGAGATAGAGATAGAGACAGAGATAGAGATAGAGATAGAGATAGATATTCATTTTCCATGTTCCTTAGCCTTGAGTCATTCTCATATTTATTAAGTCAAGGACATAGAGGTAACAGAAGTAACTATCTATGATAAATACATAAAAATCTCAGCTTTCAGACCAGTTTCCATGGAAACCAAGCAAAGAATAAGAAAAAAATGAATTTTAATAGTCCACTGCTTTCACAAACAATAACATAAATTCATATTTTTGTATTTTATTTCAGTTGTGACTCCATTAATACGCTGAACGCGAAAAGCAATTGGGCCAGAAAAATTGGGCCAGAGATATGCTAAAATTTCTTCGTTTGTAACTACTATCATTTGCTAAAATTATTCATTCACAACAATATTATTGAGTGCCTAATGTTTGTCAATAGTTGAAGGTATAACTTGTGAGAATTGTTGCTCAAAAAGAAGGAAGATAAAGAAACTGACAACTAGTGAGCACTTAATCTATGCCAGGAAAAAGTCTAAGTGATTTGTGTGTACATTGTCTTACTCTACAAATTATATAACATTATATTCATTTTGGAATGATTCTGTTATTATTATGTATAAATTGTGTGGCGAGCCGCCGCCACGAGTCGAATAGTAGCTGAAAGGGGGAGTGGGAATGAAAAAAGAGACACACACACAAATGATGATGCGGCCGGTCTTCAGTGATCCTGAAGCCTGAAGCCTGAAGCCTGAAGCCGAAGCGCCTGATTTAATCACCTTCACCAATATATACCCTATGGGTACGTGCAGTTTAACAATCACATGGGTGCATTACCTCACAGAAAATAAATTTTTAACTTTTACACAGAAACTACAGAATCATCACAAAGTTCCCCAGACATAATTATCATATGAAAGAGACTACCAAATGTCCTGATAGCCACCAGTTATCTGTGTCCGGGAAACTGGCCAGTCCCATCTCATTCCTCAGCAACTCGCAAACATTCTCAAGGTTCTTTGCAGAGATAATGCTTTAGGAGCCGAAACAAGTTAACTATATACTAGCCAGCTCACAAGGTTTCTGAGAAACAAGAAATCATGGCTCCCCACAAAATTGAAGATGAAAAAACTGAAACTAAGTTATAGTATATATTTCCCAAGGTAACGTTTTCAGAAAGCAAGCTAACCCAGGATTTTCAAATCCAGGCTGCCCATTCTTTAAGATACTTTCCTTTTCAATTATTCTCTAATAACTTTATCAACTTCTAAATAGGTGGATTAAATCTCCCTCCGTTTTGGTGTATGTAAACCACCAGAAGGATTGGTAAAATGTATTATACATATTGGTGATATGTCTTATTTTACAATTACATAACACATATAAAAGTGTTCATATGTACACCTGAAATCTATGTAACTTTACTAACAGTTGTCACCCCAATAAACTTTAATTTAAAAAAAAAAAATATATATATATATATATATATTACATGGAAAATAAAAGTATATAAAAATTTTTAAAGGTTTTAAAATTATATGTAATAAGAACAGTTCTTCCATTTCATGTATTTTATTATTTTACTTTACATTAGTGATGATTTGATTAAAATATTCTAAGGAACATACTAAATATTACTTTAAGTAGCTCTGACATACATACAATGGCCACCAGAGGGCAGTATGGAATTATAATTAGTCCAAATCTATAAAAAGATAAAATGTTCCTAGTTCCTTAGTCCAAAAATCTATGCTGCAGTAGATGAAATCTTTAAAAATATTTGTGTTTGCAAATATTTCTTCCATTCAGTTGGTTGCCTTTTTGTTTTGTTAATTGTTTCTTTTGATGTGCATAATCTTTTTAGTTTGAGGTAGTTCCATTCATTTATTTTTGCTTTTACTTCCTTTGTCTTTGGGGTTAAGTTCACAAAAATCCCTTTGAGACTAAAGTCCATAAGTTTAGTGTCTATATTTTTGTCCATGTATCTTACTGTTTCAGGGCTTCTGTTCAAGTCTTTAATTAATTTTGAGTTAATTTTTGTGTATGGTGTCAGATAGCAGTCTAGTTTACTCTTTTGCATGTGGCTTTCCCATTTTCCCAGTAGTATTTATTGAAGAGTCTTTCCTTTCTCCTTTGTATGTTTTTGGCTCCTTTGTCGGAAATTATCGACCCATATATGTGTAATCTAGGCACAGGAGAGAAGTTTTAACAAAGTAATCCTTCAGGTTCAAGTACATACCTAGACTTTTATCCAGATGAACTAAACACCATGTTATTTGTGTTTTAGGAAAGAACCCCAATCCTATCTAGTCACCAATGTGTGCTGCTGAATTTACTCCTAAGAGAAGGTCTCTAGAAGTAATGAAATTGCCTTTAATGCCAAACCTTGAAAGCTTCTCAGGAATAAGAGGAAGGGATAAAGATTTTCCTCCTGTAGAAGCTGATTTTCTAATCATGCTTCTATGTCTCAGTTTGGGAACAATGCATTGAGTAGCTCCTCTCACATACCCTAAACCAGAATTGAATAAAAATGAATTCTGACATTAATTCACTTGAGTTTCTGAAGGAAGTCATCTCCGCCCATCTATTTCCCCTGTCATTTAGATCCCACAGGATTGTCCAAATTAGTTTCTTAGGTAAGGTAGTGAAGATAGTTTTATTGCCAGATCATATGGAAGAATATAATCATATCTTTTATTGTTATCAGTATAGTATTCAAAATTGCACATGCCATGAAAAAGTGGAGACGGCATGTCTTTTTTTTACAGAGATTAAGTTGAGAAAAAGGATATCTCCTGTATCTGCATTTCCACAAAGGAGAAAAGAACAATTTGGTTCTAAAAGACGAAGGTTGAACAATTAAGTTTGAGAGCTTTCCACCATGTAAAGTGCACAGTGAAAAGTTTGCGAACTTAATTGTCAGACATTGTAGTCAGTCAGGAGTGTCTCAGAAGGAAGGTAAAGAAACTGGCAACCAGGAACCCAGTTCCTAGTTTGGTTTGGTGATTTGAGGATCAATTGTCATCCCAGAGTCTGACTGGGGCTGCAAGCTCTACTTCAGCAACTATAATCCAGGACAGTTTTCATCAGCATGCATGAAATCCCTGTAGTTCACTCATTTAATCCAATCATTCAGTAAATCTATATTGAACTCCAGGTAAATGAGAGGCCTTTGTACAGGAGCTGGGCTGAACAATAGGCAGACTTGTCAATACTGTGTTACTTTATCCTCAAGTCTTTCTAAGTATCACTTTCCCAAAGATGCAAGGCTAATAGGACTCATAAGGAAATTACACAGCCAAATCCGTATTTAGCAAACAGATACACAGCTAAACCAACAACCAAACATAATAATCATTCCATCAGCTTACAATGTAAACATCCTTTCATAATAGTAATTCCTAAGGAAACAAACAAATAAACCCACAAACACTCAAAATACCGTGTTCTCACTAGCTCATACAAATGAGAAACTGGGAGGCAGCATAGTGGCAATGATTAACATATGAACTCTGAAATATGGCAAAATGGGTCTGGGTCCTGGCTTTGTCTTTTACCATTTGTGTGACTTTAGTGAAATTCTTTCATCACTATGTTCTGAGTTTCATCCTGGGACATAATGGATAATAAGAACATCTTCATTTTAAGATGGTTGTGATGATTAAATTTACCTAAAACATTGTGGTCTTTGGCTGATATGTAGCACATGCTCATTGGGTGTAAATTGTTATAAAAAATAACGTCACAGTTGTTAGCCACAGATAACATACCTGTGGAAGAGTTTGTATAAATACAAGAAATAACAAGAGCCCTTTCAACTCTTCCAGGTTGCCAGTGAATCTACAACAGTGATTCTATAAATTCAAAAGTCATTTTGAAAACATATATTCCCCAAATTTGCAAATCTTAATAAGTCTTACATTAATGCATACTTGTCTACTCAGAGAGTCACATCTAGAAAGCTCCTTTGTGGGCTAAAATTGATTTTACATCAGGGTCTTCCCTGAGGATGCCTTCTTCCTTTTAGAGTATATACCCAATATAGGATCTTTTAACTCACCTTCCCATTTGCTCCTATCACTAGTGGTCTAGCATTCAAATGCTGTACGAAGGGTGGATTCTGGTTGGAATGCAGTTTGCCCTCTCTGAGAATAGGATAACCTGTGTTTATAAAACACAACTGTAGAAAGTAAGTTCATGGTCTGGCATTTCCTGCAGCCTCAAACACTTGATGTGGTCTCTGTTTCTTCAGAACCAGCAGGGTCCTTCCAAAGGCTTTAGGATGATAGTGCTACCACATATATTTGATACTCAACTTGCAGCCACCTCTGCGCTTTGACCTAGACTTCCTTAGGTCTACCACTTCTTCTCCTTTATTCTCAATTTACTTGACTGGGAGGATATCCTCAAAACATTCCCTGAATAAATCTGTTACTCTAGAAACTTCCTCAGCATTTGCCTTTCGGATCTAGCAAAGGTGATTATGTCCTCTGCCCTGTGATTCTGTTCCCTAAGTACTTGTTTTGTCTCAGCTTGTACATTTTCTGGGCAGCATCATCTCTGCAGCAACAGTCCAAACATCCTTTCTTTCTCTCCTTCTGCACCCTTTAAGTTGACCTCTATTTAGCCAGGCTCTTATTTCTATGATTTTCTGATATTCATTCACTTATTCATTCATGAAAACACATGCATGGCATGCTTATTCTGCCTAGAAATTGATAAAGCCAAAAGGCATATTGGTGAGCAAGAAAGTCCCTGTCCCCAGGCACCTGACATTTGCAATTGATATAAATGGCTATTAGATTGCAGTGAGCATGTAAAAGCTCTGCTTAACTTTAGGGGCAGGCAGTCAGGGAAGGCTTCTTGGAGGAAATGGCATTGCAGATGGAATCTTAAAGAGAAAATTGTGGTCAACAAGGCCAAGTGGGTCTTCTAAGAGGAGGAGCTGCAAATTATTCAGTATGATGAAGCATAGACAATGAAATAGTATGGGCAGAGATGAGCCATCCAGGTGGTATGAGAACCAGGTCATGAGACCAAATTCCATTCTTGGGTTAAGGCCTTGTTCTGACAGAATCAAGAAGACAGGCCAAGGCTTCAGTGATCACACTTGTATTTTAGAAATTACCCTACTCCTTTCAGGCAGCATTGGTTGTTTTTTCTGAACACCTCAGCTTGCTTATGAAGTCTTCCTTCCTGGATCATCTCCATAGACAAAAAACTAACAGGCACAACTGGATCTGTATATTTTTCTTTTTCATGGATTATATTATATATTGACTACAATAGTAAAACTGATTTATTTTCTTTTTAAGTAATTCTGTTCTTCTGAATGTCTGATATGTTTCTTGCAAAGAAAGTACATGCATGTATGCACACACATGTACACACAAATGTTACAGTCCATAAAAACAAGTCTGAGCCCTTCCCAGTGACTGGCTATGGCTGCCCCTCTGTCTAGTGGAAATTAAATAAATAAATAAATAAATAAATAAAATCTACCTTATTCCTTCCTGGACCTTGAGTATTTTGGCAATGCACATATGAAAGCTACCTGGAAGATTCTCCAAGTCAAGCTATATGACCCAGAGATTCTAAAGCTTGAACAGCAACAGTTGAAATTCTGAAATTGAGTAATTCATAGTATGGTACTGCTTTCTGGAAGAAATATTTATTTTATTATTGTCTTATATTTATATAATAATGTTTATATAACAATATAAATAATATTTATATTTATGTATTATGACTATATAATTTCTAAACTTTTAAATATTCTCATCAAGAATGGAACTAGCTCAGAAAAATCAAATGTAAAATACACGCAATAAGTCTCTTATCTAGATACTAGAAGATGAAAGTATTAAAATATATCAATAGAAATCAGGTTTCCCCATATATATTAAATAAACAGAGACCATTTTTTGAGGGGCATCCCGTAGGTTCCTTTGCTGGGTCTTAGCTGTCCAGAATCCCCACTTGCCGTAACTTTTCAGGCAGGTTGTTCCATATTTCTTTATCATTTCCTCTGTGCAAACTCACCTATGCCCTGTTCATTCAAAATGTAGCTACTCCAAACAGTTTATATTACTTTAGTTGAAATATGTATTATTGGTTGATATTTCTGTAAAGAATAAGTTCTCTAACTAAAGATAGATCCCTAATGGTAAGATTTACAGTATGAACAGAAAGCTGATGGTGAAAGATCTGTTGAGCAGGAGGGACTTCCCTATGCCTCTAAGCCAGACCATATTGGTGACCACGTACTTTGTTGACTTGTAGGAAGGTCCAGTGCCAAAGGATAAAGGGTAGTCCTTCCTTTCTGTGTGACATGAATGCTTCTGGGTTGGACTGGGATCTAGTCTTGAGGTCAGCAACACATTAGTCATGACTACAGAGTACAGTTTGCCCGGGTCACTGAACCCTGATATTTTAAAAACCATCTGTTTGGATTCTTTGGAAGTTGCATCTTCCTCATTTCTAGATCCTGCCTGAGGGCCACACCAAGGGATGTGCTGCAAAGGCATGAAAAGACATAGGCATTTAACCAAACAATATGCTTTTAACAAGTAAACATGATATAAATGTATCAAATTATCTATATCTTGAATAAAGAAAAACCTTGCAGACAGGTACAATTTGGTGTCAGTTAAGTAAATAATAAAAACATAGCAATGATGTACATTACTTTTGGATACATGCATATTTAGTGCAGGTATAAGAACTTTCAAGAGAAAATTACACACAAGCTGCAGGTCAGAAGTTACTTGGGAAGGAGAAAGGGGCAAGGGTGTGAGTTGGATCACTGTTTCTGTCAAATTGATAACTGTGTTATACTGGAGGTGGGACTTAAACTTTCACAGTGATGTATATCAATTATATCTCAATAAAACTGGGGAAAAAAACCTTTTAGAGTTTGGCCTACCCATATAATCATTTGTATGTTTTCTCTTGTATTTTTAATGTCTTTGCCTTTTTCACATTCTTTAATTTTGAGATCATATTCTGTCCTTTTTATTGGCATTTTATTTTAGCATTCTTACATTTATATCCAAGTTCTCATTCTTGATGTTTTATTTTATGAATACAATCACTCTATTTTTTTAATTAGTTTCAGGTGCACAAAACAATGTAATAGACATTTACACCCCTCACAAAGTGACAACTCCCTTCCCCCAATCTATTACCCCTCTGACATCGTATATAGCTGTTACAATTCCAGTGACTCTATTCCTAATGCTATACTCTGTATCCCATGACTATACGTGATCACTCTAAATCTTACTGAGAATGGCAATTGGAATTTTTTAAATGCTTTCTTTTGTGCCCTCAATTATTTCTGTTTCTATTTATCTAGATCAATTATTTTTCTACTCTCTAGATTAATTATTTTCAGGCTGTCAATTGTCTGCAAATATTTGATGTCTTTGACCTACTTTCTACTCTGTATGACTTTGTTAAATTAACATTTGTTAGGTGGAACAGAGCACAGGGTGCCAGATGGTGAGCAACAGTTCAACAGACCACAAGAAAACTGAAATGCAGTAAGTTATTACTCTCAGTTTCTGACGTAAGTACAAGGCATGCCTCAAAGGGTCACATGGAGAGGTCAAGGCAGAGAGCAGACAGAGAGACAGACAGGACTTGGGGCACGTTTTTTATTAGGATCCATGCTTTGGGGTTCCTGTGTTAAGGCTGGACTGGTCAACAACTCAAACCAAAAGAGTAGGGTTTTAGTAAGCTCCACAGGGGATCACCTAAGAAGCACATAAGGCATACAGGCAGTGCGAGGCAGGGGAGCCTGCTGATCACAAAAGTTGTTGGGGAAATCATATCAAGAACTTAATATTTGCCGGTGACTCTGTTGCTATCTACAGCATGCGCTTGCAGAGAAGTGGGGTTGTTAGAGTCAGTTTAAAGTCCCTGCAGGTCACTTGGCCAAACAAAATGGAAGCTGAGACAGCAAAACCATGGGGTAGCTTAGCTAAACTCTCGATATACTCATGTTCAAGAGTTGTAGACTCTGAGGGTGCACACACAGCCCATTTACAAAGTTAAGGTAGTGACAACATCTGCAGCATTGGCTGATTCTAAGAGCAGAGGTATCCTCTAGCAGTGCATAGATGGATGGGTGTCCCAAATAACTTTTTCCTGAATGAACATCCTGGGCATTGTTGCAGGACTGAATTCATATTTAGATAAATAGGTAGGAAGCTGTCCATGTGTTTGGGAACTCCCAATTGCTTCAATATGGAAAGCATTATTTTCATGTGCCAGACTCACAGTAGGCTATATAGCCATTCCTAGTTAATGCTTGCAGAAATAGTCCTCCACTTTATTTTGGAACAATGCAGTTTCCAGTAGCTCTTCGCATAGTGGTAGTGGTAAGTTGTTAATGGGGACTGTTTTTGTTGCTCCATAAAAATAAATAAATCTCTATGTTTTCAGATTTGCTTTTCACGTATGTGTTCTGGTCTCTCTAGTGCTTTCTGAGAAGTTAGTTAAACTTCAACCTCCACTCTAGGGTACCCATTTCTACATTATGGCACCTTTAGCTCAAATTCTTCCATCAATGTTTTGCAACTGTTTTCCATTCTCCCTAAATTAGTTAAAGCCTACCATCCATTTTCTCTCTGTTTTCCATTCTCCCTAAATTAGTTAAAGCCTACCATCCATTTTCTCTCCTTCTGTCCAATTCTCTTTGTAATTTTGGGAGTACTTTTGTTGTTCACTGTCATTTCAAGGAGGCATTACATGGAGTAAGAGACAAGTACATCTCCACTTCTATTCTCCATAGAGTACAGCTTTCACTCCCCACTTCATTACAGAGCATAGTTTTCATTTTTGCTTTCCTTGGAACATAGCAGCTTCCAGCATTCACTTCTATCTCCCCATGGAACACAGGTTTAGCTCCACTCAAGATCCTTTCTAAATTATGGATTTCACTCCTTTTGATCATCTCATACCTGGAATTGTGGCTATATTATCTAGTAGTTGCTCTTATATCATTCAAGAATTAATTTTTTTTCTCTAATGTATCAATAAACATTTGTATGGAAGGATTATACTTATTAACAATGGTCAGCAGCAATGATGAACTAAACCAGATTTTGCACTTCTATATGTGATTTATTTATGTTACAATCTCACAACACTAATACTCTCTGCTCCTCTTCAACTGCCAGCTTAAACACAGATTTTCTTCATTTTTATTTCTTAGTATATAATCCTGACATAATTTACAACTTTGCTTTTACTTTATCTTTAAGAGAATCACACAGTTCATCAAAAGTGGACTATTTACTTTCACTGAACAGACTTTTAAACTTCTCTTATAGTTGCTAAGGTTGGTATTGACTCTTGAAAACTTTTCCCTATAGTAAAACTCTGCTGAATTCTTAGCCAGTATATTACAGTGGTTTAGAGAGACTCTGGATTTAGCTTGGGTTTGAATCCTGACATTGCCACTTATTAGCTGTGTGATGTTGAGTAAGTTACTTTCTCTTTACAAAATTAGAATAATGATGGTACCTATTGAATGAGGTTGTTGTAAATATTCCATGAGCTAATCCATATAAAGCAATTAGTTCAGTGCCTAGTAAGAAATCAATTCAGTAAAAATGTTAGTTATTCTTAACTACTATCACGCTTCATGCCTTATCTAAAATAGCTCTCCTCTGCTTTCACTAAACAGATGAGATTCAGCTCTCATTTGAACTCTGTTAGCTTTTTTTTCCCTGGTATGTATGTAGGTATGCGGTGTGTGTGAGATAGTTATAGTGATGGTCTTACTCTATTTTGTGCAATATTTGTTTACTTATACTTTCTAGTAACTACACACTAAACTTCAGTGTATTATATTTATAACAGAGGGCATTAACCAGATTCAGTTTGTATTAAATTTCAGATAGTGTGTTTCTAAAACTGTGGGTGTGACTAATAGACTGCTGATTTTCTAGGATAGTCCACTAGGCTAACACAGAGAAGGTCTATTACAGTGCCTTGTTAATATTATATTTAGTGGAATTATTTTTAATAGCTTTCTAACAATTTTAAAATTTTAATTTAAAAAACACTCCCCACAGAATAAAAAAAAAAAAAACCACCCAATGGGGAGTGACATCACAGAAATAGTGGCATGAGGGGCGCTTCTTGAAATCTCTCTTGGAAGTTACAACAAATTGAACAGCTATAATTCAACTAAGGATTCTCTGCTAATCACACAGGAACAGCTAAGAGACCTGCACAATGAATTACCTGAAGGTAGGCAAATTGGGCAAGCGGAGGATGAGGGAAGAGGGAAGTGTGGAGACACAGCCCATAGACCGCAAAGCACCAGGATGCAGACCAGAGACCACAACAGCCCTGGAAGAAGGAAGAAGCCAGGCTTTAGGTTCTCTCACTGTGTTCTTGCCTGAGGGATCAGCATATAAGACAGCAGTGCCCAACTTTCAAGGCAGAGAACTCAGTTGGGCACTGTGTCTTAAGCCCTCATGGCTAGGCAAAAAACAGAAAAGACACGGAGACTGGACACCTCCTTCGACCCTGCCAGAGCTTGCCCCACCCCCACCCTCTCAGAGTTAAAAGCAGGCTCCAGAAGAAGCAGGAGGAGTGTCAGATTAAAGAACAGAATAGCTGCAACTAGAGCTGCCGAGAAACACATAGGTTTAGCATTCAGTTTCAGAGGCAGCTCTGGGTTTTCAGAAGCTCAATCTATTGCTTTCCACATCTTCCCCAGAGAAGAGGTGCCCTAAGACCCAGGTGATCTGCTCACAGAAGAGAAGACCACCTTCTAATGGCTGGCTGTGGTGTTCTCAGTGAGCATTTGTGCAACTGAGAACAGAAACTGCACTGACGTTGTAAAAACCACCTACCACACCTCATAGTCCTGCCCACCTAGAGCTGCACTATCAGGGGCACTCTGGGCGTCTGATGGCTGGCTCCACCTCCACAAAACACAAAGGAAACTTTTTACAGCTGTGGACAACCCGAATATAGCTGATGGACATTAAGCCAAGACCTGAGCTGTTTTTCACTTTTTACAATATATTTTTGTTCCTTCTTAATTCCCCCCTCTTTTTTTCTCTTCTTTTTCTTGTTCTTTTTTGCTTTGTCTTTTTATTTTTTTTGTATTTTTGTTTGTGTTGAATATCTGTTGTTTGTTGTTTTTATGTGTGAGTGTATTTGTTTTGTTTTTCTCTGGTTGTTAGTTTGTTTTATTCTGAAATTGCCCTGCACAAGAGCCCTGCCCAACAGGCACAAGAACCAACACACCAAGAGTCCAGCTTCAGACCACACAGAGCACTACCTGGTTTGACCTACAAGCGGCACACCCAAAGAGAATTCTCAACAGGCATAAGAGCCCACGGGGGCAAAGCCTCCACTGAGGAGATAGCTTCACACAGCAGCTCATGCACTGTGGGCATTGTCAATCCTCATAGCTACTCAGCCCGGAGTCAATCTCACCCACTGACATGCCAAAAGTAATAAAGGCTCAACTATAACAGGAGAATATACACAACAAACTCAAGCAACAGTCCTGAAACACTGAGATTAGGGAGATTGAGCAATTCAATGGTAAGGAACATATACTACGTAAGGTCACCCAGCAAACACTGAGAAACATGGGTGATCTACCTGATACATAGAAGCAAACACAGAGTGACAGCCAGAATAAGGAAACAAAGAAACATGTCCCAAATAAAAGAAAAAAGAAACTTCCAGAAATTGAGCTAAATGAAACAAAAGCAGTCAACATACCAGATACAGAGTTTAAAATATTGATTATAAGAATGCTTAAGGAACTTAGGGAGAATTTCAACAAAGAGATAGCAAGCATAAAGAAGTATATAGAAAAATAACCAGTCAGAAATAAATAATACAATAACTGAAATGAAGAACACACTAGAAGGAATAACCAGAAGATTAAATGAAACAGAGGATCCAATCAGTGATTTAGAAGACAAAATAGTAGAATTTACCCAATTGGAACAACAACAAAAAAAAAGAATAAAAATCAATGAAAATATTTTAAGAGACAAGTGGGACATCAAGTGCAACAACATTCACATCATAGGGATGCCAGACAAAGAACGAGAGAACAAGGGATAGAGAATATATTTGAAGAAATAATGACCAAAAACTTCCCTAACCTGGTGAAGGAAAATGATATACAAGGCTAGGAAGCAGACAGACTTCCAAACAAGATGAAACTAAACAGGCCCCTATCAAGACACATCCTAGTTAAAATGGCAAAGATTAAAGACAAAGAGAGAATCTTAAAAACAGCAATAGAAACACAGCTAGCCACTTACAAGGGCATTCCCATAAGACTATCTGCTGACTTTTCCATAGAAACTTTGCAGACTAGAAGGGAGTGGCAGGAAATATTCAAAATGATGAAAAACAAAGGCCTACAACAAAGATTGCTTTACTCAGCAAGACTATCATTTAAAATTGAAAGAGAGACAAAGAGCTTCCCAGAAAAGAATAAGCTTAAGGGATGCATCACCACATCCCTTATGTGGTATGAATAACAATATGAATAACAATATGGCAATAAATATGTATCTATCAATAATCACTTTAAATGTAAATGGATTAAATGCTCCAATCAAACAGCATAGAGTAGCTGAGTGGATAAGAAAAACAAGACCCATGCATATGTTGTTTACAAGATCAAAAGATACACACAAACTGAAAGTAAAGGGATGAAATAAGATATTTCATACAAATGGAAACAAGAAAAAGCTGGGGTAGCAATACTTATATCAGACAAAGTGGACGTTAAAATGAACACTATAATAAAAGACAAAAGAGGGCACTACATAATAATAAAAGGATTGATCCAACAAGAGGACATAATCCTTGTAAATATTTATGCACCCAACATAGGAGCACCTAAAAATATAAAACAGATATTGACCAACATAAAGACAAAGATCAACAGTAACACTGTCATAGTTGGGGACTTCAACACTCCACTGACACCAATGGACAGATCTTCCAGACAGAAAATCAATATGGAAGCAGTGATGTTAAATGACACATTAGACCAGCTAGATTTAATTGATATTTTTAGAGTATTTTACCCCAAAGCAGCAGAATATGCATTTTCCTCAAGAGCACATGAAATATTTTACAAGATAGACCACATGAAATCCCACAAAATAAATCTCAATAAATTTAAGAAGATTGAAATCATATCAAGCATCTTCTCTAAACACAGTGCCCTGGAACTTGAAATCAATTACAAGAAGAAAACTGGAAAACACACAAGCACATGGAGGCTGAATAACTATTACTAAATAATGAATTGATCAATAATGAGATCAAAGAAGAAATAAAAAGATACCTTGAAACGAATGAAAATGGAAACACAATGACCCAAAATCTATAAGATGCAGTGTAAGCAGTCCTCAGAGGGAAATTCACTGCAATGCAGGCATACCTAAAGAAACAAGAAAAATCTCAAATCATGAGTTGATCTGTACACCTAAGGGAACTGGAAAAAGAACAGAAAAATAAGCCCAAATGGAGTATAAGAAAGGAAATTATAAAGATCGGATTGGAAATAAATGCAATGGAGACCAAAAAAATCCCAAACAAACAAACAAACAACAACAACAAAAAACAATACAAAAGATCAAGGAAACTGAGAGCTGGATTTTTGAAAAGATAAACAAAATTGACAAATCTTTAGCCAGACTCCTTAAGAAAATGAAGGGGAGAATCCAAATTAACAAAATCATAAAAGAAAGAGGAGAAGTGACAACAGACATCACAGAAATACAAAAAGTTTTAAGAAAATACTACGAACAACTATATGCCAACAAACTAAACAATGTGAAAGAAATGCATAAATTTTTAGAAGCATACAATCTTCCAATGCTGAATCAAAAAGAAACAGAAAACCTGGATAGGCCAATTACTACCAATGAAATTGAATTAATAATCAACAAGCTCCCAACAAACAAAAGCCCTGGACCAGATGACTTCACAGGTGAATTTTACCAAACATTCAAAAAACAATTATTACTTATTCTCCTCAAACTATTCCAAAGTATTCAGAAGTAAGGAAGTCTCCCTAGGTCATTTTTCAAGTCCATGATCACCCTGATCCCAAAATCAGACAAAGACATTACAAGAAAAAAAAACAACAAAAAAACGAATTCAGCAATACATTCAAAAGATCATACACCACAATCAAGTGGGATTCCTTCCTGGTATGCGAGGTTGGTTTAATATCCACAAATCAATTAATGTGATACACCACATTAACAAAATGAAAATTGAAAACCATACCGTCATATCAATAGAAGCAGAAAAAGCATTTGACAAAATCCAGCAGCCATTTATGATAAAAACTCTTAGCAAAGTGGATATAGAGGGATCATATCTCAACATAATAAAGTCCATATATGATAAATCCACTGCTAGCATCATACTCAATGGGGAAAAGCTAAAAGCATTCCCCTTAAGTTCAGGAAGAAGACAAGGATGCCCACTTTCATCACTTTTATTCAGCATAGTTCTGGAAGCTCTAGCCACAGCAATCAGACAAGAAAAAGGAAAGAAAAAAGTCATTCGAATTGGAAAGGAGGAAGCAAAATTGTCATTATATGCAGATCACTTGATACTTTATATAGCGAACCCCAAAAACTCCACCAAAAACTACTAGTACTAATAAATGAATTTAGTAAAGTAATAGGACACAAAATTAATATTCAGAAATCAGTGGCATTTGCATACACCAATAACAAACTAGCAGAAAGAGAAATTAAGAAAACAATCCCATTTAATATTGCTTCAAAAACGATAAAATACTTAGGAATAAATTTAACCAAGGAAATAAAAAAACTGTACTCAGAAAATTATAAGACATTGAAGAGAGAAATTAAAATAGATGCAAATAAAT
Organism: Rhinolophus hipposideros; assembly: GCF_964194185.1. Classification (NCBI taxonomy): domain Eukaryota; kingdom Metazoa; phylum Chordata; class Mammalia; order Chiroptera; family Rhinolophidae; genus Rhinolophus; species Rhinolophus hipposideros. Next base: position 47,436,105 of record NC_138059.1, read on the forward strand.
GATAACATATACCATGCTCATGGATGGGAACAATTATTGTAATATAGGTAAAATGTCCATACTACCTAAGGCGATATATAGATTCAATGCAATCCCTATCAAATTACCAATGACATTTTTCACAGAACTAGAACATATAATCCTAAAATTTATATGGAACCATAAAAGACCCTGAATAGCCATGACAATCTTGAGAAATAAGAACAAAGTGGGAGGTATCATACTAGCTGACATCAAATCATACTACAAGCTATAGTAATCAAAACAGCATGGTATTGGCATAAAAACAGACACATAGATCAACAGAACAGAAGAGAGTCCAGAACTAAATCCATCCTTATATAGTCATTTAATCTATGACAATGGAAGCAAGACATTTCATTGGGGTAAAGACAATCTGTTCAACAAATAGTGCTTGGAAAACTAGAAAAACTCATGCAAAAAAATAAATCTAGAACACTTTCTTAGGCCATATACAAGAATAAACTCAAAATAGTTTAAAGACTTAAGTGTAAGGCTCAATACCATAAAACTCCTAGAAAAACATAAAGGAAGTAAACTTGCAGACATTACCTTGAATAATATTTTTACTGATATATCCCCTGGGGCAAGGGAAGCAAAAGAAAAAATAAACATATGGAACTACATCAAATTAAAATGTTTTTTCACAACAAAAGGAAACCATCAATAATACAAAAAGACATCGTACTGAATGGGAGAAGGTATTTTCCAATAATACATCTGATAAATTCTCCTTCCATCAACTGACTCTGGGTAGAGAACACACAATGTGACAATACATATGATGTATTACAGACTTGTACCCCGAAACCTATGTAACTTTACTAACAATTGTTGTTCCAACAAATTTTAATTAGAAAAAAATTGGAAGAGGAGATGAAGAGACATTTCTCTAAAGAGGACATATAGATTGCAAACAGACATACCATGTTTCACTGAAAATAAGACTTAGCTGGACCATCAGCTCTAATGTGTCTTTTGGAGCAAAAATGAATATGAATGAGACCTTATATTATATTATATCACATTACTGTATACCCGCTATTATGTATATTAATTATATTATTATATTATATTATATTATAGACCCAGTGTTATATTAAAATAAGACCAGGTCTTATAGTAGTTTTTGCTCCAAAAGACACATTAGAGCTGATGGTCCATCTAGGTCTTATTTTCAGGGAAACAGTAATTCCCTGGCCTTTGGAGTCAAATTCATAAAATGCTCTTTGGAGCCAAAGTCCATAAGTTTAGTAACTATGTTTTCTTCTTTGTGGTTTATTGTTTCAGGTCTTATGCTTAAGTCTGATCCATTTTGAATTAATTTTGGTACATGGTGACAGATAGCAGTCAGTTTCATTCTTTTCCACGTGGCTTTCCAATTCTCCCAGCACCAGTTATTGAAGAGGCTGTATTTTCTCCATTGTATGTTTTCCACTTCTTCGTCAAAAATTATCTGTCTCTATTTATGTGGTTTTATTTCTGGGTTCTCAATTCTATTCCATTGGTCTATGTATCTGTTTTTCTGCATTAACCATGCTGTTTTGATTATTGTTGCCCTGTAGTACATGCTAAAGTCAGGGAGTGTGATACCTCCAGCATCGTTTGTTTTTCTTAGGATTGCTTAGGCTATTCATGGTCTTTTGCGGTTCCAAACAAAACTGATGATTTTTTGTTCTATTTCTTTAAAAAATGCCATTGGTGTTTTGATGGGGATTGCATTAAATCTGTCTATTGCTTTGGGTAATATGGCCATTTTAACTATGTTGATTCTTCCAGTCCATGAGCAAGGAATGTCTTTCCATTTCTTTGTGTCTTCTTCAATTCTTTTAAAAATGTGTTATAGTTTTCAGCATATAGGTCTTTCACATCCTTGGTTAAGTTTATTCCTAGGTATTTTATTTTTTGTATTGCAATTGCAAAAGGAATTGGTTGTTTTATTTATTTTTCTGAGATTTCATTGTTAGTATATAGGCATGCAATGGACTTTTGTACGTTGATTTTGTAGCTGGCAACTTGACTGTATTCTTTGATTGCTTCTGACAGCTTTTTGGTGGAGTCTTTAGGGTTTTCTATATATAGTAGCATCATGTCATCTGCAAAGAGTGACAATTTAACTTCTTCATTCCCAATTTGGTTGCCTTTTGTTTCTTTCTCTTGCCTGATTGCTCTGGAGAGGACTTCCAACACGATGTAGAAAAGCAGAGGTGATAGGAGACAGCCATGTCGTGTTCCTGGATGTAGAGCAATGGACTTCAGTTTTTCACCATTAATTATGAGGTTAGCTGAGAGGTTACCATATCTGGACTTTATTATGTTAGGGTATTCTCCTTCTATACCTATTTTATTAAGTGTTTTAATCATAAATGAATGTTGTATCTTGTCAAATGCTTTTTCTGAATTAATTGATATAATCATATGATTTTTGTTCTTTATTTTCTTTATCTGATGTATCGTAGTGATGGATTTGAATATAATGAACCATCCTTGTGCCCCTGGGATAAACCCCACTTGGTCATGATGAATAATCTTTTTAATGTATTGTTGCATTCGATTTGCTAGAATTTTGTTTAGGATGTTTTCATCTGTATTAATCACAGATATCAGTCTGTAGTCTCCTTTTTTTGTGTGTTATTTTTTACCAGGTATTGGTATAAGGGTAATGTTGGCCTCATAAAATGAGTAAGGGAGTACTGTTTCTTCTTCAATTTTTTTGGAAGAGTTTGAGCAAATAGGTATTAGACTTTCTTTGAAGGTTTGGTAGAATTCACTAGTGAAGCTATCTGGTCCTGGACTTTTGCTTTAAAGGTTTCAGATGACTGATTCAATTTCCTTTTTGCTGATTGGTCTGTTTACATTTTCCAGTTCTTTGTTATTCAATCTAAAAAGGCTATATGTTTCTAAGAACTTGTATATTTCTTCTAGGTTATTGAATTTGGTGGCATGTAATCCTTCATAGTATTCTTGGATGATCCTTTCTATTTCTGTGTCATCTGTGATAACTTCCCCTCTTTCATTTCTGATTTTGTTTATTTCTGTTTTCTCTTTTTCTCTTAGCGAGTCTAGCCAAGGGTTTGTCAATTTTATTAATCTTTTCAAGAAACCAGCTGTTTGTCCCATTAATTTTTTCTATTGTCTTTTTGTTCTCTATTTTATTTAGTTCTGCTCTGATTTTTATTATTTCCTTTCTTCTGCTGACTTTCAGTTTCATTTTTTCTTCTTTTTATAGTTCTTTGAGGTATAAATGAGGTTATTTATCTGGGATTTTTCTTGTTTCTTGAGATAGATCTGTAATGATATAAATTTCTTTCTTAAAACTGCTTTCTATGCATCCCAAAAATTTTGGTAAAATGTATTTTCATTCTCATTTATTTCTATGTATCTTTTAATCTCTCTTATTTCTTCTTTGAATTATTCTTCTTTAGAATTACGTTGGTTAATCTTCCTCTATTTATGTTTTTTCCTGCTTTCTTTTGACAGTAGATATCCAATTTCAAAGTCTTATGACCAGATACCATGCTTGGGATAATTTCAATCTTCTTAAATTTGCTGAGGCTAGTTTTAAGTCCCAATATATGGACTATCCTTGAGAATGTTCTATGTACACCTGAAAAGATTGTATACAATGTTTGAGGATGAATGTTTGATGTTCAAGGATGAATTCTCTATAAATATCAATTATGTTCATTTAATCTAACGTGTTATTTAGGGCTGATAGTTATTTATATTCTGGATGGTCTATCCATGGCTGTCAACGATCCTTTTAGGTCCCTTACTATAATTGTGTTTTGATCAATTTCTCCCTTTAGTTCTGTTAATAGTTGCTTGGTATATTTCAGTGCTCCCTGACTGGGGTCATACATATTGATGACTGTTATATTGTCTTGTTGTATAGACCCCTTTATCATTATGAAATGTCCATCTTTGTCTCTTGTTACCTTTTTTATCCTGAAGTCTGTTTCATCTGATATCAGTTTGGCTATACCTAATTTTCTCTGGATACCATTTGCTTTTAGTGTCAATTTCCAGCCTTTCACTTTGAGTCTATATTTGTCCTTGTAGCTGAGATGTGTCTCTTGTAGACAGCATATGGTTTGGTTTAGGTTTTCGATCCAATCTGCTACTCTGTGCCTTTTTATTGGTGAGTTCAGTCCATTTACATGTAGCATGATTATTGATATATGAGGATTTCCTATCATTCTGTCTGTGGTTATTTTGTAGGACTGTGTCTCTATTGTTTCTTTGTCTTTTTGTTCTTGTCTATTATTTCAGTTTGGTGCTATTCTATGATTTTTCTCTCTTTTTCTTCTTCTATGAATTTTCCCTCTGTTTCTTCTTTTATTGTGTTATATGTTTTAGTTCTTTTTGTTTTGTTTTGGTTTGGTTTGGTTTTTGAGTGGTTACCATTAAGTTTATGTAAAAGAAAGTTTCATATATGTAGAGTATTCCATTTTCTTCAGCATGCTTACTTTCTCCATTCTCTTATGCCAGTTCAGACCTTTACTCTCCCCCCTTTTATGTTTTTGCTGTCACAAATTATTCATATTTATGTTGGTCGAATTGCCTCTTTCAGATTTTCTTGTAGTGCAGGTCATGCATTAGAAAATTTCCTCAGCTTCTGTATGTCTGGAAAGGTCTTTATTCCTCCTTCATATCTAAAGGATATCTTTACTGGATATGTTATTCTTGGCTTCAAATTTCTCTGTTTCAATATTCAATTGAATATTTGATTTCATTCATTCCTGGCTTGTAGAATTTCTGCTGAAAAATCTGATGATAACCTAATGGGTTTTACTTTGTAGATTACCGTCTTCTTTTCCCTGTCTGCCTTGAGGTTTCTTTCTTTGGTGTTAATTTTAGACAGCTTCAATACAATGTGCCTTGGGGAAGGCCTGTTGGGGTTGTGGTAATTCGGTGTTCTATTTGCTTCTTGGATTTGAGGATCCCGTTTTTTCCACAATTTTGGGAAGTTCTCACTGCCTGTTTGTTTTTATATACTCTGTTCTCTTCTCTCTTTCTTCTTTTTCTGGTATGCCTATTATTCTTATATTGCTCTTTCTTATGGAATCTGAAAGTTCTTGTAGAGTTATTTCATTTCCTTTAACTCTCAAGTCTGTCTCTTCTTTGATCTGTGTCATTTCCACCTTTCTATCTTGTTACTGTTTCTTTCCTTCATCTGGTCAGCTCTATTACCTAAGCTGGCTTTCTTGTTCTTCATTTCTTTTATTCGATTCTTAATCTCCAGAAATTCTATTTGGTTCCTTTAAAATTTCAATGTCTTTGGTAAAATGTTCATTTTGTTCTTTGACTGTGCTTCTGGGTTTGTTAAACTGCCCATCTGTGTTTCCTTGCATCTCATTGAGATTTTTCAGAACTGTAACTTGAGTTCTCCATCATTTAAGTCACATATTTCCATGTCTTTAAGTTCGTTTCCTGGAGACTGTTCATTTTCTCTCTGAGTTGCCTTGTAACCTTGGTTATTCATGGCAATTAGTGAATTCTTATTTCTCTTCCTAGGCATCTACATGAGTGTAACAGTTTGGTAGGAAGATAAACATCTTCCTACCCTTTGCTTTCCAGTAGGTATTGGTAGAATTCTTTATTTTCTTTCCAACTGCAGCCTGTTATCCTCTCATGCTATAGTGTTATATTTTCTCTGCACCCCTTCTGGCTTCTCACACGATGGGGGGATTCCCTCTGGAGTAGGTTGCCTGGGTCTCAGGGCACTGCCTCTGTTGGGGGATGTGGAAAACTTCTGAAGTTCTGAAGCTCTTCCTGCACCAGATTCAGGGCCTGTGTGTTTCCGGGGCTGTGTTTATCCCTGCAAGGTTTCGCCCAGATAGGTCATAGCAGGTGGGCTGTGAGAGGTGGTTGTGAGCAATGGCAGCAACCACCAGCACAACCTGTGTTGCACCCAGGGCTTTCTCTCCTTTTCCAGAACTAGTTGTGCTATGAGTCCATGGTCATGGGTTGCAGTTCTCAGAACTGCAACTCTTCTGTTCTTTTGATCTGACACTGTTCCTGTTCTGCTTCTAGCACTGGGCAGGTGCAATTAGGGTGAGCTGTGGGAGGATGGAAAAGGGGTAGCTAGGCCCCTTGCCTGTGCCTTCAGTTCTCTGCTTGGCAGTTAGGGCTTAAACAGCCATCTTCTCCCTTTTTCCCTCAGTCTTTTCTCCGAGGTCTCTGCTATAAGCATTGGGTACAGCTGTGTATGTGCTGATCCTTCAAAAGGGACTGTGGGTCGTGAGTGGAGCACTAGCAGTCTGAATTCTTCCCTCTCCCACAGCTGCAGTAGCTCTGGCATGCGAGGAGCTTGGAGCTTCTAGCTAAGGTTGCGTCCTGCACCCACACGGTGCACCTCTCCACACTTCCCAATTCCCTCCTCCCCCACTCGCCTAATTTGCCCACCTTTAGATGATTTCAGTTGTGTTTCTCAGTCTTGCCTGTCTGCTGTACAGGGAGTCCTTTGGGGAATTATAGTTGTACATTTTGTTTTAAATCCTAGAGGAGATTTCAAGAGGCTCATCTCACACCACCATTTCTATGACATCATACCATACTCGTTCTATAACAAGTGTTTTGAAATCTGTATCTGGTAGATTGTTTGCCTCCATTTCATTTTTTCTGGAGTTTTTTCCTGTTCTTCTCTTTGGGACATATTTAATTTTTTCCTTATTTTGGCTTCCTGTCTGTGTTTGTTTTCATGTTCATGTAGATCCCCTACATCTTCCAGTCTTGTCAGTGTGGCCTTATGTAGTAGTTTTTTTCTAGGGTCTAGTGGCACTATCTCCCTGGTCAGCTGAGCCAGATGCTCAATGAGTGTCATTGTGTGGGTGATATGTGCCCTCCTGTTGTAGTTGGGCTTTGATTACTATTGGCATATCAATGGGTAGGATTGACCCTCACGCTTACTGGCTGTGTATTGCCTATATGAGCTGCTGTATGCAGGTTGACCCAGGGAGCTGGATTTGCCCCCGTTGGCTCTAGTGCCTGCCAAGACAACTGTTCGGTTTGCTGTCTGTGGGGTTAATGGGTGGTGCTCAGTTGTGGTCTTAATCTGGCCACGGAGTATTTTGGTTCTGGGGCCTCTTGGGAGAGGCTCTTGTGCAGTCCAAGGTCAGCCACTACCTGTATCTGGCTTGGGGCTCCCTAGTAGCCCACAGTTGGTCATTGTCTGTGCTAGACCTGGTGGTGCAAACTGAGGCTGGCTGCCACCAGTATTGGTCCTGGGGCTGCTCTGCAGAAGCTCATTGCATCCTAAGGCCTGCTGCTGCCTACCAGTTACCCATAAGGCTCAGCTGCTGAAAGAGCCTTAGGTGGTACATGAGTTGGTTGAGACAGGGTCTCAGGGAGTCACCAGACTTGGGAAAGTGGTGATCACAAGTTAAATGAAGATTCAGATTTGATGTCAGTGCTGAACCTGGGACCACTTCACAAAAGGCTCAGGGCACACTGAGGCGAGCCATTACCCACCTGGGGACAATAGACCCTAGAATGTTGTTCAAGAAAGACTGAAGTGTGGACCAAAATCGGCTGTCTGCAGACCACTGAAAGAGCCTCTGGTGGTGCGCAAGTTGGGCACGACAAGGTCTTAGGGAATCACCACGGTGGACAAGTGGATTTCACCAGGCCAATGAAGATTCATGTTTGGTTGTGGGGGGAGTGCTCAACACAGGAAAGATGATGCATGCCTACTGGCCACATGGGAAGAGAGCTGAACACAGGGACAATGGCAGCAGTCACTCCAGCCCCTGCCCTAAAGTGACACGACTCAATCTCTACTATATGTCTCTGGTACCTCCTGAGCCACTGTTCCTCTGCCAGAGTCCAGAGTTAGTGCCTGGGAGCAAGACAGTCTCTATTCAGATCCTTTAAGAGGATACCTGGGTTTGTAGCAGCCTTCCGTCTCCCCTGGATGGACAGAATTCCTGCTGATTTTCACAGAGTGGGGGCTCCTCTTCCAAGCACTGGTGCTCTGGCCTGGGGAGCCCAGTGTAGGACTGGAATTCTTGTTCTTTAGTGGGAACCTCTGCAGCTTGACGTTCTTCTCAATTTTTGACTGCCACATGTCTTGTTGTGGCTTCTTCTTTATATTCTTAGCTATAGGACTTCTCTTCAGCTAGTCTTTAGATGGTTCCCCAGGGTGATTGTTCTATAATTTACCTGTAATTTTAATGTAGTCATGGGAGGAGGTGTTTTCCTACCCTACCATCTTGACCAGAACTTGCAATATTCATTTTTCTGTTGGGTTTTGGAATGGAATCCTTAATATATCCAAAGTAAGTCTGTATTAGTTCTTTTGACGGTTGCCCTAAATACCATAAGTTTTTCTCATTCCTTTCCATTTTTTATGCTTTTACTGTAAAATTTCAAATAATCTGCTTTCTAGTTCACAGTATCTTCTTCTGCCTTGTCAAGTCTGCTGTTGACTGCTGTATTTTTCACATCATTCATTGTATTCTTTAGCTTCGGAATTTCTGTTTGCTATTTTTATGGTTTCTAGCTCTCCACTAAACCTCTCGGTTTGTTTATATATTATTTATTTGATTTCATTCAGTTGTCTATCAGCGTTCTTTTTAACTTGCCAAGTTTCCTTAGAAGAATTATTTTTTTAATTCTTTGTCAGGCAATTAATAGATCTCCATTTCTCTGCTCTCTGTTACTGGGAAATTAATGTGTTCCTTTGGTAATATCATGCTTCACTGATCTTTTTTAGCATTCCTTGAAATCTTGCATTGTTGTCTTCAGAATTAAAGAAGTAATCATTTTCTCTAGGATTTACTGACTGGTTTTGGGAGAGAAATACCTTCATTAGTCAGACTTGCTGGACTAATCAGCACTCTTATATGGATGTACACTGTCCACACCTCTTATTCTCTCTTAAAAGAAAATTCTTAAAATTGTATACCTTCTCTTGATCCCACAAAGCCAGTCTGGGTGATGAAATCCTCTAATTTGTTTTTCTTAGAGTTGTGCTTTGAAATGTTCAAATTTTTGCCTCTTCTCAATCCCAGAGTCAGGTCAGCTTTGTCTCTCTCTCTCTCTCTCTCTCTCTCTCTCTCTCTCTCTCTCTCTCTCTCTCTTAATTAAAGTTTATTGGGGTGAAAATTGTACACCTGGAATCTATGTAACTAATAACAAAAGGCCAGCTTTCTGTGCACACTCAGGAGCTGTCTGCATAATCTCTCACTTGCTATGTATGGAGGCATGCATGAGCAACTGGTCACAGGGGTGGGTAGACATTCAGAGTATTCAGGGTGCTTATATGCCAGTTTCTGAGTTCTGCAGTTGAGGCATTACAAGCAGCTCATAAGCAGGCTTCCTTTTGGAGTCCACAAAATAATTAGTAGGATACTTAGCCCTCTGTTGAGTCTCCAGTTTTTGTTGCTGTAAGTCTGCCCTGTCTTCCCTGTTCTCAGGCTCTCCCAACCCCTCATCCAAGCTGATAACCTCAGTATTATTAATGGTATGTGAAATAAACAAGACGGTTGAGCAGTGTTACACATGACTGGGAATGTGGAGCACTCACTCACTATGCTCTCTCTTTTCCCCATGGGAGAATTTATGGGTGGAGAAGGTCTTTCTTGGCATAAGCTGTGCTGCCTTAAGGGAAGCGTGATGTGGACAAAGTAAAACTATTCTTACTCTCTTTGGTGTTTGCTGATTCAATCCTTTTTCTTTCCCCAGTCCCAGATTACATGTTGAAAATTTTTGGTGGTTCACACAGAGCCTTTCTTAGGCAGGCCACAGTAACATCTTTGGTTACTGTTGGTGTGTTGCACGTGTTTGTCTTGATCTGTACACAGTACAGATCAAGACAAACTGCAGTAATATCTTGGCCAGGTTGCAGTAATATCTCTTGGTTGCTGCTGGTGTGTTAAGGTGTACATGTTTGCTTTTTCTCTTTTTGTGTAGATAAACACTATTGCTAATGGGAAACTAAGAAGCCAAAAATCTACAGAAATTGGTGGACATGGTTTGAGCATGTACAAGCTGTTAAAGCACTCACCACCTAATGCTAAGACTCCCGTGTTAGAATAGGTTGGTCATAGAAAAATTTATTTTGAAATTAGGTCACCTGCCCATCTCAAGAAAATTTCTGTACAATAAGGTACACTGTAAAACATCACACAATTCCCAACCAAGTGGCATAACCTCCCTTTTAGGTATTAGTTTGGCTCTGAGAGATCCAAAGTCTTAGCTCCTAAATAAATAAATAAATAAACAAATAAGTAGAAGTGGGATCCTTACATTCCAAAAAGATGAGCATGCCACCTTCTGGCATACCTGCTTATTTTATGTCTAAAAGCTATGGTCCTGGAAGCTGTAGATAGCTATAAAAATGACAAAATCTTACCTAGAATTATAAAAAACAACTTAGAATTACATTTTATGGGGAATGTCCCAATTATATAAGATTATTTACAAAGTACATTTGAAAGCACTGGCTCCTAAATCAAATAAACAGAATGGTATACACATTTTAATTGGTATGCAAAAGCTTCCACAGGGCCTCAAGATTCCAAAATAATTCCACTAAATAAATTCATTGCAAAAGGCTAGTAATAAAAGTATAAGGGGCAGCAAAAACAAAACACTGTACGACAGACATAACTCTTACTGTTCTCCTCCATCCTTCTTTATTTGAGTACTCATCCTAGTAATCTTCTTTCCAAATTGACTTTTCGCTATGAAGAGACAATGAAACAGTCACATTTAATATAGAACCACCTGAAGATACAGCAGATTTTCAGGTATCTTTCACTTCTTTGTCAATGGCCAAACTAAGGGTTGTAGTTTAATTTTTTTTTTCCTAAACCCGGGAGGCTGCTCAAAATTTCTTGTAAGTAGACTACCTTCTAAGATTAGTGGATTGATAAAAAAGGAAGAAAATAAGATGGGAGACCACCAGTCTGTCTGAACTTACAAGCACACCTAAACACTTTGAATGAAGTTTGGCACAAGACTAAATAGTCTCCCAAGTTAGTAGCCTTACAAATGCTCCCATATATACCCCAAAGAAGGCTCCCCACATAAGGCCCCCTCTTAGAATTGAGAATATAACTGGAGGCCAAATAAGTCCAGAGTTTATCCTGCCTTTGTCACTCAGCCAATAGATCAACACAGGAGTTGGGTCACAGAATAAGCATTTATTATCAGAGCACTGTGTGGTCTGAGAAGGCAGTGGGTTAACACCTCCAAAAATTGCCTTAACATTCTCAGATTGGCTTAGGGTATTTAAGGGGAAATCAAGACATTCTCCCAGAGGCTACATGATGGTCCCAGAAGCCTGTTCTTTCATGATGCCTTCCTCTGTCATCATATCTCTTGTGGCACCAGTGATCCAGGAATGGTGGGGGAGTAACCTGGGGAAAATGCTGATTGATAGAGTTTGTAATTAGCTAGCATCTACAAGGTGATCTTCTAAGATAAGCCCAGAAGCATTCTGAGATCAAGCTGCAGGTGGAATGATTTACTGTTTAACTACAGCTAAGAAAAAAGTGAAGCCAATTGGAATAGGGGCAGGGCATCATGGAGGCATTCTGAGTACAGGGGGCCCAGCTAAACCCTGCTTCAAGAAGAAGCGTTTGCAATTATATTATTAGAAGGGTAAAGAACTATATCATTCCCTTAAACAGCCAAGGAGAAAACAAAATAAAAGTAAATAAAACTTTGCCAAATTCTGGTAGATACCAGAACTACACTTTCTATTTCTGACTGTACTTGGAATCCACAGATAGGCTATTGGGAAGATTGGCAAAAGCCAGTAAAGGGTAAGAATTCTTATTCGAGTCAGCTCTCCCAAATCTGTCTATAGTAGTTAGTAGAGAGAGGAAAATAGAATATTTTTTGCACTCTATTTGGGGATGCCTCTTGAGTCCAGAGGTTGGTTGTTCAACACTATCAGGAATATTTAATATTTGTCCTGGCTGAAAACAGACATAATATTTAAAAGGATTTCTTTTAAGTTCTTACATCTTCTCTACTAAGCTAAAATGAAACTGTGTACTCAGAAGGAAAGAAAAACCTTCAGAAGACTTTGTGGAAAAATTTAGTAAACCATTCCAAAGACAAACAGTTCTAAATCAAAAACACAGGAAGCTTTTGAATTCCATTTTAGTTGAAATCCTCTTTTTGGCATAAGGAATTAAATTGAAAATAATGTAATTGGGCAAGAGGGTCATTCTATGATGCTATTTAAGTTGCAGTCCAATTCTCTGAGGTTTTAAAAGCAGCTGTCTTTATCTTATAAATCTTTGCAAACCCAGAAATTAGACTCCAGAAACAATTCAAAGACAACCTATCCTCTTTTACCAATCCACAAACCTCCCCTATTTATCTCAAAGGGTTTGTAAGTATTGTAAATATGTTGGCTTTAGGAAACAAAAGTCCTTTTCAGAGGAACTTGTATTCTTTCCCTGTGCTTTTGAGATGTAAATATTCTGCCTGGTTTTCTTCAGAAATTCTTATATATGCCATCTCATTGAGATGCAAACTTCAGGGAGGTAATTCTTATCACAAGAAAAACTAAAGAGTAAAAAAGTAATTTGAAACTTAGTCAGATTAAAAAACATTTTTACATTCTCCACAAATACAGCTCAGTCATTTTTGCTGATGCAGTAAAGAATTGCAGATCAGCAAACATAAAGATATGGAGTAAGAAAAGCTTATTAGGATACATTGATTGTAAGGGAAGAATGAGCCAAATCAAGAGAGACAATGGCCCCAAAGGGTTTGGGGCTTGAGCTTTATTTCTATGGTTGGCTCTGGGCCAGGTCTGCTTGTGACTTACAGACTTGGGTCATTTGATGTACATGTGTAGGTTATATAACCCATTCTTTTCTGCACATGCCCTTACCCATAATGCACACAGAAAAACCCATGAAAGGAGTTAATATCACAAAGCTAATTTTTTGTAACTATAATGAGGCTAAGGTTAAACAAAGGGTTAACTTTTGAGACAGCATGAGGTGAGTTTGCATGCAGTTATGTAGACAGGGAGGTCCCTAGTAAAATAAACAAAGAGCCCTTTCCTGAAACTTCAGATTCTGAAAAAACTCCTTCACTCCAGGACAAAATGTAACAGCACCTTGAGGTTCATAAATTATCTCTTAAAATTCCTTTTGCTGGACAAACTGAACAGATCTGATAGATAAGAATGTGTTTGGTAATCACTTTAGGGTGGGAAAACTGGACAAACCTGATAGATGAATTCCTTTAGAAGGTGCCAACTCCCTTTTCCAAATAGGCAAGGGAAGGTATAAAAGTAAGAGCTTTTGCCTCAGTCACTGCATTTCATTAGGGAACACCCTCCTGCTCGGAAGCTGTACCCCTGTACATTTAATAAACTATCCTCTTTTACAACTCTTCACCTCTCTTTGGTCTGTGCTTCTATTCTTCGGTTTCATGAGACACGATCCCGACACTCATACAGGAAAAATTCCCCACATTGCTTGGGGGATCATAGCAGGATTGAAGGAGAGGTAAATATTATCTGTGACTTTCTACTTGCCCACTTATCGGCTTTCGTCATTTTTTTGTCTCTTTCTCCTGTCACACAAATAGTTGGCCTCCATCAGCCACTTAAAGGTGAATAATGTGGCTACCACTCTTAAGCCATGGAGGTAAAGCTTTACTGAAGGGTTGTAGTCAATCCCCCCCAGCACTGAGCCAGGGGAATGTTGGCTCCTGTTCAATTGCTTTCTCTTTTAAGGAGGGGAGCCGGAGAATGGCACAAGGTTGGCGTGAACAATCCTCGGTAGCAACTGAGGAGCTCTGGCCATGGCTAATCTACGGTAAGTTTCCAAAGGCTCCCTGGGTCTTCCAACTGGCCAGAAGTGTGCCATTTGGAGGGTCTCCCTCCCCCTCTTTGCTCCTTTCCCCTGTTCCTTTGCTGTCTTTTTCCTTTTTGCGAGGAGGCTGAATGCTGGTGCGTGGCCAGGATTGTGGGCCTTTGCAGACAACTGAGGGGATCTGGCCATAGAATCTCTGTGGTAGGTCCCAACATTCTCTCTGGTCCCTTCCCAGCCTGACCGCCCATAAGGGTGCCAGTGGGATGACTTCTACATCTATACTGTTCCCTTCATCCTGTCACTATCTCTCCCGAGCTCTTGAGACAGTCTGGGGTCCCTTCCCTGTGAGACCTTCTCAACACTCTCCGGTAACATATTTTGGCAAGCCAGACAGGAGGTCCCTTTTACGGGACCCCAAAACCTCTTACTCATTCTTCTGTAACATCTTTTGTCTGCGATTTTTTTGTTGGCACGGGTCTGACAGTTAAATGGCCATTAGGACGTCTGCCACTTGAAGACTCTCATGACAGGATAACCTGGTCTTAGAAAAGATTATTTAGGACCTGCCAGGTTCAAGTTAAATCCAAATGCCTGTAAGGTCTGTTTTTGTATGGCATAATGTCTCTCTGGAGACTTGATTTTTCATCTCCTTTGTTCTTCCACAATCTCGCTGAACTCCCCCCTGGGGAAGTCAGCCTGCCACTCCTCTGCTGCCTGGCTCTACCCTCAGCTTGGCACTTCTACAGCAGCAGCTAAAGGGAGGGGGAAAGCCACAAGAGCACCAGGCTATCTCCTGGCCACCACAGCCACTGCCAGGCAGTTTTTTAAAGAGGACCGACATATTCCAGACACTTTTCCTTAAGGAAGCAGCCTTGTCCGAAGTCTTTTGGGGTTTCCATTACCTCTTTTTGTCCCCCCTCACACATTAGCTTCAGGGCCTTCTTCTAGTTCCTCTCGTCTAGGCCATATGCCTTCCTTACAGGCTTTCCTTACACCTCTATTCAGAAGGCTGCTATTATATCAATCATGCCATCAATTTTCAGGATGCCCAGAGTCAGGCCATACACCCTTCCACTTTAAAGTACCTCATTATTAGCCTGTAGGCGGGTGCCAAACAACCAGGTGGGGTCACCCATGGATTTGGGTAGGCACCCACTGGAGACATGGGCCGGGCAGCCTAGATAAGCATGACTAACCCTGGTGCTCCGTGTCTCCCCACACACCTCAGAACCTGTCATGCAATCTCCAGGCTCAGGCTTCTAGGGGACGCCCTAGACAAGGTTGTTGGGAGATAAATTGCAAAGGGATGCCTTTCTGTTCTCCCTCCCTTTCAGATGGGCAATCTTATGTGCCTTCACCTCCCTGAATTGTATCTTGAAACACTGGGACAAATTTGACCCTCAGACTCTGAAAGAACTGTGCCTGGTCTTTTGTTCTGAGGTTTGGCCATAATACAAGTTAGAAGATAGGGAAACTTGGCCTCCTGAGGGAAGTAACAACTATAATACTATCTTACAGTTAGATTTTTTGTAAAAGGGATAGCCAGATGTGCCAGGTTTTTGGAAACCCTCACTGGGGACCTGAAAAAGAAAACTAATAGTTCAAAATAAAGGGAACTCCACCATCTCCTAATCCACCTATAAACAGGAATGCCTGAGACTGATGTAACTAAAGGAAAAAAGTGGCATTTTTAAAACCAAGCAGCTAATTCTCAAGCCAGACCCCCTCCCCCTTACTCCATTGCTCTAATTCTAAATTCTGCAGTGACCACCAGCAGTGGGATTCATTGTAAGGGAAATAGCCTTTAGACTGGAGTCCCAGAGTACTAACATTCTAAATAAGCTTACTTTTAAAATCTTGTTATCTCTGTTATAGAATTTGTCAAGAAAATAACTTAGATTATTGACTTTGAAATCTCACAGAGTTAAAAACTAATAAAATGTTTACAGATGAAATTTTTCAGTAACAATATAGTGTGGATATTTGGATAAGGTTTCTCACCATCTGTTTTAGTTTTGCTAAGTTCATCTATTTCTGGCTTCTTGTCACAGAAATGTTAAGAGACAAATTAAGATTTGTTAATAAATATATCTTACGTTTTATTACAAAAGCCTATGCTTGTAAAGGTTACCAAGTATTTTTTGGTTGTTGGTAAAAATTACGGTTTTGAAGGTTATAGATTCTAATATGAAAGAAAATTACGTGTTTTCAAGGAAAGCATAAGGTATGGAAATACATTTTTTAAGGTACTAAAAGAAAGTAGTTTGTCCTAAGGATGTTATTTCTGAATGGATAAAAAGAGACAAGCTAAGAGGAAATAGGAAAGTTGTAGGTTTGTGAAGAAAAATCTTGAAAAATTTTATCTATGGTTAAGCTGAATGTAGTTAACTGAGCAAATTTAAAACTCAAAAGTAAGCTGGTGATTTTAGAACGGATAGAGCTCATGTGCCTTCCTTGGTATCAGCTATAGGCCAATATAAGGAAGCTTAGCCTAATGGTTTCCGCTAACTGTCAAGGAATTCTAATGGTTCTGGCCTACTGTTACATCCCTGATAAAGAGGCTCAGATCCTAGAGAAGGCCAGGGATTTGTTTAAATGTGTTTAACAACCAAGAAAGGAAAACGAGGAATAAAGGAACCAGAGGATGAAACCAGAGACAAGCCAGACTTTTGACCACAGTTATAGACAACCAAGGGCTGAAGCCACCCTAAGGTACCCTAAAAGCCCCAGAGAAAAAATGCCAGATAAAGGAGCCTGCTTTAGATGTGGAAACCCAGACCACTGGAATAAGGCATGTCCTAATCCTCCAAAGCAGCTGTGTGCCCTGTGCAAACTAAAGGGCACTGGAAAAGAGATTGCCCCCTATTCTGAATGGAACAGAGACTAACTCCTTCCCCACAAATGGTTGATTAACTAATGAGCCTGAAGTTCCCAGGAGCTCCCATGGTATTCTCATCACAGGAGTAAAACTACAGCTGACCCTGACATGACAGGTAAGCCTGTTAATTTCCTAATTGATATAGAAGCCATTTATTCTGTCTCAACTGCTCACTCCAGACCTTTTTCTTCTAAAACCTGGTTGGTTGTAAAGATAAATAGAGATGCTAGAAAAAGACTCTAAAAAAGCTTGGTTAGGAGACCTTTAAAAGCCCTAGCCCTAATTACTGCCTATTGCTTGTAAATTCTAACCTCAATTCTGTTATTTCCTATGTTAACTTAAGAAGTTCAAAAGTCACCCCCAAAATATAAGGGACCCTCCCCAATCGACATGTTACTGTCCACGGAATAATAGACAAGCCAATCACTAAATATTTCTCCCAGCCCTTAGGCTGCATATGGGATAACCTAATGTTCTCACATTTTTTCTTAATCATGCCAAAAGTCTCCAAGCTCACAATGGGACAACATTTAACCGTTTTCACCCCACACCACATTCAAGGACTTTTTAAATGCTGATAATAGTCACTGGTTTACAGATAGCCACCTCCTGTGGTATCAGACTCTCTTATTAGAAGATCCAGTAATCCAAATAGGGACCTGCTTCTCCTTTAGTCTTACCACATTCCTCCCTGAAATGGAGGAATAATTAACATAACTGTCAACAAGCTTTAATGCAAACCTATGCTACTAAAACAGATTTATAAAAAATACCCCTAGACAACCCAGATTGGATGCTCTTCACTGATGAGCATTTTTATTAAAAAATGGACACTTAATCAGCCCAGCTGAATATGTATCCTTATCTCTTTTTGGAATATCCACTATAACCATTACTTTAAATGTAGAGATTAGTCAATAGCTTGCTCAATGACAAAGGCCCTTAACGCTACCTCACAGGCTATTCATTCCATAAGATCTACTTCTCAAACACAATCAAAGTTGTCTCATTTTTCTTTTATTGATTATTATAGGGATTACCTCATGCTGTTGCCTACAATGCATCTTAGCTTACAGACTACTCACTGGTTGGCTATGATGGCCTACAAGACAACAACATCCTGGTTGGCTATGATGGCCTACAAGACAACAACATCCTCACCTGGATTTTTTCATCTACCAGGGACCATTAGATAGACCTCTGTATAAGCCCTAGCTGCTGGTCTCTCTCTATGCCCCTCCTCAGACTGCAGTAGCCAGCGTAGTCATCATCCCTATTCCCTAATAGCAGTTAGGGTTACCTCTTCAGAGGGGGGATTGAGACAGGTTAGTTAGCATATTGTTAGGTAGACAGGGAGGTGCCTGGTAAAATAAAGACAGCCATATTCTGAAACTTCAGGTTCTGAAATAACTCCTTCACTCCAGGACAAAATGTAACAGCACCTTGAGGTTAATAAATTATCTCTTAAAATTCCTTTTGCTAGACAAACAGAACAGATATGATAGATAAGAATGGGTTTGTTAATCTAGAGTGGGCAAACAGGATGAACCTGATAGACAAATTCCATTAGAAGGCTCCAGCTCCCTATAAAAGTAAGAGCTTTTGCCTCAGTCACTGGGCATTCCATTGAAGAACCTCTTCCCGCTTGGGAACTGTAACTCTTTACTTTTAATAAACTGTCCTCTTTTACAACTCCTTGCCTCTCATTGGTCCATACTTCCATTCTTTGGTTTCACGAGACTCGATCCTGACATTCACTCATGGAAAAAAATATCTTACATCACTTTGACTTTCTGTGCAGGTGTTGAAAAACAGATTAATTCTGGTTGAATTTTAATTCCCTCTTATCAGGATGTTCTAACCACAAAATTAGTCCCTGGGGGTTGGACCTGGGTGGTACTTGGGGAGTGGACCTGGGCAGTGCAAAGCACTGGTTACATTGTCACCTATACCCCTCCTGTCTCTCATGTCTACCTTCCACCTAACATTAGTAAGAAGCTTGAACATCTGAGCAGGTAGCCTTAACTTATACTATTTACCAGAAAAACAGCTTAGATCTAACTTATTTTATAATTAGTGAGTTTTGTGTTATTTTGCATGGCTTATGGAAAAAAATTTGATAACATAAGCTATAAGATCTCTGTATCTATTTATACATACCTGCTGTAGATGTATGGTATTTTGTACCTCCAGATAATATTACTAAAATTAACTTGTAAAAAAGCTCCATTTAATTGGCTTGAAAATTAAGCATTTGGGACAAAACCCCAGGCTCTCGGCCTCACATAGAAAGGTGCTGACTCGGGTAGTAAATGGCCATCAACTGTGATCAGATGGCCAGCAGCTGTGGCTAGTTGGCTGTCAACTGTAACCCGTAGGCCTTTGGCCACTAATATAACGGCTGTGGCTACGCTAGCAGAAAAAGGAATGGGGCTAGCAAGAAGATGGTGGCTGGCAAGCGCGGACTGCTGTTAGGCAGATTATGTAGATCCTGCTTCCTGTGTCTCCAGTCCAGCCGCCAGCGAGAATATATTGGTTTGACTCCCTTATCTATGACAACATGGGTGTTCCTTTTTGGCCTTACCGTGTCCTGCGTTCTTGGGCGAGGAGTGGGAGCTGAGACCCTGCACGACAAATGGCGCAGTGAGCAGGGTCCCCTGCGTGACACATGGCGTAGTCGGCAGGATACGGTGCTGGCCAAAGCTTTCCGAAGGGCAGTGGAGCAGTTTGTGCGTATGAAAGCTCAGTCTGAGGAAGACCAGGAGGAGCAGCTGCCGGAGAGCTCGATTCCCGTGGAGGGGTGGAAAGATGTGGATGGTTCCCCAACCAGCAGAGGCCAGAGAAAGCGGAGAAAGCGAAGGTTGTTGCCGCCCTGTGGGCTGGGAACTGCTTGCTGAGGCAACTTGGATGCGGGACTTGTCCCAGGAGGAAACGCTTGCTGAGTCCTCCGTGGGAGATGAGGGTGAGGTCAAGGTCATCCCTCACCCCCAGGACAGCCCTGGCGAATGACTATGAACTATGAGGAATTGCCTTCTATCCCTGATTTAATGGACGCTTGACTGTTTGGGAACATACCATCATGTAGTGGGACTGGTGGATGTTTGCTTTTGTGTCTTGACTGGCCGCCATTGATAATATGTAAGCACCTTGATGTGAGCCGCTGTTGCTCCAGCACAGTACCCCGAGAGGCCCAGAGAGAGAGTGGCAGTGCCCTGAGAGCCCTGGCTGAGTCCAGGAAGTCTGGCTGTGTCCAGAGAGAGTGGCAGTGCCCTGAGAGCCCTGGCTGTGTCCAGGAAGTCTGGCTGTGTCCAGAGAGAGTGGCAGTGCCCTGAGGCCCTGGCTGTGTCCAGGAAGTCTGGCTGTGTCCAGAGAGAGTGGCAGTGCCCTGAGGCCCTGGCTGTGTCCAGGAAGTCTGGCTGTGTCCAGAGAGAGTGGCAGTGCCCTGAGAAACTCTGGCTGTGCCCGGGGAGACAGGTGGTACCCTAAGAAGCCCAGGAAGTCTGGCTGTGACCAGAAGTACTGTGGTGGTCCCCTGAGAAAACCTGGCTGTGCCCGGGGAGATAGGTGGTACCCTAAGAAGCCCAGGATGTCTGGCTGTGCCCAGAAGTACTGTGGTGGTGCCCTGAGAAACCCTGGTTGTGCTCAAAGAGCCTGGCTGTGTTCAGGATAGTGCATTCACCTCCAGGCTCCTTGCACAGGGCCCCTCGCAGAAGACGCTTGTCGCGTAGATTGTGAGGCGAGACCCTGTAGGGGTGGAGTGTGGGGACAAAACCCCAAAAAACAGTTTCCAGGCTCTCGGCCTCACATAGAAAGGTGCTGGCTCGGGTAGTAAATGGCCATCAACTGTGATCAGATGGCCAGCAGCTGTGGCTAGTTGGCCGTCAGCTGTAACCCGTAGGCCTTTGGCCACTAATATAACGGCTGTGGCTACGCTAGCAGAAAAAGGAATGGGGCTAGCAAGAAGATGGTGGCTGGCAAGCGCGGACTGCTGTTAGGCAGATTATGTAGATCCTGCTTCCTGTGTCTCCAGTCCAGCCGCCAGCGAGAATATATTGGTTTGACTCCCTTATCTATGACTCCATGGGTGTTCCTTTTTGGCCTTACCGTGTCCTGCGTTCTTGGGCGGGGAGTGGCAGCTGAGACCCTGCACGACAAATGGCGCAGCGAGCAGGGTACCCTGCGTGACAAGCATTTACATGAATTAAGCATTCATAAAATTTCCATAAATATAATAGATAATTAACTCAAATGTTTTTCAAGTTTATATGATTGCTGGTGTGAAAACTTTCAAACCTGTAGAGAATTTTTATTAAAAATGTTATTTGAGCCAAACAGAGGATTAAATACAAGATCTCAACAAACTGAAATTGTTACCGGAGAGTGAGCTCTTCTTGGTGCAGTGTCCTGGTTCTTGGCATCTTGAGCAAAGAACTGAATGAGATACAGAAATAAAGTTGTGGAAGAGTAGTTTATTAGAAGACATAATACACTCCAAAGAAATAGGAGCAGGCCCAAGCAGCAGAGAATGCCTCAAGGACCCAAGGAAATAGGAGCAGACCCAAGCAGCAGAGAATGCCTCAAGGACCCAAGGTGGCATTATTAGGAGAAAAAGTACACTCCAAAGAGTTTGGAACAGGCCAAGCAAAAGAAGAGGCTAAAAGGCCCAAGCGGTTCAAGGCTCAAGTCATCATTCTTAGGAGTAAAAGTATACTCCAAACACTTTGCTGGAGTGGGCCCCAAGCAAAGGCAAGGCTCAAGAGGCACTGACTGGTGGGGACTTGGAGTTTTTATCCCTTTTTTTCCTCTAGAATGGGCTGTTCCTTTCCAGGAGTGGGACAACTTGATTGATACCTGTGATTGACAAGAGGCCATTACCTCATCTTTTTAAACTGCACATGTTCCTTCCCAGAATTCAGTCTGTTATAAATATATTAATGAACTTCCGGGCATAAACATATAATAATGATGGTATAATGAGGCCCAGGTGAAATGAAGGTCATTGTAGCCTTTACTGTGCAGGTGTGAATAGCAAGTTTAATCTAATTTGGGTATTTTGTAACCATTTGTTTCCTCATAGGGGTAGATAATTACAGTGAAAAGGGGAAGTTTTGGGCAGAGAGGGGAGGTTGTCGTGCGGGGGTCCCTGCTTGCTGCGCCATTCGTCATGCAAGAGACCCTGCTACACAAATGGTGCAGCGAGCGGGATCCCTCGCACGACAGAAGTCTTTTGGGTGGTTGCATTCTGTAGGTTGTACAAAAATGCAGAGACCTGATGCTTATCTCTAACTGCCTGCCTTGTTTTCCCCTTGAGAGATGTGATCCCCCTAAAATCTCTATGGGAAATTGAGGGACAGGAGGTCTTTTCTTCTGTATCTGCTTCCTGCTGGGCAGGGGTGTAGAGCTGTCCCTACCGATTGGGGGATTCATGGAACTCTCTCCCTATCTGATCTCAGATGAGAGGAAGGGGTTGTCATACAGGGACTCTGGTCCTGCTCCCCACATAAGAACGCAGGATATGGTGAGGCCAAAAAGGAACACCGACGGAGCCATAGATAGGGGAATCATACCACTATATTCTCACTGACGGCTGGGTTGGAGATACGGGAAGCAGTAACCACAGGATCCACAACCCTCCTTCTGCTTCTCTGCCAACCAACCAATGAGTGTAGCCACAGCAGTTATATCAGTGGCTAATGGCTAACCAGTAACAGCTGATGGCCAACTAGTCACAGCTGATGGCTATCTACTACATGAGCCAGCACCTTTCCACATGAGGTCGAGAACCTGGAAACTGCTCTCTGGTACTCTGTCCTCACAGGGGTCTCGAGATCTGCCTGGAAGATCATGTTGGCTTCTTTGGTTGGGACTGGTGATCTTGTTGGGGTATCATCTGTATCCCTAAGGACCCTGAATGAGGAAAAATAGATTTTAATTAATAAATTTAAAAATGTTGGCTTAAAGAGTAGAGCTCAAAGCTATTAACGTGAGGTGGGTACGTGACGGAAAATATGTCAGTTCTCTAGGGCCTGTGGCCACTTTACCAATTTTTCAGGTGTCGTTAATTGTCCAGGAGTTAGGTCTGGAATGGGTAGGAGAGAACATTAGGCTTCAATGATTACAATCAACAAGCATAAATCACAAGTTTCAGGGCAATTATCTAAAGCGAGGGGTAAGAGATTTCTATGATTCGCTAAAACCAATCTATCATTTATGACTAAGAAACTAATGGAGTTAAAACACTAAAGAAAGAAAACTTAGAGTTTCTGTCATGAGAAGTGCTTTTATTTGGCTCCTATCAAGATAAAAGCTTCTGAAAATAACAGTTTGCAATTTCTTTTATGCATTTGAGATTAAGGAGAGAAAACAGGATGATTACATGAAGGTGGGAGAAATCAAGACAGGAATCAGACTACAGCAGGATAGTTAATAGTTTGTCCTCTCTTGATGGTGGTCATGCTTTAGAAGGAGGGGTCTGAAAGGGTGGTCCGGTTTTAAAAGAAGGGACCTGAAAGCAGGTGAGGATGGAAAAGGGGCCACAGGTGAAAACTGGCAATCTCAGGAAACTGAAAATAACCACATAAGATGGCATGAACATAAAAAATATTCATAACTAAGGTGGGACATCACATCTTTAGTCTGAAGCTTCCATCATAAAGTCAATCTTCACCTTAAGTGGGCCTGTCTATTGTCTTTTTGCACCTAAGATGACATCCTTGAAATTTCAGTAATCCTGTTTTGCAGAACAGATCAGGAAACTACAGAATCCCTCATTATTATTCTTGTCCCTTGATTAACATCTTTATGTGAACTATTAATATTAACAATCTTGTACCACCTATGCAAAAGAAGTACCTGTTTGCCCAATTTACTTTTATCCAATCCCAGAGATTTCCCCTGCTTTGCTTTCTCCCACTCCCTTAATCTACCACCAATGGATTTCATGTAATTCTCCTCCTTTGATTCTATGTATAAAATAAACTGCAAACCACAATTTTGCAGGGCATTTTCTCAATCCGTTGAGATTTTGCTTCCTGTAATTGTTGTCGCCTTGGCTCAAATAAACTCTTACAAGCTTTCTCTTCAGCTGGATGTTTTCTCATCACCAGAGGCTTTTCAAAGGTGTGTTAACCTATGTCATGACATGGAATTAACACCTGGTCATTCACAAAAGGAGGAAGCATTCACAGACTCTACAAAGATAGTTTTTGTTAAAGATAAGGTAGAGAGAGAATGCCCATGGCAATGTCCAAAGATGACAGCTGCCTCGGGAAATAAGGAGAGAAACACTGGTGATGGGGATTGGTCATCAGAACAGAGTCCATAGTCTGATGGGGACAGCTGCTGCAGGTAGTAAGGAAACACTGGCAAGGGTAAGGGAGGGTCACCGAGACAGAGTCCAGAGTCTGAGACTGGACAGCTGCATCTACCTTCAGGTTAGCTTTTTCTTATATAGGAAAAGGGGAGTCAGTCAGACAGCTTTGAACGCTGACAAAGCTGGGGTGACAATTCCTGGGGTCTGGTCTGTTTGAAAACAATGTTCTCTGAACTCCGGAATTGGACTCAGCTATCGAGGCATGGGACTTTAATGTGTCACCAATAAAAACTGCAAGTGAGTTGTAAATTGGATTCCAGTGTCCAGGCACCTGAGGATTAAGAAATTGCTCTTTCTCAGGTTAGGATGTTGTTAATTAATGAGGTACAGATTTTCTTGATAAAAAGGAATAGAGTTCTTCAGTTAATCAGTGAAGGGACAAAGAGAAAAATGATGACTATCAGGATGGACCTAACTGCAAACAAACTAAGTCTAAATATAGGTAGCCATATAGCAAGCTATGCAGTGAGTTAAACTGCAAACTAGCTAAGTCTAACTGCAGTTTTGATTCCTTGAATTTCACCCTTACAACCTAGATGCACAGAAACAATGGACAGGGCTTCCTTGAGGCAAAGATAAGCCTTTTACTAAAGAAGTTATAGGCCTGGGGCATGACTACCTACAATGACCTTCCCCTTTTAGAAATTTATGATCAGATTACCCTGTGGGATTACATAACATAGAACCCCCTTTTTTCAAATCCACAATTTTCCTGTTTGGTCATAAATCAACCCAAAGAATGCATCGATGACTAATCTTTTGGTAGGACACTGTGGTCTCACATCAGTAGGAAAGCTCATTCCTAGGAAGTCTCAGAATTTGTGTCAATTTATTGACCATTGGGGATGGGGCAATACTCTAATCATGGGATGTGAGTTGTGGCCAAAGTTTTCTCCAAAAGAGAAGGGCACGTACATGGAAGGTAGTCAGGTTTTATGGGTTTTATTGCAAGGAAAAGCAAAAGCAATAAACAAACAAACAAAAACCCACATTTACATAAGTCATAAAATGGGTATTAAAAGTTATACTTCTTTTAGCTAGGCAATAGTGTAAGTTGTCTCTTGTAGTAATGTCAGCTCATACCATCATCTAATTTAAGCTCAGCTTAAATATACTTTGATGCAAGAAGGAATATAAACACTGAAAAAAGAGGTATGCCAGGAAACCAGGAAAGGAACTGTTGACTGGCAAAAATAACTCCAGAAAAACCACCAAAAGAGCAGCTTATTCGTGAAAATAAAAAAGAAACAAAAACCACCACCACAGTGTGGGAATGCACACCTCCAACACTGGACTCCAATCAGCTGTCCATGTGAAGAAGAATAATCCCTTGTTCCAAGATGGCTATTGTGGGGACAGAGCCCCAGAGAGAGAGCAGTTTCCAGGCTCTCGGCCTCATGTGGAGAGGTGCTGGCTCGGATAGTAGATGGCCATCAGCTGTGGCTGGTTGGCCATCAGCTGTAGCCATTGAGCCATTGGCCACTGATATAACTGCTGCGGCTACAGAGGGGACCTGAGGAGAGTGAAGGAGGGGACTGGAGGAGAGTGAAGGAGAGTGAAGGAGAGTCGGTCGGTTGGCAGCAAAGTGAACAGCAGGTCACACGTGGTGTGAACCCAGCCTCCATTGAGACCGTAGTGGTATGACTTCCCTACCTATGGCTCCATGGGTGTTCCTTTTTGGCCTAGCCATATCCTGCATTCTTATGTGGGGAGCAGGACCAGAGACCCCGCAGGCCATCCCGCGCGAGAGCTATTCTATTTATTAGCATCCCTGCCCCGGAAGTTACCACAGAGTTTAACAGAAAGTTAGGACTAGAGAGTTAACAAGGAGCCTCCACCCATAATCTTTCCAGCTCTATGGTTAAGCATTTTAAGATGCCAGTTCACTTTTATCATTCCTCCCTCTTGATCAAGATCTTGTCTTTAAAGATCATTGGTCAACAGTCAGGTCTTCTAGCCTCAGGTTTTCCAATGTCCAGCTTCTAGTCCCTCAGTGTCTGTTCAGCCTTTTGTCCCTCGATGTCAGAAGGGACTCTTCTGGGTGTCATCTCTTACATCATGTGGAAGAGTACGTGGAAGCAGAGCTTAAATAGATCCAAATTAAAGATAGAATTAAAACATAGCTACCTAGCTTATGTAGTAGGTGCTAAATGCACAAGATGTCCTGTAATTATCTCAAAAGGCGAGAGTTTATGAGTCCCAAAAGCAGTGGATCTGACATTTGAAAGGACTAATGGCAATGCTTTTGGCCAAGGTGTTTGAAGAGTTACTGTCAATTTTGCCAATTGAGTTTTAATAATACCATGAGTGCGTTCAACCAATCCTGAAGATTAAGGATGGTAAACAGTGAAAATGTTGTAGGACTGGCCAAACAACATAGACTTGCTTAAGCACCTGCCCAGTGAAATGGGTCCCTCGATCACTGTGGAGTTCAAGAGGAGTTCCCCAAGTAGGAATAATCTTCTCTAACAGGACTTTAGCCACTGCAGTTGCATTAGTTTGTCTGCAAGGGAAATCTTCAGTCCAGTGAGAAAAATACACATTGTGACTAAAACATATTTGTATCCATAAGATGGAGGAAGCTATATGAAGTCTAGTTACCAGACTTCAAATGGAGGTAAGGAAACTACATTGTTTCCATAGCATTCCAAAGTCATGGGTCACCCCAAAGGCATATCTGCTATTAGTCTAAATGTTAATAGTCTTTTGTTTGTTTATTTGTTTTTTACTCTTTTTATATTTTATTTTAATTTTTATTATAGTAATAAAATAAAGAAAAAATTGTGTTAAAATGTTTTTAAAATGGCAACTCCGACGGAGAGGGAAAAATGGTAGCGTGAGGTGAGCCTCTGTAAAACTCCCCTGGAATTTACAACGAATTGGACAACAACTCCACAAAGGACTCTGTCGTGCAGGGTCTCAGCTCCCACTCCCCGCCCAAGAACGCAGGACACGGTAAGGCCAAAAAGGAACACCCATGGAGCCATAAGTAGGGAATCAAACCAATATATTCTCGCTGGTGGCTGGGCTGGAGACACAGGAAGCAGGATCTACATAATCTGCCTAACAGCAGTCCGTGCTTGCCAGCCACCATCTTCTTGCTAGCCCCCATTCCTTTTCTGCTAGCGTAGCCACAGCGTTATATTAGTGGCCAATGGCTTACGGGTTACAGCTGACGGCCAACTAGCCACAGCTGCTGGCATCTGATCACAGTTGATGGCCATTTACTACCCGAGCCAGCACCTTTCTATGTGAGGCCGAGAGCCTGGAAACTGTTTTTTGGGGTTTTGTCCCCACACTCCACCCCTACAGGGTCTCGCCTCACAATCTACGCGACAAGCGTCTTCTGCGAGGGGCCCTGTGCAAGGAGCCTGGAGGTGAATGCACTATCCTGAACACAGCCAGGCTCTCTGGGCACAGCCAGGGTTTCTCAGGGCACCACCAGTACTTCTGGGCACAGCCAGACTTCCTGGGCTTCTTAAGGTACCACCAGTCTCCCCGGGCACAGCCAGGGTTTCTCAGGGCACCACCCCAGTACTTCTGGGCACAGCCAGACATCCTGGGCTTCTTAGGGTACCACCTGTTTCCCCGGGCACAGCCAGGTTTTCTCAGGGCACCACCACAGTACTTCTGGGCACAGCCAGACTTCCTGGGCTTCTTAGGGTACCACCAGTCTCCCCGGGCACAGCCAGAGTTTCTCAGGGCACTGCCACTCTCTCTGGACACAGCCAGACTTCCTGGACACAGCCAGGGCCTCTCAGGGCACTGCCACTCGCTCTGGACACAACCAGACTTCCTGGACACAGCCAGGGCTCACAGGGCACTGCCACTCTCTCTGGGCACAGCCAAACTTCCTGGACACAGCCAGGGCTCTCAGGGCACTGCCACTCTCTCTCTGGGCCTCCTGGGGTACTGTGCTGGAACAACAGCGGCTCACATCAAGGTGCTTACATATTATTAATGGCGGCCAGTCAAGACACAAAAGCAAACATCAAACCAGTCCCACTACATGGTGGTATGTTCCCAAACAGTCAAGCGTCCATTAAATCAGGGATAGAAGGCAGTTCCTCATAGTCCATAGTCATTCGCCAGGGCTGTCCTGGGGGTGAGGGATGACCTTGACCTCAGCCTCATCTCCCACGGAGGACTCAGCAAGCGTTTCCTCCTGGGACTAAAAGTCCTGCATCCGGGCTGCCTCAGCAAGCAGTTCCCAGCCCACAGGGCGGCAACAACCTTCGCTTTCTCCGCTTTCTCCGGCCTCTGCTGGTTGGGGAACCATCCACGTCTTCCCACCCCTCCACAGGGATCGAGCTCTCCGGCAGCTGCTCCTCCTGGTCTTCCTCAGACTGAGCTTTCATACGCACAAACTGGTCCACTGCCCTTCGGAAAGCTTTGGCCGGCACCGTATCCTGCCGACTACGCCAAGTGTCACGCAAGGGACCCTGCTCGCTGTGCCATTTGTCGTGCAGGGTCTCAGCTCCCACTCCCCGCCCAAGAACGCAGGACACGGTAAGGCCAAAAAGGAACACCCATGGAGCCATAAGTAGGGGAATCACACCAATATATTCTCGCTGGTGGCTGGGCTGGAGACACAGGAAGCAGGATCTACATAATCTGCCTAACAGCAGTCCGTGCTTGCCAGCCACCATCTTATTGCTAGCCCCCATTCCTTTTCTGCTAGCGTAGCCACAGCGTTATATTAGTGGCCAATGGCTTACGGGTTACAGCTGACGGCCAACTAGCCACAGCTGCTGGCATCTGATCACAGTTGATGGCCATTTACTACCCGAGCCAGCACCTTTCTATGTGAGGCCGAGAGCCTGGAAACTGTTTTTTGGGGTTTTGTCCCCACAGACTCCCTGCACAGCAGACAGGCAAGACAAAGAGGCCCACTACTGAATTCACCTCCAGGTGGGTGAATCGCGCGAGCGGGGGAGGAGGGAGAGGAGAAGTGCAGAGACTGAGCCAGGCGGGCGCAGGACACAGACCTAGCTCAGTGCTCCGAGCTCGCTGCATCCCAAAACTGCTGCAGCTGCGGGAGAGGGAAGGACTCGGACTGCTAGGGCTCCGCTTACGGCCCACAGGGCTGAGGGGGCAGCATATAACACGGCTGAACCCAACGCTCACTCATGGCAGACCTCGGAGCGAAGACTGAGGGAGGAGGGCAGAAATCGCTGTTTTGAGCCATCACTGCCAAGCAGAGAATGGAAGCCTTAGGCACAGAGACTAGCCGCCCCCTCCCTACCTTCCCAGAGCTCGCCCCGCCCCCACCTGCAAGGTATTAGAAGCGATAAAGTAGCAGTGTCAGATCGAAGGACAGAATATTTGCTGCTCTGAGAACTGTACACCGCAGACACAGATTCGCAGCTCAACTAGTTCCGGCAAAGGGGAGGGAGCTGTGGAAGCAGGACTGGCTGCTGTTGGTGGTCCCCACCTTTGCTCTGTGCCACCTCTCACAACTCACCCCGCCCCTGACCCCACCTATCTGGGCAGATCCCTGCAGCAGTAAACAGAACTGCTGAAACATACGGGCTCTGAATCTGGTGCAGAAAGAGCTTTGGAACTTCAAAAGTTCTTCGCATACCTATCAACCTGTTGCAGAAGCCACTCCTGTAGATGTCTAGGAAGAGAAATAGTAAATCAGTGATTGCCATGAATAACCAAGGCAACAAGATAGCTCAGAAAGAAAGTGAAAAGTCTCCGGAAAAGGAACTTAGAGATATGGAAATATGTGATTTAAATGACAGAGAATTCAAGATTGCAATTCTGAAAAAAACTGAACTAGATGCTGAAAACACAGAAAGGCAGTTTAATGAACTCAGAAACACAATCAAAGAACACCATGAGCATTTTACAAAAGAGATTGAAATTTTGAAAAAGAACCAAATAGAATTTCTGGACATTAAGAACTCAATACAAGAAATTAACAATGAAATATCCAGCTTAGGTAGTAGAGTTGACCAGATGGAGGAAAGAATCAGTGACATCGAAGACAGGAACCTGGAATTTACACAGATGGAAGAAGAAAGAGACTTGAGACTTAAAAAAAAATGAAAGAACTCTACAAGAACTTTCTAACTCCATCAGAAAGAGCAATGTAAGAATAATGGGCATACCAGAAGGAGAAGAAAGAGGGAAGGGAACAGAAAATATATTCAAACAAATCGTCGATGAGAACTTCCCAAACTGTGGAAAGAACTGGATCCTCGAATCCAAGAAGCAAATAGAACACCTAATTACCTCAATCCCAACAGGCCTTCACCAAGGCACATTGTATTGAAGCTGTCTAAAATCAATGACAAAGAAACAATCCTCAAGGCAGCCAGGAAAAAGAGATAGTAACTTACAAAGGAAAGCCCATTAGATTATCATCAGATTTTTCAGCAGAAACTCTGCAAGCTAAGAGGAAATGGAACCAAATATTCAAACTATTGAAAGAGAGAAATCATGAGCCAGGAATAATATATCCAGCAAAGATCTCCTTTAGATATGAAGGAGGAATAAAGACCTTTCCAGACATCCAGAAGCTGAGGGAATTTTCTAATACACGACCTGCACTACAAGAAATACTAAGGAGGCTATTAGACCACCATCAACAGGGACAACTTGTGGCAACCGAAACATAAAAAGGGGGAGCGTAAAGGCCTGAACTGGAATATGGGAATAGAGAAAGTAAGCGTACTGAAGAAACTGGAATACTCTAAATATCAAACTTTCTTTTACATAAACTCAAGGGTAACCACTCAAAAAACATCCAAATCTGAAATATATACTGTAATAAAAGAAGAAACAGAGGGAAACATCATAGAATACCACCACACAGAAATAACAGACAACAACAAAAAGGCAAAGAAACAATGGAGACACAGCCTTACCAGAAAACTAAAGACAGAATGACAGGAAATCCTCACATATCAATAATCACCCTAAATGTAAATGGACTGAACTCACCAATAAAGAGACACAGAGTAGCAGATTGGATCAAAAAACTAAACCCAACCATATGCTGCCTACAAGAGACACATCTCAGCTACAAGGACAAGCATAGACTCAAAGTGAAAGGGGGGATATTGACACTCCAAGCAAATGGTACCCAGAAAAAATCAGGTGTAGCCATAATGATTTCCGATGAAACAGACTTCAGGGTAAAAAAGATAACAAGAGACAAAGATGGACATTTCATAATGGTAAAGGGGACTATACAACAAGAAGACATAACAGCCATCAATATTTATAACCCCAATCAGGGAGCACCGAAATATACCAAGCAATTACTAACAGAACTAAAGGGAGAAATTGACCAAAACACAGTTATACTAGGGGACTTAAATACATCATTGACAGCTATGGATAGAACTTCCAAACAGAAGATAAAAAATGAAATAACAGCCGTAAATGACACATTAGACGAAATGGACATCATTGACATATATAGAGCACTTTATCCTAAAACATCAGACTACACATTCTTTTCTAGTGTACATGGAACATTCTCAAGGTTAGACCATATATTGGGCCACAAAATCAGCCTAAGCATATTTAAGAAGATTGAAATCATACCAAGCATATTCTCTGATCACAAGGCTTTGGAATTGGATATCAACAGCAAAAAGAAAGCAGGAAAAAACATAAATACATGGAGATTAAACAACATACTTTTAAAGAACGACTGAGTCAAAGAAGGAATTAGAGGAGTGATCAAAAGATACATAGAAACAAACGACAATGAAAATACATTCTACCAAAATTTTGGGGATACTGCGAAAGCAGTTTTAAGAGGGAAATTTATATCATTACAGGCCTATCTCAAGAAACAAGAAAAATCCAAAATAAATAACTTCATGTTATACCTTAAAGAACTAGAAAAAGAAGAACAAGTGAAAGCCAATGTCAGCAGAAGAAAGGAGATAAGAAAAATCAGAGCAGAACTAAATGAAATAGAGAAGAAAAAAGCAATAGAAAAAATTAATGTGACAAAGAGCTGGTTCTTTGAAAAGATTAACAAAATCTACAAACCCTTGGCTAGACTCACTAAGATAAAAAGAGAGAAGACACTAATTAACAAAATCAGAAATGAAAAAGGGAAGTTATCACGGACACCACAGAAATGCAAAGGATTATCCAAGAA
Organism: Rhinolophus hipposideros; assembly: GCF_964194185.1. NCBI lineage: Eukaryota > Metazoa > Chordata > Mammalia > Chiroptera > Rhinolophidae > Rhinolophus > Rhinolophus hipposideros. The sequence goes on from NC_138059.1 coordinate 47,468,297, forward strand.
TACTATGAAGGACTATATGCCACCAAATTCAATAACTTAGAAGAAATGGACAAGTTCTTAGAAACATATAGCCTTCCAAAGCTGAATCATGAAGAACTGAAAAATCGAAACAGGCCGATCACCAGTAACGAAATTGAATCGGTCATCAAAAACCTTCCCAAAATCAAAAGTACTGGATCAGAATGCTTCACCAGTGAATTCTATCAAACCTTCAAAGAGAATCCAATACCAATCCTGCTCAAACTCTTCCAAAAAATTAAAGAAGAGTCAGTACTCCCTAACTCATTTTATGAGGCCAACATTAGCCTGATACCAAAACCTGGTAAGGACAACACAAAAAAAGAAAACTACAGACCTATATCTCTGATGCATACTGATGCAAAAATCCTAAACAAAATTCTAGCAAATCAAATACAACAATGCATAAAAAAGATTATTCATCACGACCAAGTGGGGTTCATCCCCGGGGCACAAGGATGGTTCAACATTCGCAAATTCATCAATGTGATACATCACATAAACAAAATGAAGGACAAAAACCATATGATTCTATCAATTGATGCAGAAAAGCATTTGATAAGATATAACATCCATTTATGATTAAAACACTAAATGAAATTGGTATAGAAGGAAAATACCTGAACATAATAAAGGCCATATATGACAAGCCCTCAGCTATTCTCATAATTAATTGTGAAAAGCTGAAGCCCTTTGTTCTACATTCAGGAACACGACAAGATTGTCCCCTATCACCTCTGCTTTTCAACATAGTGTTGGAAGACCTTGCCAGAGCAATCAGGCAAGAGAAAGAAATAAAAGGCATCCAAATTGGGAATGAAAAAGTTAAGTTGTCACTCTTTGCAGATGACATGATGCTATATATAGAAAACCCTAAAGACTCCACCAGAAAGCTATTAGAAACAATCAATGAATACAGTAAAGTTGCTGGCTACAAAATCAACGTACAAAAGTCCATTGATTTCCTATATACCAACAATGAAATTTCAGAAAAAGAAATACAAAAAACAATTCCTTTGCAATTGCAGCAAAAAGAATAAAATACCTAGGAATAAACTTAACAAAGGTTGTGAAAGATTTATATGCTGAAAACTATAAGACATTTTTGAAGGAAATTGAAGAAGACACAATGAAATGGAAAGACATTCCGTGCTCATGGATTGGAAGAATCAACATAGTTAAAATGGCCATATTACCCAAAGCCGTATACAGATTTAATGCAATCCCCATCAAAATCCCATTGGCATTTTTTAAAGAAATAGAACAAAAAATCATCAGATTTGTTTGGAACCACAAAAGACCCCGAATAGCCAAAGCAATATTTAAAAAAAAGAACAATACTGGAGGTATCAAACTTCCTGATTTTTGCTTGTATTACAGGGCTACAATAATCAAAACAGCTTGGTATTGGCGGAAAAACAGACACATAGAACAATGGAATAGAATTGAGAACAATAAAACCACATAAATATGGACAGATAATTTTTGACAAAGAAGCTAAAACCATACAATGGAGGAATGACAGCCTCTTTAGTAAATAGTGTTGGCAGAATTGGATAGCTACGTGCAAAAGAATGAAACTGGACTCCTATCTCTCACCATGTACCAAAATTAATTCAAAATGGATCAAAGACTTAAGCATAAGACCTGACACAATGAACTGCATTGAAGAAAACATAGGTACTAAACTTATGGACCTTGGGTTCAAAGATCATTTTATGAATTTGATTCCAAAGGCAATGGAAGTAAAAACTAAAATAAACGAATGGGATTATATGAAACTGAAAAGCTTCTGCACAGCAAAAGAAACTATTGACAAAATAATGAGGCAACGAACTGAATGTTTGAAGATTTACGCAAACAGTGCTTCTGATAAGGGGCTAATATTCAAAATATACAAGGAACTCATGAAACTCAACAACAAAAAAACAAACAACCCAATTGAAAAATGGACAGAGGACCTGAAGAGACATTTCTCCAAAGAAGATATACAAATGGCAAATAGACATATGAAAAAATGCTCAACATCGCTCATCATCAGAGAAATGCAAATGAAAACCAAAATGAGATATCACCTCACCCCAGTCAGAATAGCTTTCATCAACAAGACAAATAGTAACAAGTGTTTGAGAGGCTGTGGAGCAAAAGGAACCCTCATACACTGTTGGTGGGAATGCAGACTGGTGCAGACATTATGGAAGCCAGTGTGGAGGTTCCTAAAAAATCACAAATAGAATTACCATAGGACCCAGCAATCCCTCTCCTGGGTATCTACACAAAAAATATGAAAGCTTTTCTCTATAGAGACACGTGTACTCCAATGTTCATTGCAGCTTTGTTTACTGTAGCCAAGACATGGAAACAACCAAAATGTCCTTCGATAGATGAATGGATAAAGAAGTTGTGGTATATATACACAATGGAATACTACTCCGCGTTAAGGAAAGATGATATAGGAGCATTTGTGACAACATGGATGGATCTTGAGAGTATAATGCTAAGTGAAATAAGTCAGACAGAAAAAGCAGAGAACCCTATGATTTCACTGATATGTGGTATATAAACCACAAACAACAAAAGAACAAGACAAACAAATGAGAAAGAAAAACTCATAGACACAGACAATAACTTAGTGGTTACCAGATGGTAATGGGGTGGGGGGTGGGTGATGAGGGTAAGGGGGATCAAATATATGGTGATGGAACGAAAACTGACTCTGGGTGTTGAACACACAATGGGATTTATAGATGATGTAATACAGAATTGTACACCTGAAATCTATGTAAATTTACTAACAACTGTCACTCCAATAAATTTAATTTTAAAAAAAATGGCAACTCCTTGCCCCATTCTTCCCACCTCTTAGTTTTGCTCTATAGTCTAGTCAACCACTTTTAATTCCCTTAAATTTTCCTTGTTTACCTTTATAGTGTTTCTTTTTCTTTTCTTTTTTAATTAGTTTCAGGTGCCCAAAACAATGTAATAGTTAGAGATTTATCATTTATATCCCTCACACAGTCCCAACCCCCCTCCCCCATCCTCTAGCCATCTGTCATCACACACAGCCATTACATTTCCACTGTCTCTATTCTTAATGCTGTATTTTGCTTCTTATAAATTATATATATATATATATATATATATATATATATATATATATATTATATACATGTAATATATATAATATATATATTATATATAAATAAATAAATAAATATAAATATAAATATAAATATATATATATATATATATATATATAATAGATATATAATAAAATTGTAGTTGACGTTCTGTGGGGACAGAGACAGGAGTGCAGTGCAGTTTCCAGGCTCTTGGCCTCACGTGGAAATGTGCTGGCTCAGGTAGTAGATGGCTGTCGGCTGTGGCTAGTGGACCGTCATCTGCAGCCAGTTAGCCATTGGCCACTGATATAACTGCCACGGCAGCGCTGGAGAGGGTAGTCGGTTGGTTGGCAGAAAAGCGGACAGCACATTGTGTGAATTCAGCCTCCAGTGGACTATAGTGGTATGACTCCCTGTCATGCAGGGTGTCACGCGGGGTCTCTGGTCCTGCTCTCCACATAAGAACGCAGGACATGGTGAGGCCAAAAAGGAACACCCACAGAGCCATAGATAAGGGAGTCATATCACTATAGTCTCACTGGCGGTTGGGTTGGAGACACAGGAGGCAGGAGCCACATGATCTGCAACCTGCTGTCCACTTCTCTCTGCCAATCAACCTCACTTGCTAGCTGCAATCATCCTCTGTGCAATCTACAATCCACACTCCCCCCCTTGCTTCTTGCTAGCCCCCATTTTCTGCTAGCATAGCTACAGCAGTTATATCAATGGCCAATAGCTTACTGGTTACAGCTGACGGCCAACTAGCCACAGCTGATGGCCATCTATTACCTGAGCCAGCACCATGCCACATGAGGCCGAGAGCCTGGAAACTGCACTCCTGTCTCTGTTCCCACAGGGGCCAAGCCTCATTTGAGCAATCAACCCTCATGCAGCAGATCACCCACTGTGGGCAGAGCCAAGTCTTACAACTAGTCAGCCTAGGAGTTAATCCCACATGCTGACAAGCCAAAAGCAATTAAAGATCAAATTTAAAAGGACAATATATACAACACAAGGATCACTTTTGGAGCACACACACAAGAGAATGGGGAAGTGGAGCAAGTCAAATATAAAGGACACATACTACATAAGATCACCCAGCAAAAACCAAGAACCCTAGGGTATCTACCTAATACATCAAAGCAAATATAGAGAGTCAGCCAGAATGGGGAAACAAAAAAACATGTCCCAAATAAAAGAACAGAAGAAACCTCCAGAATTGGAACCAAATGAAACAGAGGTAACCAACCTATAAGAGACAGAGTTCAGAAGACTGATGATAAGAATGTTTAAGGAGCTTAGTGATAACGTAAAGAAGGATAGAGAAATCATAATGAACAACCAGTTAGAACTAAAGAATACAATAACTGAAATAAAGAACACACTTGATTCTTGAGAAAAAAATAGCGGCGTGAGGTGAGGCTCTGTAACGCTCCCCTGGAATTTACAACGAATCGGACAACAATAACTCCACAAAAAACTCCTTGCACAGCAGACAGGCAAGACGAAGAGGCCGACTACTGAATTCACCTCCAGGTGGGTGAATCGCGCGAGCGGGGGAGGAAGGAGAGGGGAAGTGCGGAGACGGAGCCGCGCGGGCGCAGGACACAGACCTAGCTCAGTGCTCAGAGCCCGCTGCGCCCGGATCTTCTGCAACTGCGGAAGAGGGAAGGACTCGGACTGCTAGGGCTCCGCTTACGGCCCAGAGGGCTGAGGGGGCAGCAAACAAAACCGCTGAACACAACGCTCGCACGGCAAACCTCGGAGCAAACACTGAGGGAAGAGGGCTGAAATCGGTGGTTTAAGCCCTCACTGCCGAGCGGAGAACGGAAGCCTTAGGCACGGAGACTAGCCGCCCCCTCCCTACCCTCCCAGAGCTCGCCCCGCCCCCACCTGCCCGGTGCTAGAAGCGATAAAGTAGCAGTGTCGGATCAAAGGACAGAATATTTGCTGCCCTGAGAACTGTGGACCGTAGACACAGATTCGCAGGTCAACTAGTTCCGGCAAAGGGGAGGGAGCTGTGGAAGCAGGACTGGCTGTGGTGGTGGTCGCAGCCATTGCTCTGGGCCACCTCTCACAACTCACCCCGCCCCTGGCCCCACCTATCTGGGCGGATCCCTGCAGGAGTAAACAGAACTGCTGAAACAAACGGGCTCTGAATCTGGTGCAGAAAGAGCTTTGGAACTCCAAAAGCTCTTCGCATACCTATCAACCTGTGGCAGAAGACACTCCTGTAGATGTCTAGGAAGAGAAATAGTAAATCAGTGATTGCCATGAATAACCAAGGCAACAAGATAGCTCAGAAAGAAAGTGAAAAGTCTCCAGAAAAGGAACTTAGAGATATGGACCTTTGTGATTTAAATGACAGAGAATTCAAGATCGCAATTCTGAAAAAACTGAACGAGATGCAAGAAAACACAGAAAGGCAGTTTAATGAACTCAGAAACACAATCAAAGAACACCATGAGCATTTTACAAAAGAGATTGAAATCTTGAAAAAGAACCAAATAGAATTTCTGGAGATTAAGAACTCAATAGAAGAAATTAACAATAAAATATCCAGCTTAGGTAGTAGAGTTGACCAGATGGAGGAAAGAATCAGTGACATCGAAGACAGGAACCTGGAATTTACACAGAGGGAAGAAGAAAGAGACTTGAGACTTAAAAGAAATGAAAGAACTCTACAAGAACTTTCTGACTCCATCAGAAAGAGCAATATAAGAATAATGGGTATACCAGAAGGAGAAGAAAGAGGGAAGGGAACAGAGAATATATTCAAACAAATCGTCGATGAGAACTTCCCAAACTTGTGTACAGAACTGGATCCTCGAATCCAAGAAGCAAATAGAACACCTAATTACCTCAATCCCAACAGGCCTTCACCAAGGCACATTGTATTGAAGCTGTCTAAAATCAATGACAAAGAAAGAATCCTCAAGGCAGCCAGGGAAAAGAAGACAGTAACTTACAAAGGAAAGCCCATTAGATTATCATCAGATTTTTCAGCAGAAACTCTACAAGCTAGGAGGAAATGGAACCAAATATTCAAACTATTGAAAGAGAGAAATTATGAGCCAAGAATAATATATCCAGCAAAGATCTCCTTTAGATATGAAGGAGGAATAAAGACCTTTCCAGACATCCAGAAGCTGAGGGAATTTTCTGATACACGACCTGCACTACAAGAAATACTAAAGGAGGCTATTAGACCACCATCAACAGGGACAACTTGTGGCAACCGAAACATAAAAAGGGGGAGCGTAAAGGCCTGAACTGGAATATGGGAATAGAGAAAGTAAGCGTACTGAAGAAACTGGAATACTCTAAATATTAAACTTTCTTTTACATAAACTCAAGGGTAATCACTCAAAAAACATCCAAATCTGAAATATATACTGTAATAAAAGAAGAAACAGAGGGAAACATCATAGAATACTACCACACAGAAATAACAGACAACAACAAAAAGGCAAAGAAACAATGGAGACACAGCCTTACCAGAAAACTAAAGACAGAATGACAGGAAATCCTCACATATCAATAATCACCCTGAATGTAAATGGACTGAACTCACCAATAAAGAGACACAGAGTAGCAGATTGGATCAAAAAACTAAACCCAACCATATGCTGCCTACAAGAGACACATCTCAGCTACAAGGACAAGCATAGACTCAAAGTGAAAGGGTGGAAATTGACACTTCAAGCAAATGGTACCCAGAAAAAATCAGGTGTAGCCATAATGATTTCCGAAGAAACAGACTTCAGAGTGAAAAAGATAACAAGAGACAAAGATGGACATTTCATAATGGTAAAGGGGACTATACAACAAGAAGACATAACAGTCATCAATATTTATGCCCCCAATCAGGGAGCACCGAAATATACCAAGCAACTACTAACAGAACTAAAGGGAGAAATTGACCAAAACACAATTATACTAGGGGACTTAAATACATCATTGACAGCTATGGATAGATCATCCAAACAGAAGATAAATAACGAAATCGCAGCCCTAAATGACACATTAGATGAATTGGACATAATCGACATATATAGAGTACTTCATCCTAAAACATCAGACTATACATTCTTTTCTAGTGTACATGGAACATTCTCAAGGATAGACCATATATTGGGACACAAAATCAGCCTCAGCAAATTTAAGAAGATTGAAATCATACCAAGCATATTCTCTGATCACAAAGCTTTGAAATTGGATATCAACTGCAAAAAGAAAGCAGGAAAAAACACAAATACATGGAGATTAAACAACATACTTTTAAAGAACGACTGGGTCAAAGAAGAAATTAGAGGAGAGCTCAAAAGATACATAGAAAGAAATGACAATGAAAATACATCCTACCAAAATTTTTGGGATGCCGCGAAAGCAGTTTTAAGAGGGAAATTTATATCATTACAGGCCTATCTCAAGAAACAAGAAAAATCCCAAATAAATAACCTCATGTTACACCTTAAAAAGCTAGAAAAAGAAGAACAAGCGAAACCCAAGGTCAGCAGAAGAAAGGAAATAACAAAAATCAGAGCAGAACTAAATGAAATAGAGAACAAACAGACAATAGAAAAAATTAATGTGACAAAAAGCTGGTTCTTTGAAAAGATTAACAAAATCTACAAACCCTTGGCTAGACTCACTAAGATAAAAAGAGAGAAGACACTAATTAACAAAATCAGAAATGAAAAAGGGGAAGTTATCACGGACACCACAGAAATACAAAGGATTATCCAAGAATACTATGAAGGACTATATGCCACCAAATTTAATAACTTAGAAGAAATGGACAAGTTCTTGGAAACATATAGCCTTCCAAGGCTGAATCATGAAGAACTGGAAAATCTTAACAGGCCGATCACCAGTAAGGAAATTGAATCAGTCATCAAAAACCTTCCCAAAATCAAAAGTCCTGGACCAGATGGCTTCACCAGTGAATTCTACCAAACCTTCAAAGAGGATCTAATACCAATCCTGCTCAAACTCTTCCAAAAAATTGAAGAAGAGTCAGTACTCCCTAACTCATTTTATGAGGCCAACATTACCCTGATACCAAAACCTGGTAAGGACAACACAAAAAAAGAAAACTACAGACCTATATCTCTGATGAATACAGATGCTAAAATCCTAAACAAAATTCTAGCAAATCAAATACAACAATGCATTAAAAAGATTATTCATCACGACCAAGTGGGGTTCATCCCCGGGGCACAAGGATGGTTCAACATTCGCAAATCCATCAATGTGATACATCACATAAACAAAATAAAGGACAAAAATCATATGATTCTATCAATTGATGCAGAAAAAGCATTTGATAAGATACAACATCCATTTATGATTAAAACACTTACTAAAATTGGTATAGAAGGAAAATACCTCAACATAATAAAGGCCATATACGACAAGCCCTCAGCTAACCTCATAATTAATGGTGAAAAGCTGAAGCCCTTTGCTCTAAGTTCAGGAACACGACAAGGTTGTCCCCTATCACCTCTGCTTTTCAACATAGTGTTGGAAGTCCTCGCCAGAGCTATCAGGCAAGAGAAAGAAATAAAAGGCATCCAAATTGGGAATGAAGAAGTTAAATTGTCACTCTTTGCAGATGACATGATGCTATACATAGAAAACCCTAAAGACTCCACCAAAAAGCTATTAGAAACAATCAATGAATATAGTAAAGTTGCTGGCTACAAAATCAACGTACAAAAGTCCATTGCTTTCCTATATACCAACAATGAAATCTCAGAAAAAGAGATAGAAAAAACAATTCCTTTTGCAATTGCAGCAAAAAGAATAAAATACCTAGGAATAAACTTAACCAAGGATGTGAAGGATTTATATGCTGAAAACTATAAGACATTTTTGAAAGAAATTGAAGAAGACACAAAGAAATGGAAAGACATTCCGTGCTCATGGATTGGAAGAATCAACATAGTTAAAATGGCCATATTACCCAAAGCCATATACAGATTTAATGCAATCCCCATTAAAATCCCAATGGCATTTTTTAAAGAAATAGAACAAAAAATTATCAGATTTGTTTGGAACCACAAAAGACCCCGAATAGCCAAAGCAATATTAAAAAAAAAGAACAATACTGGAGGTATCACACTCCCTGATTTTTCCTTGTACTACAGGGCTACAATAATCAAAACAGCTTGGTATTGGCGGAAAAACAGACACATAGAACAATGGAATAGAATTGAGAACCCAGAAATAAAACCACATAAATATGGACAGATAATTTTTGACAAAGAAGCTAAAAACATACAATGGACGAAAGACAGCCTCTTCAATAAATGGTGCTGGCAGAATTGGATAGCTACGTGCAAAAGAATGAAACTGGACTGCTATCTGTCACCATGTACCAAAATTAATTCAAAATGGATCAAAGACTTAAGCATAAGACCTGACACAATAAACTGCATTGAAGAAAACATAGGTACTAAACTTATGGACCTTTGGTTCAAAGAGCATTTTATGAATTTGACTCCAAAGGCAATGGAAGTAAAAACTAAAATAAACAAATGGGATTATATGAAACTGAAAAGCTTCTGCACAGCAAAAGAAACTATTGACAAAATAATGAGGCAACCAACTGAATGGGAGAAGATTTTCGCAAACAGTTCCTCTGATAAGGGGCTAATATCCAAAATATACAAGGAACTCATGAAACTCAACAACAAAAAAACAAACAACCCAATTGAAAAATGGACAGAGGACCTGAAGAGACATTTCTCCAAAGAGGATATACAAATGGCAAATAGACATATGAAAAAATGCTCAACATCGCTAATCATCAGAGAAATGCAATTGAAAACCACAATGAGATATCACCTCACCCCAGTCAGAATGGCTTTCATCAACAAAACAAATAGTAACAAGTGTTGGAGAGGCTGTGGAGAAAAAGGAACTCTCATACACTGTTGGTGGGAATGCAGACTGGTGCAGCCGCTATGGAAGGCAGTGTGGAGGTTCCTCAAGAAATTACGAATAGAATTACCATATGACCCAGCAATCGCTCTCCTGGGTATCTACCCCAAAAATATAAAAGCATCTCTCTATAGAGACACGTGTACTCCAATGTTCATTGCAGCTTTGTTTACGGTGGCCAAGACATGGAAACAACCAAAATGTCCTTCGATAGATGAATGGATAAAGAAGTTGTGGTACATATACACAATGGAATACTATTCGGCGTTAAGGAAAGATGATATAGGAACATTTGTGACAACATGGATGGATCTCGAGAGAATAATGCTAAGTGAAACAAGTCAGACAGAAAAAGCAAAGAACCCTATGATTTCACTGATATGTGGTATATAAACCAAAAAGAACAAGACAAACAAATGAGAAACAAAAACTCATAGACACAGACAATAATTTAGTGGTTACCAGAGGGTAAGGGGGTGGGGGGTGGGTGATGAGGGTAAAGGGGATCAAATATATGGTGATGGAAGGAGAACTGACTCTGGGTGGTGAACACACAATGGGATTTATAGACGATGTAATACAGAATTGTACACCTGAAATCTATGTAAATTTACTAACAATTGTCACCCCAATAAAATTAATTAAAAAAAAAAAAAAAAACACACTTGAAAGAATTACCAGCAGGTTAGGTGAGGCAGAGGATCAAATCAGCGACTTAGAAAACAAGATAGCAAAGATCACTGAAACGGAACAACAAAAAGAAAAAAAGAATAAAAAACAATGAAATTGGTTTAAGAGACCTCTGGAATAACAAAGTGCAACAACATGTGCATCATAGGAATACCAGAAGGTGAAGAGGGGGAACAAGGGATCGAGAACATATTTGAAGTAATAATGCCTGAAACTTCCCTAACCTGGTGAAGGAAACTGACATAAAAGCCCAGGAAGTGCAGAGAGTTCCAACCAGGATAAACACAAACAGGTACACACTAAGACACATTATAGTTAAAATGGCAAAGGTTAAAGACAAAGAGAGAATCCTAAAAATAGCAAGATAAAGACAGCGGTTTACATACAAGGGAACTCCTATTAGACTAACCAATGGCTTTTCTTCAGAAACTTCAGGAACTTCTTCAGGAACTCCTATAAGACTATCAAATGACTTTTCTTCAGAAACTGGCCAGGAGGGAGTGGCAAGGGGTACTCAAAGAGATGGAAAACAAAGGACTAGAACACAGATTGCTTTATCCAGCAAGGCTATCATTTAATATTGACGGAGAGAAAGAGCTTCCCAGAAAAGAATAAGCTAAAGGAATTTATTACTACCAACCTAGCATTGCAGGAAATATTAAAAGGTCTTCTGTAAGCAGAAAAAAGATGAAGACAATATAACTGCAAATAAAAAAATGGCAATAACTACATGCCTATCAATAGTCACTTTAAATATAAATGGATTGTAAATGGATTAAATGAACCAATCAAAAGACACAGGGTGGCTTAGTGGTTAAGAAAGCAAGACCTTTGCATATGCTTATACAAGAGACTCACCTCAGATTAAAAGAGACACACAGGCTGAAAGTGAAAGGTTGGAGTAAGATATTTCATGCAAATGGAAATGAGAAAAAAGCTGGAGTTGCAATACTTATATCTGACAAAATAGACTTTAAAATGAAGAATATATTAAAGACAGAGATGGGCACTACCTAATAATAAGGGGATCTATCTGACAAGAGGACATAATCCTAGTAAACATATATGCACCCACAATACACATATGCACCAAATAAATAAAACAGATATTGACTGACATAAAAACAGAGATCAACAGTAACACTATCATAGCAGGGGACATCAACGCACCTCTGACCACAAGGGTCAGGTCTTTCAGACAGAAAATCAATATGGAAACAATGGCCTTAAATGACGCATTGAACTAGTTGGATTTAATCGATATTTTTCAGAGCATTTCACCCCAAAGCTGCAGAATACATGTTCTTCTTAAGCACACATGGAACATTTTCCAAGATAGACCACATGTTAGCCACAAAACAAGTCTTAATAAATTTAACAAAATTGAAATTATACCAATTGTCTTCTCTGATCACAGTGCTATGAAATTAGAAATTAATTACAGGGAAAGAACTAGAAGACACACAAATACAATGAGGTTGAATAATATGTTACTAAATAATAAATAGCTCAACGATAAGATCAAGGAAGAAATCAAAAGATATCTCAAAACAAACGAAAATGAAAACACAATGACCCAAAATCTATGTGATTCAGCGAAAGCAGTTCTAAGAGGGAAATTCATAGCAATGCAACCCTACCTAAAGAAACAAGAACAATCACTAATCAACAGTTTATTTTCACACTTAAGGGATCTGGAAAAAGAACAGCAAAATAAGTCTGAAGGGAGTACAAGGAAGGAGATAATAAAGATCAGAGCAGAAATAAATGAAGTAGAGACCAAAAAAACAATACAAAACATCAATGAATCAACAGCTGGTTTTTAGAGAAGATAAATAAAATTGACAAGTCTTTAGCCAGACTCATCTAAAAAAAGAGGACCCAAATTAATAAAACCAGAAATGAAAGAGGAGAAGTGACAACAGACACCGCAGAAATACAAAAAAAAAATTAAGAAATTACTGTGAGCAACTATATGCCAACAAATTTGACAATCTGGAAGAAACGGACAATTTTCTAGAGGCGTACAACCTTCCAAGGCTAACGCAAAAAAAAAAAAAAAAACAGAAAACCTGAATAGACTGATTATCATCAGGGAAATTGAATCAGTAATCTACAATCTCCCAACAAACAAAAGCCCTGGACCAGATGGCTTTACAGGTGAATTTTAAAAAACGTTCAAAAAAGAATTATCACCTATTCTCCTCAAGCTCTTGCCAAAAATACAGAAGGAGGGAAGACTCCCAAACATTTTTTATGAAGCCACTATCACCCTGATCCTAAAATCAGTCAAAGACACCACAAAAAAAGAAAACTACAGGCCGATATCTCTAATGAACATAGATGCAAAAATCCTCAAGAAAATATCAGCAAACAAAATTCAGCAATACATTAAAAAGATCATACACCATGATCAAGTGGGATTCATTCCTGGTATTCAGGGGTGGTTCAACATCCGCAAATCAATTAATGTGATACACTACATTAACAAAATGAAAAATAAAAATCACATGATCATATGAATAGATGCAGAAAAAGCATTTGATAAAATCCAGCAGCCATTTATGATAAAAACTCTTAAGAAAATGGGAATAGAGGGATCATATCTCAACACAATAAAGGCCATATATGACAAACCCACAGGTAACATCATACTTAATGGGAAAAGCTAAAACCATTCCCCCTAAGATCAGGAACAAGGCAAGTTGCCCACTATATTCACTTCTAGTCAATATAATGCTGAAGTTCTATCCACAGAAATTAGACAAGAAAAAGAAATAAAAGGTATCCAAACTAGTAAGGAGGAAGTAAAGTTATCATCATATGCAGATGATATGATATTATATATGGAGAACCCCAAAGAGTCCACCAAGAAACTATTAGAGCTGATAGATGAATTTAGAAAAGTAGCAGGATACAAAATTAATATTCAGAAATCAGTTGCATTTGTATATACCAATAATAAAACATCAGAAGGAGAAATTTGAAAAAAAAAAGACATCCCATTTACAATTGCTCCAAAGACTATAAAATACCTGGGAATAAATTCAAACAAAGAAGTAAAAGATCTGTACTCAGAAAATTACAAGACACTGAAGAAGAAATGAAAGAAGATATAAATAGATGGAAACACATATTATGTTCATGGATAGGAAGAATTAATATAGTTAAAATGTCCATACTGCCTAAGGCAATATACATATTCAACACAATTCCTATCAAACTACCAACGACGTTTTTCACAGAAATAGAACATATATTCCTAAAATTTATATGGGATCATAAAAGACCCTGGATAGCCTCAGCAATCTTGAGAAATAAGAACAAAGTGGGAGGTATAACAATACCTGACTTCAAATTATACTGCAAGGCTACATGGTACTGGCATAAAAGAAGACACATAGATCAATGGAACAGAATAGAGAGTCCAGAAATAAATCCATGCCTATATGGCCATTTAATCTATGACAATGGAAGTAAGAATGTACGGTGTGGTAAAGATAGTCTATTCAATAAATGGTTTTGGGAAACCTAGACAGACACATTCAAGAAAATGAAGCTGGACCACCTCCTTACACAATATACAAAAATAAATTCAAAATGGCTTAAAGACTTAAATGTAAGATCTGAAACCATAAAATACCTAGAAGAAAATATAGGAAGAAACTTCACAGACATTACCCGGAGTAGGATTTTTACTGATATATCCCCTCGCGTGAGGGAAGTAAGAGAAAAAATAAACATGTGGGATTACATCAAACTAAAAAGTTTTTTCACAGCAAAAGAAACCATCAATAAGACAGAAAGGATCCTACTGAATGGGAAAGGATATTTGCCAATGATATATCTGATAAGGGGTTAATGTCACAAATCTATAAAAAACTCACTCAACTAAACTCCAAAGAAACAAACAACCCAATTAAATTATGGGCAGAGGACTTGAAGAGACATTTTTCTAAAAAGGACATACAGATGGCAAAGAGATATATGAAGAAATGCTCAACCTCACTAACCGTCAGAGAAATGCAAATAAAAACCACAATGAGATACTACCTTACCCCAGTCAAAATGGCTATCATCAATAAATCAACAAACAACAAGTTCTGGCACGGATGTGGAGAAAAGGGAATGCTTGTGCACTGTTGGTGGGATTGCAGATTGGTGCAGCCACTATGGAAAACAGTATGTAGTTATCTCAAAAATCTGAAAATGGAACTACCCTATGATCCAGTAATTCCACTCCTAGATATCTATCTGGAGAAATCCAAAACTCCAATTCAAAAATCTTTATGCACTCCTATGTTTATTGCAGCACTATACACAATAGCCAAGACATGGAAACAACCAAAATGCCCATCTGTAGATGACTGGATTAAGAAACTGTGGTACATTTATACAATGGGGTATTACACAGCCATAAAGAAGAAAGAAATCTTACCATTTGCAACAACATGGCTGGACCTAGAGAACACTATGTTAAGTGAAATAAGTCAGACAGAGAAAGACAAGTACCATATGATCTCACTTATATGTGGAATCTGAAGAAGAGAATAAGTGAATGAACTAATCAGAAACAGTTTTGGAGACAAAGAGGAAAAACTGAGGGTTGTTAGATGGGCGGGGGTGTGTGGATTAGGGGGAAGGTGAGGGGATTAGAAAACATCAGTAACCACAAGATGGCCAGGGGGGTTTGAAAATTAATTTGGGATGATAATCAATAATGTTGTAAAGGTTTTGTAGGGTAGTCAATGGACACGGCTCCCATTTGGGAGACAACCTCAGGGAAGATGTAGATGCCTGATCATTGCAATGTACACCTGAAGTGAACAATAATGAATGCCAACTATAATTTTATATATATATATATATATATATATATATATATATATATATATATATATGTATACATATGTATGTATATACTTACAAGAGGTGGAGTACAGCATTGGGAGTGGAGATAGTGGAAATGTGATGTCTAGGTGCGATGTCAGAGAGATAATAGATGGGGGGAGGGGTGTCCACAGTGTGAGGGATATAAATGATAAATGTCTAAGTATTACTTTTTTGTGTGCACCTGAAACTAATAAAAAATATATAGTAAAAAAAAATGATATATATACATATAGGTGTATATTTTTCCTGAGAATGTATGAAATGCCAAAAATTGGCATTAAATTAAATAATAACCAAATAATAATAATAATAATAATAATAATAATAATAATAATAATCCCTTCATATCTTGTCTGGAAAATTAAATTAATTAAAAGTGAAAACAAACTCAGAGTATTCCTATAAGATATAAAAGAGTGAATTTTGTTGTATTCACTATAAACACAAAACAGATTATATTTTATAAAATAATATCAGTGAATTTTCAGTCATTGTGCGTATTGATAGCATATGCGTTGCTAATTCTGTTAGCAATTTTAAATGAAATCAATCTCAAAGGTATTGTAGTGTAGGATGCTTCACAAAGGGCTATGTTCATCAAGAAAAGTTGATACAAAGGCAAACTATATTTTAATGATCAAGAGAAGATTGGGGGTATTTTGTGTGGGTTTTTTAAGTACACTTTTACTTATTTTAAGTATGTTTTTCCAGGACCCATCAGCTGCAAGTCAAGTAGTTGTTTCAATCTAGTTGCGGAGGGTGCAATTCACAGTGGCCCACGTGGGGATTGAACCAGCAAACTTGGTGTTAAGGGCACTGCACTCTAACCAACTAACCTAAACAGTCACCCCAAGGGAAGTTAGTTTTAATGAAGTTCAGTGAAGGAAGCCCTTCATGTTCTCTAATATGATTACATATTCCAGTAACCCAACTCCAGTAGACATTCTCCCCTGGGGATTTACTAGAAGAGGCAAAAAATAGTTCATGATATTTCACAGATGTCTAATGTGTAATTAGAGATTAATTTAAATGTAAAAGGAGAACATTATGATAGCAAAGAAATGGTGGCATAAGGTGAGCCTCTTGAAATCTCCCCTGAAATTTACAACAAATTGAACAACTATAATTCCACAAAGGACGCAGCAGACAGGTAAGACTAAGAGACCTGCCACTGAAATCATCTAAAGGTGGGCAAATTGGGCAAGCAGGGAAGGAGGGAAGCAGGAAGTGCAGAAAGGCTGGCTGTGAGGGTACAGAATGCAGAAATAGCTCTGAGCTCCCTGCATTCCGGAGCTATCACAGCTGCAGGAGAGAGAAAAATTCAGACTGCTAGCACTCTCCTTATGGCCCACAGTCCTGTCTGAGGGATCAACATACAATACTGCTGAACCTAATGCTCACTGAAGAGACCTCGGAGCAAAGACTGAGGAGAGAAGGGTGAAAACAGTGGTTTAAGCCCTCACTGCCAAGCATAAGATGGAAGAAGGCTTAGGCGCAGAGCCCAGCCAACCCCAGAGCTCGCCCAACCCCCCCTCCCAGTGCTGGAAGAGGAAGAGTAGTAGTGTTGGATCAAAAGAACAGAATATTTGCAGTTCTCAGAACTGTGGCCCACAGCCATGGACTGGCAGACCAACTACTGTCAGTGCAGGGGAGGAAGTCCTGGGGGCTGTGCTGGTGGTCACTGCCATTGCTTATAACCACCTTTGACAGGCCATTCCGACCCACCCCACATATTTGGGTAGATCCCTGCTGGGGTAAACAGAGCTGCTGAATCACACAGGCCCTGAACATGGTCCAAGAAGAGTTTTGAAACTTCAGGAGCTCTCCACATCCCCCCACAAAGACGGTGCCCTGACCCAGGTGAACTGTTCACAGAGAAGAAGCCTGCCTTCTAGGTAATCCCCATATTGTGTGGGAAGCCAGAACAGTGCAGAGAACATATCACACTACAGCATAAGAGAATAGAATGCTGCAGTCAGAGAGAGAATAAAACATTATACCAGCACCTACTGGAAAAGAAAAGAAAGACCTCTTCTATCAACCTGTTACAGAACACATTCCTGTAGGTGCCAAGGATGAAAAATAATAATTGATTAATTGCCATGAATAACCACAGTAACTAGACAGCTCAGAAAGAAAATGAAAAGTCTCCAGAAAATAAACTTAAAAACATGGAAAATTGTGAGTTAAGTGACAGAGAATTCAAGATTGCCATTCTTAAAAAAAATCAACAAGATGCAAGAAAACACAGATGGGCAGTTTAATGAACTAAGAAACACAATGGAAAAACAAACTGACCATTTTATCAAAGAGATTAAAATTTTAAATAAGGGTCATATAGAATTTCTGGAGATTAAGAACTCAATAAAAGAAATGAAGAATGAAATAGCCAGCTTAGGTAATACAGTTGACCAGATGGAGGAAAGAATCAGAGACATCAAAAATAGAAATCTGGAAATGACACAGAAGGAAGAAGACAGAGACTTGAGACTCAAAAGAAATGAAAGAACTCTACAAGAACTTTCTGACTTCATCAGAAAAAGTAATGTAAGAATAATGGGCATACCAGAAGGAGAAGAAAGGGAGAAGGGAACAGAGAGTATATTCAAATAAATAATCATGAGAACTTCTCAAACTTGTGGAAAGACCCGTATCCTCAAATCCAAGAAGCAAATAGAACACCTAATTACCTCAACCCCAACAGGCCTTCTCCATGGCACATCGTATTGAAGCCTGTCAAAAATTAATGACAAAGAAAGAATCCTCAAGGCAGCCATGGAAAAGAAGATGGTAACCTAAAAATGGAAAGCCCATTGGGTTATCATCAGATTTTTCAGCAGAAACTCTACAAGCCAGGAGGGAGTGGAGTCAAATATTCAAACTATTGAAAGAGAGAAATTATGAGCCAAGAATACTATATCCAGGAAAGATATCCTTTATATATGAAAGAGGAATAAAGATCTTTCCAGCCACAGAGAAGCTGAGGAAATTTTCTAACACATGACCTGCACTACAAAATGCTGAAGGACTCTACTCAACTTGAAACAAAAAAGCAAAAGAGTACAAAACCATGGGTAGTATTACAGACAGACAGACAGAAGCAGGAAATGGCAACCCTTACACCAAAGAAGACACTATCTCTTAAATATAACATACAGGGTAAAGAAAGAAAAAAGAAAACACTTAAAGAAAAACAGGAAAAAGACAACTTGATACTGCAATGCAGGAATCAACTCACAGCATAAATAGGGATGATTTGTGACAACAAAACCATAAAATAAGTGAGTGGAAAGGTCTGAACTGGAAAGGGGAATGGAGAAATAAGCATGATGAAGAAAATCGAATACTATAAATATGATTTTTTTTTACATAAACTTAATGGTAGCCACTCAAAAAGAATCCAGAACTGAAATATATAATATAAAAAAGAAAAAATGGAGTAGAGGGGGAAATCATAGAATACCACCCCACTGAAATAATAGACAGCAACAAAAGGGAAAAAAAAGACCAATGGAGACACAGTTCTACCAGAAAACCAAAGATAGAATGATAGGAAATCCTCATATATCGATAATCACCCTACATGTAAATGGACTGAACTCACCAATAAAAAGGCCCAGAGCAGATTGGATCCAAAACCTAAACCAAACCATATGCTGCCTCCAAGAGACACATCTCAGCTACAAGAACAAATATAAACTCAAAGTGAAAGAGTAAAAACTGACACTCCAAGCAAATGATATCCAGAAGAAAACAGGTATACCCATACTGATATCAGATGAAATAGGCTTCAGTACAAAAAAAGTAATAACAGACAAAGATGGACTTTAAATAATAATAAAGGGTATTATACAAAAAGAAGACATAATAGTCATCAATATTTATGTCCCCAATCAGGGAGCTCCGAAATATACCAAGCAACTACTAACAAAAGTAAAGGGAGAAATTGACCAAAACACAATTATAGTATGGAACCTAAATACATCATTGACAGCTATGGATAGATCACCTAAACATAAAATAAGTAAAGAAACATCAGCCCTAAATTATACATTCAATGAAATACTGACATAACTGACATATATAGAGCACTTCATTCTAGAATATCAGACTATACATTCTTTTCTAGTGTACATGGAACATTCTCAAGGATAAACCACATATTTGGATATAAAAGTAGCCTCAGCAAATTTAAGATTGAAATCATACCAAGCATATTCTCTGATCACAATGCTTTGAAATTAGATATCGACAGCAAAAAAAAAGCAGAAAAAAACACAAATATGTGGAGGTTAAACAACAGACTTTTAAACGATGACTGGGTCAAAGAAGAAAGAAGAAATAAGAGGAAAGATCAAAAACTACATAGAAACAAAGGACAATGAAAATATATCCTACCAAAATTTTTGGGATGCAGCAAGAGCAGTTTCAAGACAGAAATTTATATCATTATAGGCTTATCTCAAGAAAGAAGAAAAATCCCAGATATATAACCTCATGTTACACATTAAATAACTAGAAAATAAAACAAATAAAGCCCAAAGTCAGCAGAAGGAAGGAAATAATAAAAATCAGAGCAGAACTAAATGAAATAGAGAACAAAAAGACAATAGAAAAAATTAATGTGATTAAGAGCTGGTTCTTTGAAAAGATTAATAAAATTGAAAAACTATTGGCTACACTCACTAACATAAAAAGAGAGAAGACACAAATAAACAAAATCAGAAATGAAAGAGGGGAAGTTATCACAGATGTCACAGAAATCATCCAAGAATACTATGAAGGACTATATACCACCAAACTCAATTATCTAGAAAGGAATTGACAAATTCTTAGAAACATATAGCCTTCCTAGGCTGAATCACGAAGAACTGGAAAATCTAAATAGACCAATCACCAGTAGGATATTGAATCAGTTGTTCAAAACTTACCCAAAAGCAAAAGTCTGGGACCAGATGGCTTCACTAGTGAATTCTACCAAACATTCAAAGATCTAATATGTGTCCTACTCAAACTCTTTCAAAAAATTGAAGAAGAGACAATACTACCTAACTCATTTTATAAGGCCAACATTACCCTGATACCAAAACCTGGTAAAGATAACACACAAAAAAAGAAAATGACAGACCAAATCTCTGTTGAATACAGATGCAAAAATCTTAAACAAAATTCTAGCAAATTGAATGCAAAAATGCATTAGAAATATTATACATCATGACCAAGTGGGGTTCATCCTAGGGGCACAAGAATGGTTCAACATATGCAACTCAATCAATGTGATACACCACATAAACAAAATAAAGGACAGAAATCAAATGATTATATCAATAGATGCAGAAAAAGTGTTTGACAAGACACAACATCCACTTATGATTAAAACACATAATAAAATGGGTATAGAAGGAAAATACCTTAACATAATGTATGCCATATATGAAAAAACATCAATTAATTTCATAATTAAGGGTGAAAAACTGAAGCCTTCTGCTCTACATTCGGTAACACAACAGAGCTCTCCCCTATCACATCTGCTTTTCAGCATAGTATTGGAAGTTATAGCTGTGGGGAGCCATTATTTACTGTTGCTCTGAAGTCTGGTGGTCTGGCTCAATTTATGGCTAAGGCCTTATCTCTGCAATAAAAACCTTGAGAGTGTTTTTGCAAGTTGCTTAGGAATGAGGGGGGAGTGGCCATTTCCCCAGACACAGATAACTGGTGACTATCAGGATAATTGGTAGTCTCTTTCTTGTGGTAATTACTTTGGAGAAGTTTTGTAGTGATTTGTAGTTTCTTTGAAAAAGTTAGAAAATTTACTCTCTGTAAGATAACACAAGCCAGTGAATGTTAAATTGCATGTACCTAAAGGATATAAATTGGTGAAGGAAAATAAAGAAAGCGCTCCACCATCAGTGGAGACCGGCCGCATCATCATATGTGTGTGTGTCTCTTTTTGCATTCCCGCTCCCCCTTCCAGGTACCGTTCGACTCGTGGCGGCTGGACCGTCACACTTGGCGCCCGAACGTGGGGCCTGGACACGGGGGTAACAGCGAGGAACACCGTGTGGATAGGGCCCGGCTCGCAAAGAAGAGCTTATTTCATTGGATGCACGGTGAGTGAGACACGGTCCCCCTCGGTCGAATGAGTGTGTGAGTGATTGTTTTCATTGTGTGAAAGAAGGGCCGAGGTTAGGGAAAAGAGATGGGTCACGCTAGCAGCAAGGACCTTTATGTGAGAGGATTGAAGAAATTACTCGCCGCCCGTGGCAGCAGGGTGAGCAGAGAACAGTTAGATAAATTTTTAGAATTTGTAAAAGAAGTTTGCCCTTGGTTTCCAGATGAAGGTACCGTCAGCCTGGAAACCTGGGAAAAAGTTGGAGAAAGAGTGCAGGATTATTATACTGCCCACGGACCTCAGCGGGTCCCGGTAGAAACATTCGGATTATGGGCATTAATCAGGGACTGTTTGAATCTTAGATATAAAAGTTGTAAGTTAGAAAATGTAAAACAGGCAGGGAATGAGAAACTTCCCGTATCAGCCACCTCTCCGGAGGAAGGAGAGGAGGGGGAGGGAGCTCCCATGCAGGGTAAAGCTCATATGCATAATGAAGAGCTTGCTAGCCAGAAATTACCTGACGAACAGCTGGAAAATTTAGATATGCAAGATCAAGAGGGCTTGGAAGAGGCTGCAGCCAAAAATGATAGTGAAAAATATCCCCCAGTAGTAGCTGCAGCTCAAGAGAGCAGAGAGCCGGCAGATCCGATATATACACTTTCTCAGCAAATGAAAATTCTTCAGGGACAGCTAGTGAAACTTAAGGTCAACAAAGAGGGAGAGAGTCGTCTCGGACCTCCCCAAGTGCCTTATACTGGGAAAAGCGTTTTCAGACCTCCCCTGATTGCTTACACCAGTCCATGGAATCCCGGGGGTAGGGATCCCCCTGTGAATAATTTCACTGCACCGCCTCTTGAGAAATCTCGCATATGGGATCCCCCATTCACCTACAGCGGTGATAATTCAACAAACTGACTTGGTAGAGTGGCTGTTTCTACCTAATAATTTTATCAAATCACTCCCAACTTATTTGGAATTAATTTCAGAGCTTGTTTTATGAGCTCACACTTAAGTTCTTTATTTAAACGGAATCTAAGCTGATAAGATAGTAGTCCCGTTTAAAAAACAACAAATTATACACTTAAATACCCATTCTAAAATCTGGCAAGTTGCTATTTGTGGATATTTTAAAATTATTAATAATCACTATCCAAAAAATAAATTGTTTCAATTCCTTCTAAAGACCAGTTGGATTCTCCCTAAGAGATTAAGTCCAGCTCCAATTTCAAAAGCTGTACCTAATGTTTTTACTGATGGATCTAGTAATGGAGTGGCTGTTTATGCGCTCAATCAACAAAATATCAAAAGGCTACAATCGCCTCCAGCATCAGCTCAAATAGTTGAGCTTCGAGCAGTTCATATGGTATTGCTTGATTTTGCTAACCAGTCTTTTAATTTATTCTCTGACAGCCATTATGTGGTCCGTGCAGTTAAAAATTTAGAAACTGTACCTTTTATTGCCACTAGTAATCCTGTTATTCAGGATCTGTTTCTTCAAATACAACAAGCCATTCAGCTGCGTTGTAAAAAATTTTTTATTGACCATATTAGAGCTCACTCTAATCTTCCAGGACCTTTAGCTCTAGGAAATCAAATTGCAGATTCTGCTACGCAGCTCATTGCCTTAACTCAAATAGAAAAGGCACAGCAGGCTCATAGCCTTCATCATCAAAATAGCCAGAGCCTGAGATTACAGTATAAGATCCCCAGAGAAGCAGCACGCCAGATAGTGAAACAGTGTCCTAACTGTTCACATTTACAGCCTGTACCTCATTATGGAGTTAACCCTCGAGGTTTACGTCCTAATGATCTCTGGCAAATGGATGTAACTCATGTGCCTGAGTTTGGAAAGTTAAAATATGTTCATGTCTCCATAGATACATTCTCTGGATTTATTGTGGCTTCTGCTCAAACAGGAGAAGCTAGTTCTCATGTTATTAGGCATTGTCTTGCTGCATTTGCCATGATTGGAACTCCTAAAAAACTTAAAACAGATAATGGTTCTGGTTATACCAGCAAAAAATTTGCTTTATTTTGCCAGCAATTTTCAATTAATCATGGTACTGGAATTCCTTACAATCCCCAAGGCCAAGGGATTGTTGAACGTGCTCATGGCACATTAAAAATTAATTTGCAAAAAATAAAAAAGGGGGAGTTATATCCCCTGACGCCTCATAATTACCTGTCTCATTCTCTCTTTATTCAAAATTTTTTGACTTTGGATGCCTATGGTAAGAGTGCAGCAGATCGCTTTTGGCATCCTTCTGCCAGCCCCCAGGCCTTGGTTAAATGGAAGGACCCACTTACGGGTTCATGGCAAGGCCCAGACCTGGTCCTCATATGGGGCCGAGGATATGTTTGTGTTTTTCCACAGGATGCAGACAGCCCTCGGTGGCTGCCAGAAAGATTGGTGCGACATGTGGACCCTCTACCTACTGATGATGCTGATGACCCTCAGCAATGCAACAGCTGATGGACACATGAAAATAAGAGACTGAGATTAAACACAGAGACTGTTCCATGGAAAGACTGTCCAGGCAATGCTTCCTTTCGTTATGACATCCCAGGAACGGACAGATATATTATTGAATGGTCAAGAAACAATCAGCCAGGATGGGCTCGGGACTTGATTGCTGGACTTTGGATTTCTGATGCGCAGTATCAACAAAGCGCCTTGTGGAAACTCATGGGAGTAATGGATGAGGTTATTCAAATGGTTGAGTTTTGTAAATCAGGTACTTCTTGTACTCCTGTAACTGTTTTAGAAGATGGAACTAGAGACTGGTCTACTATTACTAAAACTGTTAATGTATCTGCTTGTGTTCCTTCTCCTTATGCATTATTGATTGGAAATGTTAATGTAAATTTTATAGAGAATCAGTTTCATGTATCTTGCAATAATTGTTCTCTTGCAAATTGTATTTCGTGGGTGCCGCTGGGAACTCAGGTTATGGTTCTTAAGCAACCTTCATTTGTTATGCTTCCTGTTAATATTTCTGGACCCTGGTATGCAGAGAGAAGTTTGCAAGTTTTTAAAGAAATTAAGTATGCCTTAAGCAGGCAAAAACGGTTTGTTGGACTTTTGATTGCAGGAATTATGGCTTTGGTCACTGTTATTGCAACTGCTGCTACAGCAGCTGTAGCTCTTTCTCAAACTATTCAAAATGCTCATTATGTTAATACTCTTACAAAAAATGTTACTTTGGCTTTAGGGACTCAAGAAGATATTGATATAAAATTGGAGCAAAAGGTAAATGCCCTTTATGATACAGTTCAATATATGGGAGATGTGATTCAGAGTTTGAAAGTTAGATCTCATTTGGAGTGTCATTCAGAATATCATTGGATATGTGTCACTTCTAAAAAGTATAATCAAAGTCAATATAATTGGAATCGGGTTCGTTTACATCTTCAAGGAATTTGGCATGATGCTAATGTGTCTCTAGATATGCTTCAGCTTCATAATGAGATTAAAAGTATAAAAGAAGCTGAGCCATTAAAATTTGATGCTACCCAGGCTGCCTCAGATTTTATTGATGTTCTTAAAAATGTTGTGCCTTCCATGCCAAATCTTGTTCATTCTGTTTTGATTTTTCTTACATTGAGCATCTGTGTCTGTGTGATTCTGTGCTTACTTCCCATCCTCATTAAGCATTTCATTAATCAAATGCTAGAGTTGCGAGCTGACCTTCATCAGCTTAAACTTAAGACAAGGCCTTGATTCCCTCTCCCCCCTGTGCTCAATGGGACGGGTTAGTCAAAGACGGGTAAGTCTTAAGGAGCCTTTCAACACCTAAGACAGGACTTGTATCGCACAATACAAGCGCCGATGACGGGTAAGTTGATAAGGTTATCCTGGGACGCCTAAGCCAGGCACCGTCACCTTGTTTTTTTTTATATTAAAATTCTACAGCTTTAAAATAAAAAAGGGGGAGATGTGGGGAGCCATTATTTACTGTTGCTCTGAAGTCTGGTGGTCTGGCTCAATTTATGGCTAAGGCCTTATCTCTGCAATAAAAACCTTGAGAGTGTTTTTGCAAGTTGCTTAGGAATGAGGGGGGAGTGGCCGTTTCCCCAGACACAGATAACTGGTGACTATCAGGATAATTGGTAGTCTCTTTCTTGTGGTAATTACTTTGGAGAAGTTTTGTAGTGATTTGTAGTTTCTTTGAAAAAGTTAGAAAATTTACTCTCTGTAAGATAACACAAGCCAGTGAATGTTAAATTGCATGTACCTAAAGGATATAAATTGGTGAAGGAAAATAAAGAAAGCGCTCCACCATCAGTGGAGACCGGCCGCATCATCATATGTGTGTGTGTCTCTTTTTGCATTCCCGCTCCCCCTTCCAGGTACCGTTCGACTCGTGGCGGCTGGACCCTCACACTTGGCGCCCGAACGTGGGGCCTGGACACGGGGGTAACAGCGAGGAACACCGTGTGGATAGGGCCCGGCTCGCAAAGAAGAGCTTATTTCATTGGATGCACGGTGAGTGAGACACGGTCCCCCTCGGTCGAATGAGTGTGTGAGTGATTGTTTTCATTGTGTGAAAGAAGGGCCGAGGTTAGGGAAAAGAGATGGGTCACGCTAGCAGCAAGGACCTTTATGTGAGAGGATTGAAGAAATTACTCGCCGCCCGTGGCAGCAGGGTGAGCAGAGAACAGTTAGATAAATTTTTAGAATTTGTAAAAGAAGTTTGCCCTTGGTTTCCAGATGAAGGTACCGTCAGCCTGGAAACCTGGGAAAAAGTTGGAGAAAGAGTGCAGGATTATTATACTGCCCACGGACCTCAGCGGGTCCCGGTAGAAACATTCGGATTATGGGCATTAATCAGGGACTGTTTGAATCTTAGATATAAAAGTTGTAAGTTAGAAAATGTAAAACAGGCAGGGAATGAGAAACTTCCCGTATCAGCCACCTCTCCGGAGGAAGGAGAGGAGGGGGAGGGAGCTCCCATGCAGGGTAAAGCTCATATGCATAATGAAGAGCTTGCTAGCCAGAAATTACCTGACGAACAGCTGGAAAATTTAGATATGCAAGATCAAGAGGGCTTGGAAGAGGCTGCAGCCAAAAATGATAGTGAAAAATATCCCCCAGTAGTAGCTGCAGCTCAAGAGAGCAGAGAGCCGGCAGATCCGATATATACACTTTCTCAGCAAATGAAAATTCTTCAGGGACAGCTAGTGAAACTTAAGGTCAACAAAGAGGGAGAGAGTCGTCTCGGACCTCCCCAAGTGCCTTATACTGGGAAAAGCGTTTTCAGACCTCCCCTGATTGCTTACACCGGTCCATGGAATCCCGGGGGTAGGGATCCCCCTGTGAATAATTTCACTGCACCGCCTCTTGAGAAATCTCGCATATGGGATCCCCCATTCACCTACAGCGGTGATAATTCAACAAACTGACTTGGTAGAGTGGCTGTTTCTACCTAATAATTTTATCATATCACTCCCAACTTATTTGGAATTAATTTCAGAGCTTGTTTTATGAGCTCACACTTAAGTTCTTTATTTAAACGGAATCTAAGCTGATAAGATAGTAGTCCCGTTTAAAAAACAACAAATTATACACTTAAATACCCATTCTAAAATCTGGCAAGTTGCTATTTGTGGATATTTTAAAATTATTAATAATCACTATCCAAAAAATAAATTGTTTCAATTCCTTCTAAAGACCAGTTGGATTCTCCCTAAGAGATTAAGTCCAGCTCCAATTTCAAAAGCTGTACCTAATGTTTTTACTGATGGATCTAGTAATGGAGTGGCTGTTTATGCGCTCAATCAACAAAATATCAAAAGGCTACAATCGCCTCCAGCATCAGCTCAAATAGTTGAGCTTCGAGCAGTTCATATGGTATTGCTTGATTTTGCTAACCAGTCTTTTAATTTATTCTCTGACAGCCATTATGTGGTCCGTGCAGTTAAAAATTTAGAAACTGTACCTTTTATTGCCACTAGTAATCCTGTTATTCAGGATCTGTTTCTTCAAATACAACAAGCCATTCAGCTGCGTTGTAAAAAATTTTTTATTGACCATATTAGAGCTCACTCTAATCTTCCAGGACCTTTAGCTCTAGGAAATCAAATTGCAGATTCTGCTACGCAGCTCATTGCCTTAACTCAAATAGAAAAGGCACAGCAGGCTCATAGCCTTCATCATCAAAATAGCCAGAGCCTGAGATTACAGTATAAGATCCCCAGAGAAGCAGCACGCCAGATAGTGAAACAGTGTCCTAACTGTTCACATTTACAGCCTGTACCTCATTATGGAGTTAACCCTCGAGGTTTACGTCCTAATGATCTCTGGCAAATGGATGTAACTCATGTGCCTGAGTTTGGAAAGTTAAAATATGTTCATGTCTCCATAGATACATTCTCTGGATTTATTGTGGCTTCTGCTCAAACAGGAGAAGCTAGTTCTCATGTTATTAGGCATTGTCTTGCTGCATTTGCCATGATTGGAACTCCTAAAAAACTTAAAACAGATAATGGTTCTGGTTATACCAGCAAAAAATTTGCTTTATTTTGCCAGCAATTTTCAATTAATCATGGTACTGGAATTCCTTACAATCCCCAAGGCCAAGGGATTGTTGAACGTGCTCATGGCACATTAAAAATTAATTTGCAAAAAATAAAAAAGGGGGAGTTATATCCCCTGACGCCTCATAATTACCTGTCTCATTCTCTCTTTATTCAAAATTTTTTGACTTTGGATGCCTATGGTAAGAGTGCAGCAGATCGCTTTTGGCATCCTTCTGCCAGCCCCCAGGCCTTGGTTAAATGGAAGGACCCACTTACGGGTTCATGGCAAGGCCCAGACCTGGTCCTCATATGGGGCCGAGGATATGTTTGTGTTTTTCCACAGGATGCAGACAGCCCTCGGTGGCTGCCAGAAAGATTGGTGCGACATGTGGACCCTCTACCTACTGATGATGCTGATGACCCTCAGCAATGCAACAGCTGATGGACACATGAAAATAAGAGACTGAGATTAAACACAGAGACTGTTCCATGGAAAGACTGTCCAGGCAATGCTTCCTTTCGTTATGACATCCCAGGAACGGACAGATATATTATTGAATGGTCAAGAAACAATCAGCCAGGATGGGCTCGGGACTTGATTGCTGGACTTTGGATTTCTGATGCGCAGTATCAACAAAGCGCCTTGTGGAAACTCATGGGAGTAATGGATGAGGTTATTCAAATGGTTGAGTTTTGTAAATCAGGTACTTCTTGTACTCCTGTAACTGTTTTAGAAGATGGAACTAGAGACTGGTCTACTATTACTAAAACTGTTAATGTATCTGCTTGTGTTCCTTCTCCTTATGCATTATTGATTGGAAATGTTAATGTAAATTTTATAGAGAATCAGTTTCATGTATCTTGCAATAATTGTTCTCTTGCAAATTGTATTTCGTGGGTGCCGCTGGGAACTCAGGTTATGGTTCTTAAGCAACCTTCATTTGTTATGCTTCCTGTTAATATTTCTGGACCCTGGTATGCAGAGAGAAGTTTGCAAGTTTTTAAAGAAATTAAGTATGCCTTAAGCAGGCAAAAACGGTTTGTTGGACTTTTGATTGCAGGAATTATGGCTTTGGTCACTGTTATTGCAACTGCTGCTACAGCAGCTGTAGCTCTTTCTCAAACTATTCAAAATGCTCATTATGTTAATACTCTTACAAAAAATGTTACTTTGGCTTTAGGGACTCAAGAAGATATTGATATAAAATTGGAGCAAAAGGTAAATGCCCTTTATGATACAGTTCAATATATGGGAGATGTGATTCAGAGTTTGAAAGTTAGATCTCATTTGGAGTGTCATTCAGAATATCATTGGATATGTGTCACTTCTAAAAAGTATAATCAAAGTCAATATAATTGGAATCGGGTTCGTTTACATCTTCAAGGAATTTGGCATGATGCTAATGTGTCTCTAGATATGCTTCAGCTTCATAATGAGATTAAAAGTATAAAAGAAGCTGAGCCATTAAAATTTGATGCTACCCAGGCTGCCTCAGATTTTATTGATGTTCTTAAAAATGTTGTGCCTTCCATGCCAAATCTTGTTCATTCTGTTTTGATTTTTCTTACATTGAGCATCTGTGTCTGTGTGATTCTGTGCTTACTTCCCATCCTCATTAAGCATTTCATTAATCAAATGCTAGAGTTGCGAGCTGACCTTCATCAGCTTAAACTTAAGACAAGGCCTTGATTCCCTCTCCCCCCTGTGCTCAATGGGACGGGTTAGTCAAAGACGGGTAAGTCTTAAGGAGCCTTTCAACACCTAAGACAGGACTTGTATCGCACAATACAAGCGCCGATGACGGGTAAGTTGATAAGGTTATCCTGGGACGCCTAAGCCAGGCACCGTCACCTTGTTTTTTTTTATATTAAAATTCTACAGCTTTAAAATAAAAAAGGGGGAGATGTGGGGAGCCATTATTTACTGTTGCTCTGAAGTCTGGTGGTCTGGCTCAATTTATGGCTAAGGCCTTATCTCTGCAATAAAAACCTTGAGAGTGTTTTTGCAAGTTGCTTAGGAATGAGGGGGGAGTGGCCGTTTCCCCAGACACAGATAACTGGTGACTATCAGGATAATTGGTAGTCTCTTTCTTGTGGTAATTACTTTGGAGAAGTTTTGTAGTGATTTGTAGTTTCTTTGAAAAAGTTAGAAAATTTACTCTCTGTAAGATAACACAAGCCAGTGAATGTTAAATTGCATGTACCTAAAGGATATAAATTGGTGAAGGAAAATAAACGAAGCGCTCCACCATCAGTGGAGACCGGCCGCATCATCATATGTGTGTGTGTCTCTTTTTGCATTCCCACTCCCCCTTCCAGGTACCGTTCGACTCGTGGCGCCTGGACCGTCACAATAGCTAGAGCAATAAGACAAGAGAAAGAAATAAAAGGCATCCAAATTGGGAATGAGGGAGTTAAATTGTCACTTTTTATAGACAACATGATGCTATATATAAAAAACCCTAAGGACTCCACCAAAGAACTATTAGAAACAATAAACGAATACAATAAAGTTGCCAGCTACAAAATCAAGGTACCAAAGTCCATTGCATTTCTATATACTAACAATGAAATCTCAGAAAAAGAAACAAACAAACAACAAAAAAAACAATTCCTTTTGGAATTGCAACAACAAAAAATAAAATACCTAGGAATAAACTTAACTAAAGAAGTGAAAAACCTATATATTGAAAACTGTGACATCTTTAAAAAAAAATTGAAGAAGACCCAAAGAAATAGAAAGACATTCCATCTACATAGTTAAAATGGTCATATTACCTAAAGCTATACACAGGTTGATGCAATCCCCTTCAAAATTCCTGTGGTATTTTTTTAAATAAATAGACAAAAAAAGTCATCAGATTTGTATGGAACCACAAAAGACCCCAAATAGCCAAAACTATCTTAAAATAAAGAACCATGCTGCAAGTATCACCCTCCCTGACTTCAGCTTGTACTACAGGGCAACAATATTCAAAACAGTATGGTATTGGCTAAAAAAAACAGACACACAAATCAATAGAATAGAATTGAGAACTCAGAAATAAACCCACATAAATATGGACAGGTAATATTTGACAAAGAAGCCAAAAACATACAATGGAGAAAAGACAGCCTCTTCAATAAATGGTTCTGGGAGAACTGGAAAGCCACATGCAAAAGAATGAAACTAGACTGCTATCTTTCACCATGTACCAAAATCAACTTAAAATGGATCAAAGACCTAAACATAAGATCTGAAACAATAAACTGCATAGAAGAAAACATAGGTACTAAACTTATGGATCTTGGGTTCAAAGAGCATTTTATGAGTTTGACCCCAAAGGCAAAGGAAGTGAAAGCTAAAATAAATGAATGGGACTATATCAAACTAAAAACTTCTGCACAGCAAAAGAAACCATCGACAAAATAAAGAGGCAACCAACCAAATTGGAGAAGATTTTTGCAAACAAGCCTCAGATAAGCGGCTAATATCCAAAATATAATGTTGTTGAAACTCAACAACAAAGAAACAAACAGTCCAATTAAAAAATGGGCAGAGGATCTGAAGAGACATTTCTACAAAGAGGACATAGAAATGTCCAATAGACATATAAAAAAATTCTCAACATCACTAATCATCAGAGAAATGCAAATAAAAACCATAATGAGATATCACATCACCCCAGTTAGAATGGCTACCATCAACAAGATAAATAATGCTAAGTGTTCCAGAGGCTATGGAGAAAAAGAAATCCTCATACCCTGTTGGTGGGAATGCAGATTGGTGTAGCTGCTATGGAAGGCAGTGTGGGGGTTCCTAAAAAAATTACAAATAGAATTACCATATGACCCAACAATCCCTCTCCTGGATATCTACCAAAAAAATCTGAAACCATTTATTTGTAAACATGTATGTGCTCCGATGTTCACTGAAACTTTATTTACAGTGGTCAAGACATGGAAATAACCACAGTGTCCTTCCATAGGTGATTGGATAAAGAACATATGGTATATATACACAGTGAAAAGATTAAATAGGACCATTTGTGACAACATGGATGATCCTGAGATTGTAATACTAAGTGAAATAAGTCAGACAGAAAAAGTCGAGAACCGTATGATTTCATTGATATGTGGTATATAAAACTGAAAACAGCAAAAGAACAAGACAAACAAATGAAGAAAAACTCATAGACACAGACAATAGTTTAGTGGTTACCTGAGGGTAAGGGGGCTGGAGAATGGTAGATGAGGGTAAGGGGGATCAAATAAATGGTTATGGAAAGAGAACTGACTTTGGGTGGTGAACACACAATGCGATATATAGATGATGTATTACAGAATTGTACACCTGAAATCTATGTGCATTTACTAACAAATGTCACCCCAACAAATTAAAAAAAAATGATAGTAATAAAAAAATGGAGAACACTAATTGGGTTACATAGGTAACAAGTGCTATAATGTGCCATGTTTTTCAAATGTGCACAATAATTTAAAGATTCCTATATATAATACTTTGAAGTACTTTTAAATTTTAATAGCCTTATGTTCACAATAAGAGATAAAGTTATCATGGAAATATACGTTGTCTCTCTTACTCTAGCACATTTAGACCGAATCCACACCTAAATGGACTGGCTCCTGAATTTCGTTAGCCTTCTTTACCAACAGATATACATGAAAAATATACATTATGGGAATTAGATACAAGGAAATTTGTGCTGATTTCCAACTTTAAATTCTGAAATCTGGATTACATCTGTTTCCAATTCTGTGAAAAATTAGTCTTACTTAAAATATTGACAATTTATAATTAAATGGTTTATTATGGATCATATAATTTGTGATTTTATGATGTATTATTCAAATTCTATGTTCAGACATTCTTAATTTGGTATATAAGAGTAATGAAGACAGTAAAAGGATCTCAAGTGAGATATTGAATCCATGCATATGCCATGATGGATACAAAAAAGTAAAAGATCATCTTGCTAAAGATATTTCATTAATCTTAGTGAGAATATTAAATGTGAATTCAAAGCAAAATGTGTTTTAATTACAGCTAAAATGCATTCAGAATATTAATATAACAAAGATGGAAGAACTTTACTTCCCTTAGGTTGATATTTTAAAGTTAGCACATTGTTTACAGTGGGATATTTAAAAACTTGCTTCAGCTGGAGAGGTTTTGTCATCTCAACATGAGAGAAGGGGCCAGAAAAGAAATACTTTGGGTTTATTTATATAATATAGAGTTTTAAAGAAATCTTAACCTCAGAAATCTTCTTACTTCAGGAAATTTGTTTCATCAGTTCCATGCAGAGACTCTGCCTCTGTCTCATCAGCTCCCTGAATGCCATGTCCACCAATTTACATATACGTTTTCTTTTCAGAGGGTCTTTTTTTCTGGGTGTCTTTGTATAAAATTGTTACATCTCTGAATGTTAGGTCTCAGCGACCTTAACTTATAGACAGAGCCATGTCTGCAAGAAAACAACAAAATGCCTGTTGGCCTGCACCTGCCGACAGAGCCAATAACAGAAAACACCACAAAACAGCTACTGGCTTAAGTGCAGTCAACATTTTCTGTTAAAAAAATATTACCCTGCCAGCACAGCCCCTATAAAACCCTCCTTACTCCCTCCCTCAGAGCTGCAATCTCCTCCAGATTCAGCCTGGATTGTAACTGTCTTGGCTCAGTTTGA
The DNA here is from genome assembly GCF_964194185.1 of Rhinolophus hipposideros. NCBI lineage: Eukaryota > Metazoa > Chordata > Mammalia > Chiroptera > Rhinolophidae > Rhinolophus > Rhinolophus hipposideros. The sequence goes on from NC_138059.1 coordinate 47,502,289, forward strand.
TAGACTTTCCCCCTTAAAATAAAAACTTTCTTAACTTGCCTGACTGTGCACGTTCCTTTATTGGCCTACCTATCAAAAATTATCTCCATCAATTGAAGTGTATATAACCTAATGTCAGGTTATGTCTTGCAATATTTATGATTGAAATATTATATTGCACATTAAGAATAATGATATTGACCAAACAACTACTATTGGGGTACATTAAAATGGACATGTCCCAAGAGAATAGAGTATCTGTCTCACCCTACTTTAACTTGAATGAAAACAGTGCACACATGACTGGCTCTATTTTCTGTCTCGCTCTGACTCCTATATTTGCATTCTAATGTTTTTATCTTGTTTCCAGATCCCAAGTCCAGGTATATTCCATGTTGTTGGAGGTTGGGAAAAGAGGGTAGGTTAAAATAGAAACACACACACACACACATCTTGGGCCCTAAATAAAGTGGGGATAAGGTGGTCATTGTAGTAGTGAGGAAAATAAGGCTTAGTCAAAATATAATGAATCCCCCAAATATTTGTACACTTTCACCAATAGTTTGAAATAAATGTAGATTCATGAAAGACTACCAAATTTTACCTTTGAGTTCAATGTCATAAATATATACATAGAAGATTTTGCCATATATTGTGGCAATTCTGTTTTCAGCAAACGTTTTGCCAATATTTTCCCTAGATTGCAAGTAAAACTATTGTTTTACAAATTTTTACTGTTTAGGCATCTGAAATTCTGTATCTCCTTGCATGTTTTTGTGAGTGAGTGCATACATTTGAATACATACAGACCTAATACTTTATAGAAGAGGTGTATGATCCACATAATTAATTGCTTGTGCCTTTCTAGAGTTAACTATTCATAAATTACCTTGAACTACTGAGCTTGATAATATAAAACATTTTATGATTTTATAATGGATTTGCAATATAAGTGAATTTTCTATGGTTTCTGGCAACAGCTTGGGAAGATTCTGCCTAAAGTAATTTCGCCCTTCCTTTCTTGTGATGAAACTGATCAAAATATATCACCTTCCCTGGGCTGCTGTTCAGAATCCATTTTGAGCTTTGAGTAATCTGATAAAAGTTAATAGTTCTTTTTAAAGTTCAGCCATGTTTATTTCCATGAGAGAGAAAAAAGAGGATAAGAAGTAAAATAACACAATAGTTGAAAATTATGTCCTCAATTAAACATAAAGAGTGAAAAGTATAATAAAATCAGTACCATTATTAAAACTACTATTTTTTTTATGTGTATGTCTCAGATTTAAAATGTTTATTTTAAATAAATAGTGTGCAATCTAATGCTTTAACATGTTGCATTGATTTTGGCTTTGATAATAACCACTAGTTATTAAAAATGTGTCTTGTGTCTCTGCCTCAAAAGCTCATTGCATTTCTAGTTTAATTCTAACTAAGAAATTGTTTTGTGTAAGTTTAGTTGAAGGATCAGCAAAAAAAAAAAAAAAGTTATTGCAGTGTGTGAAATTTTAAGTCAGAAAATATGTATATTATATTCCAGCAATAGCAATGCTTACATTTATGGGTAAAGATAAATCAAAATAGATATAATACTGGATATTCAATTAAAGTAAATAATTCATGTCTAAAATTAAAATTTTTATTCTTAGAAAACTTTTGTGTTTGACATCTTGCTTTTATCTGGTAAATTATCTGAGTGATAGGATAATAAAATTGGTGAAAACATAGATAAATGAATAAATAGAATAGGTGATACCCAAGGCTTCTTTCTGATATGCCCCATAAATTTCTCCAGTGCATCTTAGGGTCTGCTTCCCAGAGAACTCAGCCAAACGTAGTATGACAGAGGGTCTGGGATTTAGGAGCTGGGTTACCCTTCAGCTATCTGGCAAAATGGACCCTATCATTGGTGATAGGTGAAGTTCTGAAGTACCTGGCAGCATGTTATGGGCTGAACTGTGTTCCCCACAAATTCACATGTGAACATTCTGACCCCCCACCCCAGTATCTCAGAATGTTAATTTATTTGGAAATAGGGTCTTTAAAGAGATAACTAAGTTTAATTGTCATTAGGATAGGACCCTAATCCAGTATAACCGGAGTTCTTATAAAAAAGGAGATTAGAACATGGACACATACAGAAGAAGACCATGTGAAGACAGAAAAGAAGGTGGCAACCCATAAGTCAAGAAGAGAGGCCTCAGAAGAATCCAACAATGTCCACACCTTGATCTTGGGCTTTTAGCCTCCAGAATTGTGATAAAATTAATTTATATTGTTTAAGCCAACCAGTATGGGTACTTTGTTATGGCAGCTTAGAAAACTAATACACAGGGCAACTGTTAAAATATTTATCAGTGGTGAACTGGGATAGGATAATGGTGGAAGTAGAAACACTAACATTTGTAATATCTTGGAAGTAGCAATTAATAGAACTGTTATCTTCTGCTGCTAAAAAGATCAGAGCTCAGAGAAAATTAAATTCCCAGCCCTGGCAAGTCTTCTTTTCCAAGGCTGGGGCCCTGGTTGGGAAGAAACTAAATATTGAGACTTGTGATAGGGACATCTGAGTCAAGCCATTGGAAAAAAAAAAATGTGACAACCACCACTTCTGTGTTTGCAGAAATGGCCAACTTATCTTTGTAAAAACCACAGCTACTCCCTTGCTTAAAGATGACGAATTAGCCTCTAGCTTTCAATACACCACATGCCCTCAGGAACTCTCCCTATCTCCTATCTGGCCATTGGACAAATAAATCAGTTACATTAGTTAGCTAAGACATGTTGGGCCTGCTAAGGTATAAAGGGATTATACTGTAAAGGAGCTGCATGACATGCCAGACATGTACATGGGTTAATACAAATTGAACTAGATCTTTATAGTGCTGAACCAAAGACTGCCAGTCATAAAGTTGGCTGAGGGAGAGTTTATTGATAAGGGAAGTTTCCCCGTAATATAGGATCTAATAACCTGGCAAGGGCACTATGCAATGATAATATGTTGTTAAGACTTTTTTTTTTTTTTTTTTTTTAAGGAAACAATGGCCCATACAAAGTGAAACAAATTCTAGAATTGTTGTAGAAGGTGATTGTGGCAGAGGTAAAAATAAACTCAGAAATGTTCATGATAGGGTAGATATCCTCCTTAAGGTGAGAAATCTCAGCTGACTATGTTTTCCAGGGGCTACTCTGTTTTCCCAAACGAGGAGGAGCACATTAGAGAGAGGAGCACCAAATTCATTGAGAAATTCAGTGAGGACTTTCTCTACAGTTCAGGACTGATTGTAAAAGATATTGCTATAGAATTGACTACACAATGAAATGGGAATGACAGATCCCTAAATGGAGGCCAGGCAGTGGCACTTAAATATCAGAAGCTTGGTGACTACAATTATCATACTGGGTTGTAAGGTCAGAGTAGCAGCAAAAGGAGACTTACATACAGTGAAATGGCTTACAGAACATGGTATTCCTGAGGCCGAATAGTTGAGACAGTTTTTATATCTGGAATTCATTGATTTAAAAAGTACTGGGTTCCCATGAATTAGGATCCTATAATACCATGGAAAGTGAATCGGATAATTCCTGTAGTTCTTCCCTATCAGGACCCAAGAGGCATTGACACACTGTGGAGTGGGAATACATAGACATTTTGAGGACTTATAAATGAAAGGACTATGTTGAAATTGATTCCTAGGGATTAGAAATATCATTATTACATTTTTGCTAGAATGGTATGTATTGGACCCAGGTCATTAACAGAGACTTGACCCAAGTCTGACTGACACTTTTTCTGTTCACCGGGACTCATGTTCATTTCTCTGGATGACAGAACTACCATATTGGTCATTACCTTGTGACTGTAGGAGTGACTGTGGTGGGAAAGGAAAGGTGGAAGCCTCCCAAACTGCTCCCATGCACACCATGGCTAAAACAGTAAATTTTTAAAAATTGCATTTTGGGAAGCATGACTGCTACTTCTAAAGACACCAAGAATGTATGAGTGATGGTTGCCATCATATACCTATTTAATTTAACTGCCTGATCTCTATTAAAAAACATATGGATCCTATAGATGATGGTTAACTTGCAACAATTCCCCTGGTTAGGGATAAGTTTGAAGAAAGTTAGGTGCAAATGTCCAGGTGTCTTTTCTCAGTAGTGGCACTTTGGGCACACTTAATTTCCCCAGTAAAGATGTGACATTGTAAAGTATTCAATCGGGGAAGTGCTCCTCAGCCTTGGAGTCCAAAGTTTTTATTGGGGGATCGGTCACACAGGCATATGACACCTGCGTGACTTACCTCAGTTACTAAAGCTCCAGATCACCATAAATCGCATGGTTATAAACCATATAGACAACTGGTACAGCGTGCTCAAGGCCTCTGGAATGCAAAACAGTCTTATGAGACAGAACATTCCAGGAGCTCAGTTTGCAGGAGCCAGCCATGGGTCAGTCATAAAAATAGGCCTTTCTGGGAATGTGCCCTTTCCCACACAAACATTCTCAAGCTTAAAAAGGGCATAATGACCAGGGGCTCAAATAACTCAAGATGAAGATTTAGGTCAGTCCTCCTGGTAAAGCTCTTGAACCAGCAGTGGTGCTAGCAAGGATAAGGGAAATATAAGATGCACAGTAAAGGATGGAGAGAATGGCTATCTCATGTGATACAAGTCCAGCTGCAGTGGCAGGGATTGCACTTCATCCCATTCACCTTCTTATACGTTTTCCCAGGAAAAGAAACCTACCTGAGTATTCACAGAGGTTTCCCCAAACAGAATGAACTTACTGTTTACAGCATTTGATTTCAGTGATGCAAGGGGTGGACTGTGGGGACCTGGATGTATGCCTAGATTCCTCTTAGGACAACGGTGCTCACCACAGCAACCACGACGGCTTGCTCTCAGAGGGTTGCAGCTGATCTCCAAGAATTTCTATCTGTAGAAGGGAGCTTACCTTTCCACTGTTATTTGTTCCCCCAGGGGCAGCCCACATTCAATGACTAGTAGATTTAAGTTTGCAAAAGCTTGACCCCTTGCCACAGTTTGGGGCAATTCAGAAGGGCCATCTTATTTACAGAGCTCTTGATGAAATCTACTGAGGCAAGTTTATTGCAGTTCAACTTCCCTCAAATTCTGCTTCTCTCACTCACTTTCTGTTTTTCTTTCTGTGTGTTTGTTTTGTTTTGTTTTGAGAGAAGTCTCCTATAACAACTGTATACAAATTTATCTGTTTTCCAAAGAACGGAGAGCCTAAGACACCTACAGTTAGATAATTAGATACACTATGCATTTCAGATTAGGGTATTGAGACATATCAAAATAAGCAAAGTTCTCATATTTAGACTGAGAAGTGATTAGATTAGGGGAAAGAAAATGATGTTTAGAAGTTTGACCTGAAATCCATAAATTTTTATTTGTTTTTATAGGTACTACAGAAGACATAAAAGATAAAACACATTCGTGTCTCCAAACTTTTCCATAAATCTCTAAACGATTATTAATATTGATCATTACCAAAAGTGAATATCTAACTTGGCAGGCATGAAATTCACAAGCCACTATCTTTGTGTTCACAAACACTATCTTGGATAATTATTAATATTTATCTATGCTTCAAATCATAAAACCAAAAGAAAACTGAAGTGAAATCCTTTTGCCTCTAATATATTTACTGTTTTCAATGCATTTGCGAACCTAAATATCTCAGCATTTAAGAAAGAAAATGTATTTGATTACATAACTGTCATGTGTTTCCTCACAAGCTCTCTAGACTCTGCCCTGCTAGTCCTGGAGAATGTAAGGTGCTAGAGCCATGGGGAGTTCAGTCAGTTATTATGCTAATTTAGATCCTTTACCACAAAAAGGAAAAGGTTGACAGTAATTTTTAAAATATCAACTGAGAGTCCTCTGAAGGAAGAACCTACTGAGAAATGGTCTTTGCACAAGGGAGAAAAACTATCTTTTCAGTCTATAAATTAACAAGAGGAGGAAGGATTTTGTTACCACTCTTGTAGATTTGGCTACCACCATTATTAATCACCTGCCTGATGGCTCTGCAGATGGTGTGGTGGTGACCTGTGGGTGAAACCTCAAGAATCAAAGCTAGTGCTTGTTAATAAGTGACCAAATGGTGTTTTGTATTATGACTAATGTTTGAAAACTGCCCAGGAAAAGAGATGTGGGCCAGTGGAGAGAAGATAAAAACTGGGGCTGATTTTTTATAATGTTTGACTATTTACAGAATTGGAAACTGACTCACTATTCTATCAAGTAGTAATACAGACACGAAGAAGTCATTGAACTTAATTTTTCAAAGTGATAGGAAAAGAGAGCAGAAGAGAAAGACTTGTAAGTCAGGTAAGCAATGTAAGTAAAGACACATAGTGAGAGTGAAAATGCCACAAGTTGAAGAAAATGGCTAAAACTGCTCAAAAAAGATACGTATTAGAAATAGATGCAATGGAACATAATGGTGACATCACCTTTTGCTCCTGGCAATTCATCTCTGGATCCATTCTATTTGGGGGATCCAGCACTCTTTACCTCCCACTACAGAGTCAGAGTGATTTTAATGGTCAAAGAGCAGGCTAAGCTGCATAGTAACAAGAACAGAATAAAGTGTCTAAAAAGCAAATTTTATTTTATTCTTATGTAAGGACACCTATGACACCCCATGAGCTGTGACCACTTACCTCCAACAGGAAGTCCAGGGCAAGTGGATTGGTCTTTAAGGACATAACCTTGAAGATGAGCCACAGCTTTTCCCATTTCATTGGCCCTTGCTAATTTCTAGCTGTAAGGAAAGCTGAGAAATGTAGTCTGCAGTTGGGTGGACTATGTATATTGAGTATTGAAGAGAAAAGGAGAGACTAAAGGACAATTAGTAATTTTTGCTACAAGGTCTTCTAATTATACTGCTAGATATAAGCTGACCAATGGTTAGCCAATAAGATCAGTTACACTGGTTGCTTTGGATTGGAAGGTTAATCATAGCTGACAGCAGTGTCTTCACCATATTCTGTTTAGGCATAACCTGGGCCGGTGCTTTCTTGCTTTGGTTCTTGCCATATTCTAAGCCTGGTTCCTTCTGGGTGACTTTCCAGAAGTTCAATAGCTCTCAGGACAGTATGCACAAAATTTTATAGTATCAATTGAAAAACAAGATTCTTTGGGAAAGCTTATGAGTAAGCTTCTCTTCAGTAAGAGAAGGCACTCCAAACCTCAGACTTCCATTATTCCCCTAAGAGGCACACAGGGCCAGGATTTTCTGGTGAATGTGGATTTTTATTATAGGGTAATACCACTCTCTTAGGGTAGAACTAAACAGACTATTTGTTAGAAGGCAGACTGGATTTGAGATGCTCACTCTTTATTTATTTTTTAATTTTTATTTTTAATTTTTTTTTTCAGTTCCCATTTCTTTTATTTTTTCTTTTTTAATTTATTGGGGTGACAATGTTTGTAAAATTACATAGATTTCAAGTGTACAAATCTGTAATACATCATCTATATATCACATTATGTATTCACACAGAGTCAGTTCTGCTTCCATCACCATATACCAGTCAAATATATGAGGTACCCACTTTATAGGGGAATTGTCTAGGAAAACAAGCAGCCCAGCTCTTGGAGTGTGAGATTATGGCAATTTTAATTCCTTGTGCCATGGAAAGCTCAGTTTTGCTGCACCTACTCCAATGTCACCAGTTGATTCATTGACCAGACAACTCCACATAAGCTCCCAGGATCTCATTGGATGATCTTGGTTCTCAGACCAAGCTTTCAATGTTTCCTACTGATTTTATGAATTGTGCACTCTTCTCCCAATAGTTCCTCTGCTTCTACATGGAATTGTTTTCTGTTGTGTACAACCACAATAATTGACTGATAGACTATAGGTAATTCAGATAAATGCGAAATGTAAAAAAACAATTGAATTATATATTTTGGGACTGGACTGTATGTCAAATAAAGTAGGGTTTTATTATTCCCATTTTACATATTAGATGTGGAGGCCCAGAGACATTCATTGACTAATTATTGGTAATTTTTCCCATAATAATTATTAAATGGAAGTGTTTGAATGCAAATTGCCATGTCTTTTAACAGCATCTGGTACACATATTCATTTGAAGCATTAGTTATTACAGTTGACTAATCTATGTTTAATATGGCATGTTACTGGTATGGGTATTACTATATATTTAAAATCCCTGACATCTTGGAAGAAGGTCTAAGATGGTGGAATAGATAAATGCTATGCCTGCTGCTCCCATAATCACATTAAAATTACAACTAAATTTTAGAACAATCAACCTCAATAATTAGTTGAAGAGAACCCCTATGACTGAGACTATAAAGAAAAGGCAACATCAAGATGGGTAGGAGGGGTGAGTACATGAAACAAGCTGACCCCAAACCCACAGTGGTGGCTGAGAACTGGGAGGTTCACCTTGGCAATGAAGGTCCCCCCTGAAGAGTGAGGGAGCCCAGCCCCACATGGGGCTCCCCAGCCTACGAATCCTGTGCCAGGAAGAAGAGTCCCTACAATATCTGACAGTGAAAATCAACAAGGATTCTGTCCATCTCAGTGAGACAGAAGGTGGCTGGCCACCCAGATGTCCACTTAAAGGGCCCACACACAGATTCACTCACTTACAAGCACTCACCCTGGGCTTCTGAGGGGGGTAAGCAACTAGAGAGGTATCAGAGACATACAGGGAAAGACTGAGCTGTGTGGCTTCAAGACAAGGGCTAGAGGGACAGCCACAATTATCGCTGTGTGGAGCCTGTCTCGTGGACATCTTTTCTGTGTTGAACCCTCCTCACAGGGACTAACCTGAGACTACATTTGTCTGGTAAAATTCATGTGTACGTCACCTTGGTGACTCCCTGGGACCCTGCCCCACACACCTAGTGTGGCATTGCGGGGACACTCTCAGCTACTAGGCAGCCAGCCCAGCCCCACAAGCTGTGGGAGGCTTCTACAACAATGGTTGGCCTGCAGCAGCCTAGGGAACTTTTGGTGAAGAATAGTCAGTCCCAGCATGCTCTGTAGACTTTCTTGGGAAGTGCTAAGGGTTCTGCAGGCCTGAGGTGAGTGGTGGCTGGTAGCAGTATTCTCAGGGCATTTGCAAAGTGGCCGTAGGGTCAGTACTGGTGAAAGAACTGAATATATATTAACTTTGTGAAAACCACTGGACACAACCTATGATGCCCTGGGACCCTGCCCCACCTAGCTGTGTGGCATTGAAAAGGGTAATTTCTGCTCCTGAGTGATAAGACCCACCTAACTAGCCACAGACACCTTTTACAGCAGTGGACAGCCTGCAGCAACCTGGGAAAATTCCGGTGGCCAGCAATCAGCCACAGCTTATGCAGCAGGCGTTCTTGGGCAGCTCTTGGGGATCTGTGCACCTGAGGCAAGCAGTGGCTGTCTGCAGTGTTCTCTGGACACTTTGTGGAGTGGACACAGACTCAGCACTAGCTGCGTTGCTAGGGGCACTGTCAGCACCAGGTCAACCAGCTTGGCCCAGGCACCTAAGGAGAGTCCTTCAGTGGCTGAGCCTCATGGGCAGATAGCAGATGGCAACATGCCTACAGAGGCCCTGAGACTTTTGCTAAGCTGCACTAGGCCCATTCCTAGCAGCCAGATTCAGTTCATAACGAGAACAACCCTACATGCCTCCACATCCAGCACAGGCAGCATATATCTGTGTTGCTCTTACCAGGTAGCCTGGGGAGGGTCACAGGCAAGGATGAAATTGGCCTATATAGGAGCTCATCCCAAGAGACACCAGAAATAACATACCCAGAAGCCAGTCTCAGAAAACACCAGCCCCACAAAAGGCACACCCAAAGGGGGATCTCAAGAGTCACAATGAACCACTGGGGAAAATCCCTCACTGAGGGGTCAGCCTCCAGATAGCAGTTCATATATTGTGGACATAGCCAATCCTCATAGCCAGTCAGCCTGAAAGTCAATCCCACTCACTCTCATGCCAAAAGCATTCAAGGCCCACTACATCAGGAGTATACACATAACACAGACAAGGGACACTCCTGGAACACACTCACAGATGATTAGGGAGACTGTGCCACTGGACCACATAGGACACCATCAACATAAGCCCACCTGGAAAAGACTGAGAGACATAGGAAATCCACCTAATACATAGAAATAAACACAAAAAGGTAGCAAAAGTGAGGAAACAAAGAAATATGTCCCAAATAAAAGAACAAGTAAAAACTTCATAAAAATAATTAAATGAAATGGAGGCAACCAACCTACCAGAGACTGAGTTTAAAATACTGGTTATAAGAATGCTTAAGGAACTTAGAATAAAGAGGTAGTTAGTATAAAAAAGGATATAAAAACCATTTGTAAAAAAAGCCAGATATAAAGACTACAATAACTGAAATGAAGAATACACTAGAAAGAATCAACAGCAGATTAGATGTAGCAGAGGATTGAATCAGCAATTTAGAAAACAGGAAATACCCAATTGTAAGAACAAAAAGAAAAAAGAATTTTAAAGAATGAAGATAGCTTAAGCAACGTATGGGACAACACCAAGAACAAGAAAATTCACATCATAGGACTGCCAGAAGGAGAAGAGAGGGAGCAAGAGATTGAGAACCTATTTGAAAATAATGACTGCCAATTTTTCTAACCTGGCCAAAGAAATAGACACACAAGGCCAGGAAGTACAGATGGTTCCATACAAGATGAATTCAAATAGGCTCCCATCAAGACACACTATAATTAAAATGGCAAAGATTAAAGACAAAGAGAGAATCCTAATAGCAGAAGACAAAGACAGCTAGTTACTTACAAGAAAGTTCCCATAAGACTACCGGTTGATCTCTTAACAGAAACTTTGAAGGCTAAGAAGGAATGTTAGAAAATATTCAAAGTGATTAAAAACAAAGGTCTACAACAAAGACTACTCTACCCAGCAAGGCTATCATTTAAATTGAAGGAGATAAAGAGCTTCCCAGACCAGAGAAAGTTGAAGAATTCATTACAACTAAGCCAGTATTACAAGAAATATTACAGAGATTTCTTTAAGAAGAAAGGGGAAAACAAACAGACAAACAAAAGGTCAAAAATATGAATAATAAAATGGCAATAACTATGTACCTATCAATAATCACTTCAAATGTAAATCGATTAAATGCTCCAATCAAATGACATAGCATGGATGAATGGATAAAGGAAACATAACCCAAGCATAGGCTATCTATAAGAGACTCACCTCAGACTGAAAGACACACATAGATGGGAAGTAAAGAAATGGAAAAATATTGTTCACGTAAATGGAAACAAGTACAAAGCTGGGGTAGCAATCGTTATACCAGACAAAAATTGTCTTTAAAGCAAAGACTATAATGAGACAAACAAGCACGATGCATATTAATAAAGGGATCAATCCAACAAGAGACCATAACTTTAGTAAACATCTACACACCCAAACATACAAGCAACTAAATACATAAAACAAATATTGACTGATATAAGGGGAGAAATCAACAATAACACAATTATAGTAGGGAATTTTAACACCCTATTGACACCAATGGACAGATCTTCCAGACAGAAAATCAGCATGGAAACAGCAGCCTGAAATGACACATGACCAGATGGATTTAATTGATATTTTTAGAGCATTTCACCCCAAAGCAGGAGAATATACATTCTTCTCAAGAGCACAAGGAATATTTTACAAAATAGACCACGCAATAGCCCACAGAACAAGTCTCAATAAATTTAAGAAGACTGAAATCATATCAATGTCTTTTCTGACCACAGTGCTATGAAACTAGAAATCAATTACAATAAGAAAATTGTAAAACACACAAACACACAGGAATAACTGTTACTAAATAATGGATGGGTCAATAATGAGATCAAAGAGGGTATCAAAAGATACCTTGAGACAAACAAAAATGGAAATACAGCGACCATTGGGTCTATGGAATGCAGTGAAAGTAATCCTAAAAGGAAAATTCATTGCAATGCCTACCTAAATGCCTACCTAAAGAAACAAGAAAAATCTCAAATCATCAGCCTATTTTTACACCTAGAGGAACTGGAAAAAGCACAGAAAAATAAGCCCAAGGTGAGTATAAGGAAGGAAATTATAAAGATCAGAGTGGAAATAAATGAAATAGAGACCAAAAAAAAAAACAATACAAAAGATCAATAAAACTGGTTTTTTGAAAAGATAAACAAAATTGACAAACCTTTAGCCAGACTCGTCAAGAAAAAAAGAGTACCCAAATTAACAAAATCAGAAATGAAAGAGAACTAACAATAGACACCACAGAAATAAAAAAAAAAAATTAAAAAAGATTAAGAAAATACTGTGAGCTACTATACGCCAACAAATTAGACAATATGGAAGAAATAAATAAAATTCTAGAAGCATATAATCTTCCAAACCCAAATCAATAAGAAACAGAAAATCTGAACAGACTGATTACTACCAATGGAATTGAATCAGTAATCAACAAGCTCCAAACAAGCAAAAGTCCTGAACCAGATGGCTTTAAAGGTGAATTTTACCAAACATTCAAAAAAGAATTATCACCTATTCTCCTCAAACTATTCCACAAAATTCAAGAGAAGGGAAGACTCCCAAGTTCATTCTATGAGGTCACGATTAACCTAATCCCAAAACAGACAGACATTACAAAAAAGAAAACTATTGGCCGATATCCCTGATAAACATAGATGAGAAAATTCTCAACAAAATAGTAGCAAACAGAATTCAGCAATATATTAAAAAAAATCATACACCATATCAAGTGAGGTTTATTCCTGGGATTCAGGGTTGGCTCAATATCCAAAATAAAATTAACATATTCACCACATAAGCAAAATGAAAAGTGAAAATCACAAATCATACCAATAGATGAAGTAAAAAGCATTTGGCAAATCCAACATACCTTTATGATAAAACATCTCAGCTAATTGGGAACAGAGGGAACACATCTCAACATAATAATGGCCATATATGAGGTCTCAAAAATTAAGGTAATGAACTTATCCTAAAAAAGTGCTACATACCTCATTGCTGAATATCATTATGGACACCTTTGAAGTACTCCTCATGGGAAGCTATGCACTGAGGCCTAGTCCACCCTTCAAAGAAATTCTGAAACTCTTTTTCTGGAATGGCCATCAGATCTGTCATGTTATTACCCTTGATGTCATGAATATCATCAAAATGTCTTCCTTCAATATTTCCTTTATCTTTTGGTAAAGAAAGAAGTCATTGGGGGCCAGATCAAGTGGGTAGGGAGGCTGTTCCAATACAGTTATTTGTTTACTGGTTAAAAACTCCCTCACAGACAGTGCCGTCTGAGCTGATGCATTGTCATGATGGAAGAGCCATGAATTGTTGGCGACAAGTTCAGGTCGTCTAATTTTTGCATGCAGTCTTTTCAGCACTTCCAAATAGTAAATTTGGTTAACTGTTTGTCTAGTTGGTACAAATTCATACATAATCCCTCTGGTATCAAAAAAGGTTAGCAACATTATTTTGACTCTTGATTTAGACTGACAGAACTTTTTTGGTCATGAAGAATCAGCTGATTTCCATTTTACACTTTGATGCCTTGTTTCAGGGTCCTATTGATACATCCATGTTCATCACCAGTGATAATCTGGCCCAAAATGTCATCTTGCCTCTCCAAAAGGTCTTGGCAAACTTCAATTCTCCTTTGCTTCTGTTCATTGGTAAGCTTCTTCAGGGCCATTTTCACACACACCTTTCTCATGCCAAGATTTTCAGTTAAGATTTTCCTAACTGTTAATGTTTAAGATTTAATGTTTAAGATTTTCCTAACTGTTAATCTATCAATGTTTACTTGGTCTGCTATGCTTCTCACAGTCAGCTGAAAATTTTGACACACAATTTGATGAATTTTTACAATGTGCCCGTCAGTTCTGCTCATTACTGGCTGCCTTGACCTCTCTTCATCAGTGACGCATTCTCTCCCTGCAGAAAAATGTTTAATCCATTTGTACACTGCCATTTTCTTCATGGCATAATCGCCGTAAACTTGGACTAACATGTCTCTGATTTCACTTCCACTCTTGCCAAGTTTAACAAGTAATTTAATATTTGTTCATTGCTCTAATTCAATCTCATACATTCTTGCCATGGGATACAAAAATAAGCAACATCAATAGTGAACGCCACTCAGCAAGACACCACCACATATGGACACAAACACAGATGTGAGACACTAATATACTAAGGTCATGAAACTCTACTGAGCTCTTTGGATAGTGCTGCCAATGTAAGTACACAGTGGCAAGTTTGTGATCTTAACTGTCATACCTGGTATGATAAAGCTACTTCTAACATCGAACTTAATGGGGAAAAACTAAAAAAAATTCCCTTAAGATCAGGGACAAAACAATGACATACACTGTAATGCCTTTTATTCAACATTCAACATAGTACTGGAACTCCTAGACACAGCAATTGAACAATAAACAAACAAACAAACAAATTAATTAATAAGGCACCTAAATTGGAAAGAAAGCACTACAATTGTCCTTATTCGTAGATGACATCATACTATATGGAGAACCCCAAAGATTCCACCAAAAAAACTATTAGAACTGATAAATTAATTCAGTAAAGTAGCAGAATACAAAATCAATATCCAGAAATTGGTTGTATTTTATATCAGAAAGAGAAACTAAGGACAATCCTGGTTAAAATTGCATCAAAAAATAATAAAACACCTAGGAATAAATTTTTTTTAAATTTATTGGGGTGACAATTGTTAGTAAAATTACATAGATTTCAGGTGTACAATTCTGTATTACATCATCTATAAATCCCATTGTGTGTTCACCACCCAGAGTCAGTTCTCCTTCCATCACCATATATTTGATCCCCCTTACCCTCATCTCCTGGCTGCCCATCCCCCTTACTCTCTGGTAACTACTAAACTATTGTCTGTGTCTATGAGTTTTTGTTTCTCATTTGTTTGTCTTGTTCTTTTGTTGTTTTTGGTTTATATGCCACATATCAGTGATATCATATGGTACTCTGCTTTTATTGTCTGACTTATTTCGCTTAGCATTATACTCTCGAGATCCATCCATGTTATCACAAATGTTCCTATATCATTTTTTCTTACCGCTGAATAGTATTCCATTGTGTATATATACCACAACTTCTTTACCCATTCATCTATCGAAGGACATTTTGGTTGTTTCCATGTCTTGGCCAACGTAAACAAAGCTGCAATGAACATTGGAGTACACGTGCCTTTATGTATAAATGTTTTCAGATTTTTTGTGTAGATACCCAGGAGAGGGATTGCTGGGTCATATGGTAATTCTATTCGTGATTTTTTCAGGAACCTCCACACTGGCTTCCATAATGGCTGCACCAGTCTGCATTCCCACCAACAGTGTATGAGGGTTCCTTTTTCTCCACAGACTCTCCAACACTTGTTACTATTTGTCTTGTTGATAATAGCCATTCTGACTGGGATGAGATGATATCTTATTATGGTTTTTATTTGTATTTCTCTGATGATTAGTGATGTTGAGCATTTTTTCATATGTCTATTTGCCATTTCTATGTCGTCTTTGGAGAAATGTCTCCTCAGGTCCTCTGCCCATTTTTCAATTGAGTTGTTTGTTTGTTGTTGAGTTTCATGAGTTCCTTGTATATTTTGGATATTAGCCCCTAATCAGAGGCACTGTTTGCAAAAATCTTCTCCCATTCAGTCGGTTGTCTCTTTATTTTGTCGATGGTTTCTTTTGCTGTGCAGAAGCTTTTAAGTTTCATGTAATCCAGTTCGCTTATTTCAGCTTTTACTTCCCTTGCCTTTGGAGTCAAATACATAAAAAGCTCTTTGAACCTAAGGTCCATAAGTTTAGTACCTATGTTTTCTTCTATGCAGTTTATTGTGTCAGGTCTTATGCTTAAGTCTTTCATCTATTTTGAAATAATTTTGGTACACAGTGACAGACAACAGTCCAGTTTCATTATTTTGCATATGGCTATCCAATTCTCCCAACACCATTTATTGAAGAGGCTGTCTTTTCTTCATTGTATGTTTTTTGCTTCTTTGTCAAAAATTATCTGTCCATATTTATGTGGTTTTATTTCTGGGTTCTCAATTCTATTCCATTGGTCTATGTGTCTGTTTTTCTTCCAATACCATGCTGTTTTGATTATTGTAGCCCTGTAGTACAAGCTAAAGTCAGGGAGTGTGATACCTCCAGTATTCTTCTTTTTTCTTAAGATTGCTTTGGCTTTTCTTTTTTTTTTTTTTTTTTTGTCTTTTGTGGTTCCAAAGTAATCTGATGATTTTTTGTTCCATATCTTTATAAAATGCCATTGGGATTTTGATGGGAATTGCACTCAATCTGTATATTGCTTTGGGTGATATGGCCATTTTAACTATGCTGATTTTTCCAATCCATGAGCAAGGAATGTCTTTCCATTTCTTTGTGTCTTCTTCAATTTCTTTTAAAAATGTCAATTTCCGCCCTTTCACTTTGAGTCTATGCTTGTCCTTATAGCTGAGATGTGTCTCTTGGAGACAGCATATGGTTGGGTTTAGTTTTTTGATCCAATCTGCTACACTGTACCTTTTTATTAGTAAGTTCAGTCCATTTACATTTAGGGTGATTATTGATATGTGAGGATTTCTTGTCATTCTATCTTTAGTTTTCTGGTAATGCTGTGTCTCCATTGTTTCTTTGCTTTTTTGTTGTCTATTATTTCTGTGTGGTGGTATTTTATGATGTTTCCCTCTGTTTCTTCTTTTATTACAGTATATATTTCAGTTCTGGATTTTTTTTTTGAGTGGTTATCCTTAAGTTTATTTAAAAGAAAGTTTGATATTTAGAGTATTCCATTTTTTACAGCATGTTTACTTTCTCCATTTCCATATTCCAGTTCAGGCCTTTACTCTCCCCCTTTTTGTATTTTGGTTGCCACAAATTGTCCCTATTGACGGTGGTCGAATAGCTTCCTGCAATATTTCTTATAGTGCAAGTCGATTATTTGAAAATTACCTCAGCTTCTGTATGTCTGGAAAGGTCTTTATTCCTCCTTCATATCTAAAATATATCTTAGCTGGATATTTTATTCTTGGCTCATAAGTTCTCTCATTCAATAGTTTGAATACTTGGTCCCACTCCTTCCTGGCTTATAGAGTTTCTGCTGAAAAATCTGATGATAGTCTAATGGGCTTTCCTTTGTAGGTTACAGTCTTCTTTTTCCTGGCTGCCTTGAGGATTCTTCCTTTGTTGTTGATTTTAGACAGCTTCATTACAATGTGTCTTGTAGAAGGCTTGTTAGCAGTGAGGTAATTAGGTGTTCTCTTTGGTACTTGGATTTGAGGATCCAGTTCTGTCCACAAGTTTTGGAAGTTCTCTTCGACTGTTTGTTTGAATATATTCTCTGTTTCCTTCTCTTTCTTCTCCTTCTGGTATGCCCATTATTCTTATATTGTTCTTTCTGATGGAGTCAGAGAGTTCTTGTAGAGTACTTTCATTTGTTTTAAGTCACAAGTCTCTTTCTTCTTCCATCAGTGTCATTTCCAGGTTTCTATCTTCGATGTCACTGATTCTTTCCTCCATCTGGTCAACTCTGCTACCTAAGCTGGCTACTTCATTCTTAATTTCTTCTATTGAGTTCTTAATCTCCAGAAATTCTATTTGTTTCTTTTTAAAATTTTAATCTCTTTTGTAAAACGCTCATATTGTTCTTTGATTGTGTTTGTGAGTTCATTAAACTGTTTTTTCTGTGTTTTCTTGCATCTCATTGAGTTTTTTTTAGATCTGCAATCTTGAAATTTCTGTCATTTAAGTCACATATTTCCATATCTTTAAGTTCCTTTTCTGGAGACTTTTCACTTTCTTTCTGAGCTGTCTTGTTCCCTTGGTTATTCTTGGTTATTCTTGTTGCCTTGGCAATTACTGATTTATTATTTCTCTTCCTAGACATCTACAGGAGTGGGTCTGCAACAGGTTAATAGGAAGAGATCTTTCTTTTGTTTTCCAGTACTATTTGGTGGAATGTTTTATTTTCTCTCTGACTGCAGTCTTTTTCTTTTTTTCTCTCACATGGTAGTGCTATGTTTTCTCTGCACTATTCCAGCTTCTCACACAATGGGGGTATACCCTGGGATAGGGGCTTCTCCTCTGTTAATAGTTCACCTGGGTCACAGGGCGCAGTGTCTGTGTGGGTATATGGAGAACTTTTAAAGTTCCAAAGCTCTTCCTGCACCAGATTGAGAGTCCCTATGTTTCAGCAGTACTGTTTACTCCAGCAGGGATCTGCCCAGATAGGTGGGGCCAGGGGCGGGGTGAGTTTTGAGAGGTGGCCCAGAACAATGGCGGCGACCACCTCCACAGCCGGTCCTGCTTCCACAGTTCCCTCCCTTTTGCCAGAACTAGTTGGGCTCCGAATCTGTGTTTGTCGTTGACAGTTTTCAGAACAGCAAATATTCTGTTCTTTTGATCTGACACTGCTACTGTTCCGCTTATAGCACCGGACAGGTGGTGGCAGGGTGAGCTCTGGGAGGGTAAGGAGGGGGCTGCTAGTCTCAGTGCCTAAGGCTTCTGTTCTCTTCTCAGCAGTGAGGGCTTACACCACTGTTTTCTGCCTTCTTTCCTCAGTCTTTTCCCCAAGGTCTCTGCTGTGAGCGTTGGCTTCAGCCGTGTTATATGCTCTCCTTTCAACCCTATGTGCCATCAATGGATTCCTAGAAGTTCGAGTTCTTCCCTCTCCCTCAGCTGCGCTAGTCCCGGGATGCATCAATCTTGGAGCACTGAGCTAGGTCTGCGTCCTGCTCCCACGCGGCTCCGTCTCTGCACTTCTCTCTTCTCCCTTCCCTCCTCCCCTGCTCATGTTAATCTCCTTTAGGTGAATTCAGTAGTGAGCCACTTCTTTTGCCTGTCTGCCGTGCAGGGAGACCTTTGTGGAGTTATAGTTGTTTGATTAGGAATGTACATTCTGAGTACAGTACAGAATAATAAAGCAAATTCTATACTTATATAAACCCAGCACAAGTGCAGAATGGGCTTGTTAAAGAATTTAGAGTTGAATACTATGCTAATAAAAATAAGAATACTTATTCAAAGAGTAAAGTAAAATAAATAAAAGAATAAAAATGCAATATTTTGTTCTAGAAGGGTGAAGAGATTAAGGTCTATACAAGAAGTAAAATGCGGTTGTATATACACCATAAGATGATTAAAAACATGTTGAAATGCATGACTAATTCCAATAAATGTTAATGGACTAAACCCATATTTTTAGAAAGTGAATTTGCGTGTAAAATTTGGAAAACAATACAGCTAAAGGATGCATATAAGTGATTTCTAAAATAAAATAGTATAGTGAGTTGAAAATAAAGAGATGCAAAATGATATACCTTGTAATTACTTTCAAAAAAGCTGGTGCAGCAATATTTATATTACACCAACTAGAGCAAAAATAATGCATTAGTGCTGATAAATTAAGATAAAAGCAGAGACTATAGAGAAGATATTACAATCGTGGTTTGTGTGCACACAGTTTCAAAATATAGGAAACAAAAATTGATATAATTAGATGATGCAATCACACTAGAGACTGGTAGATCAAGCAATAACATTTGTAAGTATATAGATTATTTGTTTAACAAAATTAAGTGACACAATCTAATGAACATATATAAAATAATGAGTGTAAGCAGTAAATGAGAATATTTATTATTCTCAAATATACAGAAAATCAATGTGGAAGATGCGACAGCTGTCTGTCCCAGGAGCTGGACCTGGGCCAGAATGAAGGTTGCTTTCTGTAAATCTCCCTTAGAGAATGTCTGATCGTAATTGATGTTTATTTTGACATAAATCAGCCCTACTCACTTGCCTCCTGCTACGTGCTGGTTGTTGTCCTGACCTGGTCAAGCATGTAAAATAACTTGCGTACCTGCTAGTATTCACCTATCACTGTCCGTAACTATTTCCACCCCCTTTACCTTGCATAATTCTCTGGTGCCCGCCAAGCGATGTGGAGATTTATTTCAGCTTGTAGCCAAGACATACCTCCTATGTAAGTTTCCCTTAATAAAATTTATAAATTAATAGACTGGAATGACCAGCCTATTTTTTACTAAGGTAGATCTTGAGTCTTGGGGCTTTTCTGTGGGTCTGCATGTACTAACAGGCATTTCCAAAAACTATTCAAAGAATTAATAAAAATCAATCATTCACTCTTGACAATACAGTGCAGTGAACTTATAAATCATCAGTGAAAAGATAGTTTTAAAAAATTATACATTTGAAAAAAGAAAAGTATCTTTAAATAATTCAAATGTTCAAGAAATGTCATAATGGCAGTTATAAATTATTTTGAAATAAATAAGATTAAGAATAATCCTAAAGTAAGTAAAAGGAAGAAGAATAAAATCAAGACAGAAAATAATGAAATTTACCACCCAGAGTCAGTTCTCCTTCCATCACCATATATTTGATCCTGTTTACCCTCATCTACCCTCCACCCCCTTACCTTCTGGTAACCGCTAAACTATTGTCTGTGTCTATGAGGTTTTTCTTTTTCCTTTATTTAACTGACTCTGGGTGGTGAACACACAATGTGATATATAGATGATGCATTACAGAATTGTACATCTGAAACTTATGTAACCTTATTTAATCATTGTCACCTCAATAAACTTTAATTAAAAAATAAAAATAATAATAATGAAATTTAAAACCAAGAAACAAAAGAAAGAACCAAATAGTTCTTTGAAAGAACTAATTTAATAAAGTTCTTTACGTTAACAAGAAACCTCCAGCAAAACTAATCAAGAAAAAATGAGAAAAAGCAAAAGTAAATAATACTAGCAACATACAGGAGCCATAACTAGGTGGAGATTCATAATGGCATATTAAAATAAATGGTTTAAATAAATTTTAACCTAGCTGACATGAGTAATTTTATTGTAATGTTACATTATCAAAGCTGATTTAAGCTGGTAAAACTAATAGTTAACCAAATAAAGAACAAATGAGAGAACTCTCTCAATGTAACGAGGAACCACATTGGATCTATAGGTAAACCAAGTCTATGAAATGATAGAATAACTTATATGAGGAATAATACTAAAATTAGAATAGAAAATTAACTTTTATGTCAATAAATAATATAGTGTGATAAAGTCACATAATTTCCACTTATACCCATGACTTCCATGTATTGTATCATTCTCACTGGAATTTCTAATTCATTGTTCTTCAGTGTTTCATGTTCTTCATTGTTCTCTGTGACCCTGTGACTCTGTCTTGCTTCAGTGTGTTTGTGGGTATGTCCAATCCCCCCAGCTGTCCTGAAGCATGTCTGTAGTGTCTGCTATGGAGTCCAGCATGGTGCTTTTTCCCAGAATGCATGATGTATTCAATGCTGAGAGGATATGTGGCTATTACCTCCTTCCCTGTAGAAAGTAACAGTCATAAGGTGTGACCTTACAGACGACAAGTGCAAAACAACATCTGGGCCAAGTCTGTCCCTGGTGTGTGCAGCCCCACTTCGCATGCTGTCATGGTCAAGGGCAGAGAGCTTACCCGAAGTGCCTCTGGCTGGCTGTGTGCCCAATTCACCTCTGTTCACCCACAGCTCAGGTTTCAGACTTCTAAATATAAGGTGTGCTCAAGAGTCCTAGGCCACACTCACAATCACTGCACAGTGTCTCCTGGCCTGCTGGGGAAACACAGTCTGTCCTGGATCACCACAAATTGGTTGTTTCAATCTGTGCATTTTCTGAGAAAATTTTTGAATCACCTTTATTTAAAAAAAAAAAAAAACTTGGAGAAAACAATTAGGTGAGTGACTATATCATGGCTGTGTTAATATTTTTTCTCCGACCCTTAGGTTTATTTCAGATGAAATAAGTTGTGTACATTGTTGGTAGTAGTTTACATAATTTTTTTCCTTGCTTTTTTAAATCAATATACTCATTGATTGCATTTTTGTTTATTGAAGTATATTTGATTATAATTTTATGTAAACTTTCCAATTCTTTTTATCAGATATTTATTATATGGTATTAATTTATCTTGCTTTGTAAAAATTATTTATATGGGAAAAAAGGGAAACTCCATGTTGTTAATATCAACCTCTCTTTTCCAGTCACTGTTTCTCAGACTGCTCTTTACAGTCTCTCTGGTGGTCTCTCACAGGGAAAGCAATGGCATCGGTACCTTCTATTGGTTGCCTTTTGGCCAAAAATCAGTATTATCGAAGTAAGTTGTATCATCACTAAAGGATATCCCTAGAGGATTATTTGAGGTGATGTCTATAGGATATTAGTAACCTATGTATCATGACCTGGTCAGAACTTAAGGGAGAAGACCGACAACCACTTGTGATCATGAAGGAAATAGGAATAGAACTTATTTGAGACCTCTCTGAATCAATATTATCAAGGAAGTCTCGTTTCTTTGTTTAAGTATGTTATGTTATATGGATGAAACCATTAACACTTATAAATGATTTAAAATCAGCTTATATTTTATAATTATGTTTTAATTTCAATAACTTTAATTTAACAAGATACTTTAACTACTGACAATTTTGTAATACATTATCTATATGTCACATTGTGTGTTCACCACCCAGAGTCAATTCTCTTTCCATCACCATATATTAGACCCTGTTTACCCTCTTCTAGAGCCCTCCTCCCTCCTTACCCTCTGGTAACCCCTAAACTACTGTCTATGTCTACGAGTTTTTATTTCTTCATTTGTTTGTCTTGTTTTTTGTTTGTTTTTAGTGTTATGAATCATACACCTGAAATCTATGTAACTTTACTAACAATTGTCAGCCCAATAAACTTTAACTAAAAAATAAACTGACAATTTTACATAAATAAAATAATATTTATTCCTTAGAAAATCAGGAACAGCATGACTATGCTTCAGGGATTTTCTAATTTCCATTTGCTGCTATAAATAATACGTCAGCATTTATCTCTCCAGTTTTATTTTTATCTATCCATCTGTAAGTATTCATAGCTCAATAGAAAATTGTAGCTTCTTAAAGAAAATTCAGAAATTTCATTAAATAAAAGTTAAAACCAAATTATCACTTATTGAAAATATGCCAGCAACATGTAAAAAGCTCTTATTTCAAGGTTTGTTTGTAGCATAAGAAATATATATTGGAAATATGTATTGATTTATTCATTTTACAACAAAGTTAAACTATGCTTATTTACTTAGTGTTATTATATCCACAGAAGTTATTTTTATATTCTGATCTTTTAAAAGATGTACAGGTTTCCAATACAAGTATGATAAGACAAACTGTTATTTAAAAATAATTCCTTTATTTCTAAATTTGATAGCTTTTTAGGTTATGTAAATATATACACATACTATAACGTGGTACAATAATATTTATTTTTAATTTTTTATTTCGTGAGATTTTTAATTTGGCAAAATATATAACATTTTAAATTCTATACCTATATCTATGATATCTATGCAGAGACAGAGAGAGGAAGGAGGAATAGGAGGAGGTAGAGAGAGAAAAAGAGAATGTCTACCATGAAAAAGAATATACCATATTAATAAAAAACGCAATATACCTTATTCTGAAAAAAGTTTTATTTGATTATTAATTTATTCAATTCATAAATTCACGAGCCAGAAGTAAATAATTTCAAACTATGTGACTTGAGAGTTTAGAGATAAATAAATAATATGTGTATGCTTGCTTATTATTTATTTATTTTTTATTTATTTTTCCCCCTGTAGAAGCCAGTATTTCTTCAGTTAGCTCTCTAACTGGTTCTGACTCTGTTAATTTCATAGATGAGGACAAATCCCTGCAAGGTATTTGGTTTATGTCTTATATTATACCATCCTCATTATTTTCTTTTGTTTTTAATATCTCAAATGCGTTTTATAAGAGAGTAATAAAAGTTTTATTTGATAGGGTTACCCGAAGTGGCAGAATCCACCTGGTGGATTAGATCCTTTTTTCATTCTGAATCTGTGCTTTCTAATGTAAGAAAAGATCTCTCTACTAGTGGGTAAGTTGCAGCTTTTTCTGATAATGATATTTCTTACCTAGTAAATGAAACAATGCATATCATAATTATTAAGTTAACCAATAAAGACAATAGTTTTTTCTTGAAGATGATGAAGGCTGTGATATAAAGAATATTTGTGGGATGGTGAGGGAGAAAACAGTAGCTCCCTCATTCTAGTTAACCATCAGTCAGATAGTGAGCACTCTCATTCTATCACTAAAGTGTGATTGAAAAGTCATATGACAATTTTTATCATTGTTTTGGGGGTATAGATTGGGAATCAGAGGCAAGGTTCTAAATGTGTTTTTATAATACTTTCAGGAGCAAATAACCATCTACTTGCTAAACAATCTGGTTTTGTCTCACTGATGTTTTTTTACAAGGAGTTATTTCATTTTTTAGATAATGACTAATACTAATAATAATGACCACCTACTAAATGGAATAAAAATAATAAACAATGGTGGCATTTATAGACTCTAGTGTTAAAACATAAGATTTTTAATAAATTTTCCACATATAATAAATTTAAAGTAGAATCAAATAAGACTAATTTTTGAAAAGATGTACTCTTTACTTTCTTTATCAAGTATATTGATTTGAATTATCTAGGTAAATGTTTCACTTATTTTCTACTTTATGACTATAAAGGCAACCTAACTTACAGATAAGCATTTCTCAGTTAATCATCTTTGTATTGCAATACAATGAGTGTTGTTGTAATAACTGTCTATTTGTTAATTAAATTTATTGGGGTGACATTGGTTAATAAAATTATGTAGGTTTCAAGTGTACAATTGTATAATACATTATCTATATATTGCATTGTGTGTGTACATATGTACAATGGAATATTACTCAGCTATAAGAAAGATGAAATAGTGCTATTTGTGACAACATGGATGGATCTTGAGTTTAATAACTGTCTATTTTATACAGCACTAATTGTTGAGTCTAACAATCAAAATGACTGCACCTGCTGAAGTGCTAAAATGTGAACTACACCTTTCAGCACTCAAGCTATTCCAGATGACTCTTCTCCATTTAAGAAGACAAAACCTGCCCGAGATCTTATTTATTAGACAAGATCAGAGAAGCCACCCATGAAAGTTCAGACATTTTCTTCAATACTAAGCCTATAGCTATAAATGGCATCCGCTTCATAGAGAATATTAGTAAAGCATGTTTTGAGAAACATGTGCTCTTAAATTAATGAGTCTTCAAATGTAGTAACCTTTTCATTATCCATATTATTTTCTAAAAAAAATTTCAAAATTGTTTTTTTTAATTTTCAAAAAACTTGTTAGACTTGTTTTATGTCAGTTATTTATTATGCCTTAAAACTGAAGCATTGATGCCTAACATAATGGTTTAAAGGCTGTTGGATTCAAACATGTGAAAGAGTTGAAAAATTTTTATTTTATATAAAGAATATTGGAAATAGCAAATATACCCATTATCTATTAAATACATTATTGCACATCTAATGAATTGGTTATTGTGTAGATTTTAAAATTCATGATTTTAAATAATATTTAGCAACACAGAAAATTATGATGATGCAAAGTTTAGTGAAAAAAGCAGGATAATCTATATATGTTGTGGTTTTAGTTAAAAGGAATATATGCATAAGACTATTATTTAGTAAAACTACTAAAAGGGAATACAACGTAATAGTAATGGTGGTTATTTCTGGAGATGGGATTATGAGTAATTTTCATTTTCTTCTTTACATTTTTTCTGTATCTTCTCAAATTTTTTGATGCAACCAATTTTGTGTATAATTAGAGAATACTTAAATGTATTAAAAAAGAGCACTGGAAAAAAAAATTTCTGAACGTGAATATTTCCTACATTTGGTAAAATATTTCTACTTTCCTCAATATTGGGTAGAAAATACTTAATGAGTTTCAATTTTAAAGTTTTTATATACTGCTTGCAAATATTTTTCAATACAAGATGTTATGCTTAGAAATTAGAAATACTGAACTCACGCAGAGGTAGATATCACTACAGTGTTTTGTGGCTGGCATTGCATTAAATATCCTGTAGAGCACACATGATTATTTATTAGTAAAACTATCTTCTTATCCAACCACATAACCATGAAAAAAATATCAAGACTGATTATTCTCAGTGATGGACACTACTGACCATTTACTACTCTTTCCAAATGGCACATGCATTCCTTTAATTTTGTGGCCCTCTATCACTTTGCTGTCAATGAAGGGACTCAAATATCACTTTGGCTCAATAGCATATAATTGTTTACATATTCCTTATCTGGTGGTTGCTTGCATTTATAATTTTTATATTATTTGTAGAGGCCAATTAAATTTTTGGACTATAAATCTCACTTGGCTTTAGTCTAAAATTAAATTACATTGATTAAAGATTGATATTTTTCTAAACAGAGAAAAATGTGGTAAAACAAAATGGTAAATTTTAAGATATTTAATATTTACTTTAAGGTTATTAACAAATTCCTTTTCACATAAATCCTTGGTCTATGTGTAAGCAGGTTGCTTGTTTATGTTATTTGATGAATTTTCCAAAAGTGTCAAAATTCTTGCTAGTTTAGAATAGTGCTACTGTTGCTGAAAGTTATTGTTTAAAGTAGTTGGATTTTACGTAAGATTTTAAATCAAACATGTCATGAATAATACATAACTAAGCATTTTTAAGTGGTTAATATGCATGCACAACTATGTATGTGAGGATAGATAGATAGGCAGATAGATAGGCAGATAGAGAGATGGATATCCTAAAAATAATATAAGAAATCTTCCTGAAAAGTAATATTAATGTGAACTTTTATAAAATGATTTAAAAATTGAAAGTATTCCTGTGTGTTAGCTCAGAGTTTCTACAGAATTAAGACGCTAAAAATAAATAAAAAGAACAAAATGTCTTCTAGGTATATTCTAGTTAGTTGCTTCTAATGTAATTTTCCTACAGTTCAGATACTTTAGGACTGTCTTTAAAAAGTACATCACATAGGTCTTAACATAACTGTTATTTTAGTTAAAACATTTCTTGCCCAGCTCTGCCGCCTATTGCGTAGATAGTGAATAGTATAGGCTAAATATGTTAGAGAGGTATCAGAACTCTTACTTGAAATCTGCTATGATCATTCTAATCTGATATAAAATATTATTTGATTTAGCTATGATGTCTGCATTAAATGTAACAAGGTTTTGACAATTTTTGCTGAGGTTCTGTGAAATTATAAGTTGAGATTCTACTAATTTTACTGAGATATTATTTTGATAGAAGGTTCTGAGATATTGATCTTGTATCCTTTATAGATAAAACCAGCAACAGCCAATTCATTGGTTTTCACTAGAGTAAAATTCTTCTAGCTGAAATTTAAGGTTTCATACATTATTTAGAAGTTAGGGCGTAGGAAACAAAATTGCAGAATTCTATTTGGCTATTAAGGAGATGGAAACCAATTGCTGAAGTTGAATTGAGTAGAGCTAAATTTCTAATCCATAGAAATTCAAGAAAAATAAAGAATCATAATTTATCCAACCTCCCAATAACATCCTATAGCTGAATAAGTCAAAACCCGGCTCATTATCTAATACCTCACAATATCTCCTTGTAGTTTCTCTCTCTCAGAGAATGGCTGCTACACCATTCATCAGCTCAAACAGGTATCAAGCTATCCTTTATATCTTTTATAGCTAATCAAATACCAAGTCCTTTCAATTTTATTTTTTATATTTCTTAAATCTACCTACTACTTATTTCCTTTCCCACCAGCTCTACCCGAATCCCAACTTTCACCATTTCTCTCCTGAGGGATACTGCTACTACATCCATACACCCCTTTTTAGATCTCATCATTTGAATGTCCCTTTCAGATTAGTCACAATCATCTGTACAAAGCACAAATCTGTTAATACTCTCCTGTGAACACACAAATACACAAACACACAATATTCAAAAATTCTATTTTGCTCAGGATAGTTACAACTCTCAAATCCCCACATATTCTACTCAATGCAGATCTCTATAATTTGTTCTTGTATCTCATCTACCTTCCCCAGTCCTGTGTGCCAGCTACGTACATCAGCCTTCTTTCACTCCCTTCTATACATCATCTTCCCTCTTGCCACAGGGTCTTTCAACAGGCTGTTCACTCAACTTAGACTCTTCACTTAACATCTACTCATGTTTTAAATCTTGGCTCAAAAGTCTCTTTTTCAGAGAAAACTTTGATCTACTTAACTAAATTAGATTTTTTATTATAGGCTCTCATATTCCATGTTTCTCTCCTTCCTAGCATTTATCAGTTATAATTTTACATTTGTTTGTCTAGTTATTTGATTTCTCCAGGACACTATAAACTACATGAGGGCAAGTGTCATGTCTGCTTTGCTCAACATTTTACACCTAGATTCTGAGACATCAACAGGTATTTGTCAATGAATGATAGTGGTTTTTTAGCTAGAATTGACCACTCTCCCCAAAAGTGTTACATTCTAGTAAAGAAGATTAAACACTAAATTAGTCAAGAAAATATTTTTCAAACAGTGATATGTGCTGTAAAGCAAATAAAACAAAGTATTTTGTTGGAGCGATTGAGATAGGACAGGTTGAGGGAAGTCTGTTTAATTGAAGTAGTTAGGAAAGGACTCATTGAGAAGATGGCATAAAGTCTGAGTCATGAAAGGGAAAGCAGTCAATTTTGTGAAAAGTACTCTAGGCAGAAAAAATAGCCAGTGCAATTTACCATGCTTTACGTAAGCATATCCAGTCTCCTGTTATACTGTTATCAAGACAGCAGCTTTGAAAGAATTTGGCATTTTCCAGTGGAGGTCAAATTGTCTACAGTGTTTGGTTTGTTTCCAACTAAACCCAGGATGAGAAATGGTGAGGCTTGGGGTTATGCACCCTCTACTGAAAATCCCTCAGAGTGACCTATAAATTGTCCAAAATCACACTGTATAATAGCATGCATGTAAAGTCACCCATCATCTCTTAAGGTTCTCATGAATGCCTTGAGTCCTGTGGGGCACAGCTTCACAATCATCTTCAGTACCTGAAATAATTTTCTAAACTAACAAGGTAAGTAAGTTTCACCTTATCATGTTATTCCTATCTCTCATACAAAATGGATAAACAAATGTCTATTGTTTTAAAGATTCTTTTCTAATTTCTTTCCAAAAATTTGTCTTGGAACTATTTCATATCAAGGAACAAGAAAAGTAGAGTACTACACAGTTACTCTTCTTCCTCAATAGCTTATAGAAAGAATCTATTTCAGTTTTGGTGTCTGAAAAAGTTTCTCTTATTACAGTATAATTATTTGGCTTCCAAAAGGTTGAGGGGGTGAAAACATGTAATCTGTTTCTAATATGGTACCTCAAACAACTTTTATTAAAGCTTTAAATACATTTTAATTAAAATCTTTATAACCACATATGTATTTCATTTATTCAGAAAAAATGATTTGCATTTTCATTATAGTTTTATCTAAATAAATGGGATATAAAAGTTTTGCTTCATTTTTAATTAGATATATTGAAATTTATTTGCCTCCAGGTTGTAAACCCAAAATATGTTAAACATTGTACTATAGTGATTATTTTATTAACAGCCAACTGGAATGCGAGCTTCATAGATATTTTACCCTTTTTTTATCCTAGCAGAGATTTTCAAATTAGTGAATGGTTACTGGAACTATTATTTGTATGTCAGGTAACTACAAAGGTTAGGATTTTGAAATTGCTTTGCAAGGAAGAGTGACAAACACTTTACTTTCAAATAAACTACTCTTGAAAATATTTGTGCAATCTTAAAAAGTACATTAATGAGCTATCCATATTTAAATCTCAAGCTAAATTTCACTATGAAAAGTAAAGACAGATAAACTCCACAAAGTAACCTGATCATACTACTTTGTTCTTTGTCGTCATAGATGGATTTTACATATTCATTTATTTTCTGTTGCAGTTGATGCTGCTTAATATTTTCGAAGGTGAGCATATTGTTCTCTTTATTTTGCAGAAAATATCCTTCTAACTTCATCATATTTGGTTACCGCTCATCACAGTCCTTGTGGTAGAAGCACATTTGAGTCTGATGGTGAATATGAGAGCTGAATTTGGTCCTGAATTCTGGACACCACAGGAGTAAGATCTCAAATTGAAAGCAGATTTCATTCAAAGCAGCAGTGTGGTACTGGAAAAAGAATTCGGGAATCTGCAGAAGTGAATTAATTTACTTAAATATATTCTAAGAATTTAACCAATATGTAACTAGCCACTTAATTTCAATTCAATCAACAAGTATTTTCCTTTTGAAAACCACCTTTTAATACTATTCCATAGTTTCTCCTTCCAAAATTTCAGAAAACACTGAATTTCAATATGTTAAATATTTTTCCAGCTAATCATTCCATTTATAGTGTTTAGGTGAAACACTTTGCGTTTCTTCAAACGGCAGTAACAACTTCTCTAATGTTTTGTCTTTGGATACCCCTGGTCCTTCACAGAATGTGAAAGGATTCACAAGACTCAAAAGAAATAGAAGTTAGAAAGTTTATTTAAGAGAAACACCAGCAGAGCTGCTGGGGGTACACTCTGAAGCAGATTGCTGCAGACAACTGCACCTAACTTCAGGTTAACTTTTTCTTATATAGCAAAGGGTAGGTAAATTTTCTTACAGCAAGAGATATCACATCCAAACTCAGGACATTTGACGTGTAGACTGAGGTAATTTGATTGACATATGTTGATTATATAATTAGTTTCTTTCTGTGTATGTTCTTACCCAGAATATATACAGAAAAACCCACAGGGTAGCCAAGCCATAATGTCCATTCTATTTTAATTATATTATTATATAAAGAGGCTGGAGTTCAAATAATGGGCAGGCTTCAGCAGTTTGCACAGGCATTAAAACTAGATCACTCCAGTTAGGGTCTTATCTCCTCTTTCTAACGATGTTTGGACACCTAATTTATCTATAGGGGATTCCCTGGGGAGGGGATGCAGGCCTGGGCAGTCCCCCTTTGGGCTCACTTTTATTAACTCTTTTTCTGTCTCATTACTAAATAATTAAAATGACACATACTGGAGAGAAAGGATAAGTGTATTACAACAGTATAACGACTCAGAAAGAGCCTTGTTTATTACCTAAAAAGATAGCAATTTATTTTAGCAAAGCTACAGGTCTGTGATTCTCAAAATTTGGTGTGCCTAAGAATCATGTGGGAGTTTGATAAAATGGAAATAGCAAGGCTCCATCTCCAGAAATCCTAAATCAATGGTCCTGAGCTAAGGCCTAAGAATCTCATTCTCTATTAAGTGCCCCTGGTGAATTGTATCTGATATGGAGAGTAATGCTTTATTTGATTGGCAACCTGCAACCATTCTCTCTGCAATTACCAATCTCAGGAAACAAGCTACTATGTTTAGCTGTGGTTGTTTTTAATTTTTCAAAAATAGCAGCACATAAATTAAATTATTGTAGTTTAGTGAGTTAGTGAGAGTGGAGATGTGTGCTGACTTTGCTAGGCATATCCCAATGGCAATATTTGTTTTATTCATTCAGTGATTTATAGGTTATCTGCCATGTGCCAGGTATTTAGCTGGACTCCAGTATCACATATTCTCACGTCATATAAGGGGAGAGTTTTCTTCCTGTGACTCTAGGGCAGGCTGATAACCACACTTGTTCTGCAAAGAAAGACGTGAGAGAATTGAAGTGTACTAAATGCCTGCTCTACAATTTGCAGATTGTGGAATGGTAGAAGGGAAGAATAACTAATATACTAAAGTTAAAAATAACCACTGAGGCTTTAAACTTTAAGAGAGAGTAACAATAGAAATATTTAAACTAGCTTTAAGGAAGGAAAAAGGAAATATTAATATTTATTTGTGAGTTTTACCATTGTGAGTAGTTTCATACAACGTATTTGGTTGGTGCAAAAGTAACTGCAGTTTAAAAGGTTAAAAATAATTGCAAAAACCCCAATTACTTTTGCACCAACTGAATATTTTACATTTTAAGAATAATCTCTTAAAAATAATTCAATCTGTTTTATTAAGATTCTTTTGGAAGAATCTTGCATTCTTCCAAAAACTGTAATATCTAAAACACACCAAACTCACCCAAGGATTTCTAAAAATGCAATAAAATTTAGCAGCAGTTACAGGAAATTGATATATAAAGGCCTTACTTTTTATGTTGGAAAGTGATTATACAAAGTTTTCACATTTATAATAATTGCCCTTATTTTCTTTGTTATTTCATTTGCTCTAATTGTTTCCATGTACTGTATTAAAATATTTGCTGTGCTCATAGGGTGTGTTAAATCTTAATTTAAATAACATTTTTTAAATTATAGGAAACAGTTTAAAAACATTGTGGAATTTGAAAACACTTCATCAATACTAAAAATTACTCGTACATAGGTGATAGGTTCTATTAGTAGAATCAATTAAAAGTCTGTGCTCACCTGGAGGCTTAGGACTGTTTGTATGAGGTCAGGAAGAGAAGAATGTGTGTGTATGTGGAGAAGTAAAGTGACCCAATATATGATATTAGATTGCAGTTTCCTCTTAACTAGCATGCATGATGAAGGATGAGTCATTCTTAAGCAAGTGTACTTCTATAATCTTATATTAAGTGTATAACACTCTTCTAGCTACCTGAGGTACAACAAGAGATGAAATAAAATTCTTGCCTGTCAGGAGTTTCTAACAATCAGAAACTTGGTCATGCATTTTGTGGAAGAATAATTTATTTAGAATAAGTACTATGTGCATATAGTATACATTTCAAATAAAACAGAGAATAATTTGAAAGGTATATCTCTCCCTTCCCTTTACCCCCAAATCCAGTTTCCATTTTGTGAAGAAATGATTGTTAACCATATTCACAATATTTTAGAGATTTTACAAAAATTGCAAAGATATACAGATACAGATATAAACGCAAATATGGGCATTTTTCAATGTAGCATGCCCACCAATCTGTGTTTTGTATTTTTTATTGAAAATAGTTAAGAACTTTCTACATCAGTCTTAGTAGAGATACCTCATTCTTATAATGGCTCCTTATTTTAAAAAATAATTTCCTATAAATGCATGTTTAATTTTCTCCCCTAATTTTTTACTATTACCGAAACGTTATCTCATACATTTCATTTCATACATGTACAATAATGAGACTGTAGGATACATACTTAGAAGTAAAATTCCTTAGTCAAAAGGTTAATTTTAGATTTTCATAAGCAGTCCCTAAATTCACTCTATAAATGTTGTACCAATATATACTCCCTGCAGTAATACATGGAAGGGCTTGTCACAATATCATTGACTATATTCTCTATGCTGTACATACCCCTGACTAGTCTAGTACCCACCTAGCAATACACATAGTTATTACCATATTATTGACTATATTCCTTATGCTTTACTTTACACTTCCATGACTATTTTTAATTACCAATTTGTATTTCTTAATCCTTTCACCTTTTTCTCTCTGTCCCCCAACACTGCTACAAACAACCACACCGATAAATCTAGTACCCACCTGACACCATAAATAGTTATAATATTACTGACTATATTCCCTATGCTATATCCCGCATTCTCATAACTACTTTGTAACAACCATTTTTTTTTTCTTTTGTGTGTGTGTGTGTGTGTGTGTGTGTGTGTGTGTGGTTCCATCCAATTTGTACTTCTTAATCCCTTCACATTTTTCATCTACCCTCAAACCCCTCTGATCTGGCAACCATAAAATATTCTCTGTATCTATTAGTTTATTTCTGTTTTATTTGTTTACTTTGTTGTTTAGATTCCACAAACAAGTGAATTCACATTGTATCTGTCTTTCTCTGTCTGACATACTTTACTCAGCACAATACCGTCAGGTCTACCCGTACCACCACAGATAGCAAGAACCCCATTCCCTTCCATGGCTGAGCAATATTCCTCTTCCATATCCATTTATCTATTGGTTGGATATCTAATGGTTCTTTATCCATTTATCTATTTATCCAGGTTGCTGCCACATCTTGGTCATTGTAAACAATAAGGCAATGAACACATGGATGCAGACATCCCCTGGAAGTAGTGTTTTGGGTTTCTTTGGATAAACACCCAGAAGTGGGATTACTGGGTCTTTTTTTTTTTTTTTCTCCTGTTAGAGCCTTTGTTTTAAAGTGTATTTTGCCTGGTGTAAGTATTGTTACCCACTTATTTTTTTTTTCAATTTTCATGAAATATCCTTTTCTATCCATTTACTTTCAGTCTTTGTGTGTCTTTCGATCTGAAGTGAGTCTTTCGCAGGCAGCATATGCAAGGGTCTTGTTTTCTTCTCACTTCAGCCACCCTATGTCTTTTGATTGGAGCACGTAATATAATCCATTTACATTTAAACTAATTGTTCATACATAAGTATTTTTTGCCATTTATTATTTATATTTTGATCTTTCTTTTTCTTCAAGTAGTCCCTCTAATATTTCTTGTAATACTGGTGTGATGGTGATAAACTCCTTTAGCTTTTTCTTGTCTGGGAAGATCTTTATCTGTCCTTCAATTCTAAACAATAGCTTTGCTGAGTAGAGTAATCTTGGTGGAAGTTCCTTGCTTTTCATAACTTTAAATATTTGGTGCCAATCCCTTCTGACCTTCAATGTTTCTCTTGAGAAATCAGTTTACAGTCTTTGGGAACTCCCTTGAAAGTAACCAACTGCCTTTTTCTTGTTGCTTTTAAAAAATCTTTCTTTGTTTTTAACCTTTGGCATTTTAATTATAATTGGTTTGGTTTGGGCCTCTTCGGATCCATATAGTTTGGGACTCTGTCCTCCTTGGCTAGTATGTCTATTTCCTTCAACAGGTTAGAGAAATTTTCCATCATTATTTCTTGAATTATGTTTTCAATCTCTTGCTCTCTCTCCCTTCTTCTTCTGGTAAGCCCATGATGTGAATATTGTTAGGTTTGATGTTGTCCCAGAGGTCTCTTAAAGTACATTTTTTTTCTTTTTTTTTTTCTTTTTGATGTTCCTATTGGTTGTTTTCTGCTACCTTGTCTTCCAAATTGCTGATTCCATCCTCTGCTTCATCTAGTCTGCTGGTGATTCCTTTTAGTGTGTTCTTTATTTCAATTATTGTATTATTCACTGTGACTTGCTGTTTTTTATGGTTTCTACTCCTTTTTTATGTTTGCTATCTCTTTGTTGACATTCTCACTAAGTCCCTTCAGCAACCTTATAACTATTGTTTTCAACTTTGTATCTGGTAGGTTGTTTGCCTCCATTTCATTTAGTTCTTTTTCTGGAGTTTTGTTGGGTTCTCTCACAAACTTGTTGTGGGACATGTTTATCTATTGATTTTGACTGCCTCCCAGTATTTGTTTCTATGTATTAGGTAAGATTACTAAGTTTCTCAGTCTTACTAGAGTGGCCATATGTAGTAATTTTCCTGTTGGACCAAGTGGCACAGTCTCCCTTGGCAACTGAGCCAGGTGCTTCAAGTGTGTCCCTTGTGTAGGTTTTGTGTGCCCTCCTGTTGAGTCTTGGTGACTGCTTTCACATCAATGGAGTGATTGACTCTTGGGATGAATGGTTGTGAAAACTGGCTGTGACTACAGTGAAGAAACTGTTGTACAGGGATCTGGTGCCTGCCCCTCTGCCCTTTGGGTGTGTCATCCTTGGAGGCAGCTGTTTGATGCTCTGGCTCAGTCCAAAGCTGGCTACTAGGTGTGCCAGTCCAGGGCCTCTGGGAGAGGCCCTGCCACAGATCAAATTTAGCAGCAGCCTGTGCCCTGCCCAGGGGCGCCTGGTGTGAGCCACAAAACAATCCACAGATGGCCACTACCTGCACTGGGCTTGGAGGTACCTCAAAAGGCCAAACCATACACTGAGGCTGGCTGCCACTAGTGCTGGCAGTCACTAGACTGTTTAGCATAAAGCCTGATGTTGCTTTTTTTTGGTTTTGTGAATCTTTGAGAGATTTTAGGAAATCCACAGCATGTGCCTTTTGTATGGAAAAGCCACTGGAAAAGGCTAGAGTGGGCCTGCAAGTGGGTGGGGCAGGGTTTTAGGGAATCACCATGGTGGGACAAAGTTACAGTGTTAGCTAGGTTGATGGAGACTCAGATATGACAGCCACCTGCATTTGCATGCTGGAAGTGAGGGTTCAACAAAGAAACAGTGGATTCTACCAGCACTTGGGTCTGGGTGAAAACTGCCCTTTTAGCCCTCATCCTGCAGCCAGACAACTCAGTTCCTCCCCATATGCCCCTGGCATCTTTCAAGCTGCTGTCCCAGCATTGGAGCTCAGAGAGAGTGAGACTGTCAGAGAATAAGTCAATGCACAGGTGCTTTAAGAGGAACACCTGGGACTGCAGTCACCCTCTGTGTCATTCAGACACAATCTATGTTTGTTTTAACAGCCAGAAGTTATAGGGACTCCTGTCCCCAGCACTGAAACCCAGGGCTGGGGAGCTGGGGATGGGGGTGGGACCCCTCTCTCTTCTGCAGGGTACCATCGCAGCCAAGATATCCCTTCTGATTTTTAATGGTCACACACAGGTGTGGGACCAGCCTGTTTTGCCCCTCTTACCAGTCTTGAGATGACTACTCTGTATGTCCTTAGTTGTAGGAGTTCAGCTTAGCTATATTTTAAGTGATTCTCATTGATGGTTGTTGTATAGTTTAGTTGTAATTTTGATTTGGTCATGAGACGATGCCAGCACAGAACTTACCTACTCCTCCATCTGACTGGAGATTCCTGTTAATGGAGTTTTGTCATGAAGACTTTTTTTTAATCTCAGTGATTCTCTATCCACTTATTTCAACACTGAGCTTTAGATTTAAAAATTGTTTAAAATTAAGGTTTGTTGGGGTGATGATGTTGTTGGGGTACAGTTACAGGTGTACAATTCTGTAATACATGATTTATAATCACATTGTGTGTTCACCACCCAGAGTTAGTTCTCCTCCTATCACCATATATTTGATCCTTTTTACCTTCATCTACCACCTTCCTCCCTCCTTACCTTCTGGTAACCACTGATATGTGAGATATATAACTGAAAGCATCAAAGGAACAAGACAAAGAAACAAATACTCATAGACGTAGACAATAATAATTTTATATAGTAAAATGTAACAATATTTTTTGTTTATTCTGGATTTTGTTTTATAGTTAGAAATCTGTCCCCACCTATAATATTTTTGATACCTTCCCCTTATTCCTAATACTTTTGTAGTTTCATTAATGGAATATTATTTTATTCTATCTGCACTTTATTTTGACAAGAGATGTGATGAATTAGGTCAATATTTTTTATTCATGATAGCGACTCAGTTGTTTCAACATAACTTGATGAATAATATGTCTTTTCTCCAATGATTTGA
This sequence comes from Rhinolophus hipposideros, assembly GCF_964194185.1. Taxonomy (NCBI): domain Eukaryota; kingdom Metazoa; phylum Chordata; class Mammalia; order Chiroptera; family Rhinolophidae; genus Rhinolophus; species Rhinolophus hipposideros. The sequence continues at coordinate 47,539,733 of NC_138059.1, forward strand.
AATGGAAGAACTATATTTTTTCATCAATGTATCTGTAGCTATTTCTGGACAAAAGTTTTTGTTTTCTTGATGTGTCTGGCTATTCACATAAGATTAGTCATTAATTATCATAATATATCATTTCTACTAATATTTGGAGGGGCTTGCTTTCCTCATTAATTTTTTGTTTGTTTGTTTAACTTTTTATTCTGAAATATTTATAGATTCACAGAATGTTACAAAGATTTATGTAACCACACCCACAATCAAGGATGCAGAACTAGTCCATGATCAAGAAGGTCTTCTTCCTGTTTCCTCTGTGTAGTCATATTCAAACCCAGTCTTCTCTATCATCCTTAACCCTTTAATCTCTTTTCATCTTTATAATTTTGTAATTTTGAGAATTATATATAAATGGAATCATACATTGTAAAAATTATGTAAACTCTTAGGATTGCATTATTTTTTCACTCAGCATACTTTCATTGAGATTCTTCCAAGTTATTGTATGTGTCAGTAATTCATTCCTTTATGTTGCTGAATAGTATTTCATAGTGCAAATGCACCACAGTTCATTTCAGCTTTCACTCATCAAAGGTCATCTTTCCAGGAAAGGTTAGTGTAAGTAAATCTACTATGAACATTGGATTACACATTTTTGTGTGAACATAACTTTTTATATCACTAGAATACATGGGAACATAAGTTTTCAAGTGCTCTAATGCAATTGCTAGGCCGTGCGAGGTCTGCCAATTACGTTCGCGAACTTACCACTGTGCGGTTACATTGGCAGCACTGTACTAACAGCTTGGTAAGGTTTCAGAACCTTGGTATATCAGTGTCTCATAGCTGTGTTCATGTCGGTGATGTATTGCTGAGTGGAATTCATTCTTCTTATTGTGTGTTTTTGTGTGCCATCATAAAAATGTTTAACTTTAATTAGAGCAATGAACAAACACTAAATTTCCTGTTAAACTTGGCAAAAGTGGAAATAAAATCAGGGACATGTTAGTCCAAGTTTATGAAGAAAATGCATGAAGAAAACAGCATGGATTAAACATTTTTCTGAAGGGAGAGAATGTGTCACTGATGAAGAGAAGTCAAGGTGGCCAGTAATGAGCAGAACTGATGGAAATGTTACAAAAAATCATCAAATTGAGCATCAAAATTGTTGGTTGACTATGAGAAGCATATCAGACCAGTAAACATCAATAGAGGAACAAACAAATCTTAACTTGGCATCAGATCTTGGCAAAATCTTGGCATGAGAAAGGTGCGTGCAAAAATGGTCCCAAAGGAGTTCACCAACAATAAAAAGCAAAAAAGAGTAGAAGTTTGCCAAGGCCTTTTGGAGAGGCAAGGTGATGTTTTGGGCCATGTTATCACTGCTGATGAAACATGGGTGTACCAATACGACCATGAAACAAAGGGCTAAAGTGCAAAACGTAAGTCAGCCAATTCTCCACAACCAAAAAATTGCCGTCAGTCCAAATCAAGAGTCAGAATGATGTTGCTAACCTTTTTTGACATCACTGGGATTATTAATTATGAATTTGCACTAACTGGATGAACAGTTAACCAAGTTTACTATTTGAAAGTGCTGAAAAGGCTGCATGAAAAAGTTAGACGACCTGAACTTTGCATCAACAATTCATGGCTCTTGCATAAAGACAATGCAGCAGCTCAGATGGCACTGTCTGTGAAGGAGTTTTTAGTCAGTAAACAAATAACTATATTGCAACACCCTCCCTACTCTCTTGACTTGGTCCCCAGTGACTTCTTTCTTTACCCAAAGATAAAGGAAATATTGAAAGGAGACGTTTTGATGACATTCAGGACATCAAGGGTAATACGATGAGAGCTCTGATGGCCATTTCAGAAAAAGAGTTCCAAAATTGTTTAGAAGGGTGGACTAGGCACTGGCATTGGTGCATAACGTCCCAAGGAGAGTACTTCAAAGGTGACCATAGTGATATTCAACAATGAGGTATGTAGCACTTTTACTAGGAGGAGTTCATGAACTTATTTGCCAGTCCTTATCTGGTGGTTGCATGTGTAATTTTATAAGAAATTGACAAACTGTTTTCCAGTTTGGCTGTACAATTTTATATTTCCACCAGCAATGTATGAGCGATTCAGTTTTCCCACATCCTTCCAAGGATATGATATTGTCACTTTTTTTGTTATTTTTGTTATTTTGATAAGTGTGTAGTGATATCTAATTTTTCCTTTAACTGTCAAGCATAACTTCAGGAGAAGAAAAGTTTATTGCACCTACATTCTTCTTTCTTCCTGATTTTAATGACTGAAATTTTAGATTTTTGCTATAGTCCAACAGGTCCTTGAGATTCTACCCATTTTTTTTCCAGTTTTCTTTCTTGTTTATGAATGGTAATTTTTATTTTTTTAATCTTTAAATTCACTGATGCTTTCCTTTGCCCTCTTTATCCTACTGTTCTTTTTAATTATTTATTTTTTTCAGTTACTGTTGACATTCAATATTATTTTGTATTAGTTTCAAGTATACGGCATAATGGTTAGATGTTAATATACTTTATGCAATGATTCCCTCGATTAACTTAGTACACACTGGGTGCTATATATAGTTGTTGTGACATTATCGACTATAATCTCTATGCTGTACTTTACATCCCCATGACTATTTTGTAACTACCAACTTGTATTCTTAGTCCCTTTATCTTTTTCACCTAACTCCCCAACCCTGCTCCACCTGTCAACCATATTTTTTTCATCAATGTATCTACCTATTCCTGGGCATTATTTATGGCTTTCTTTACATGTCTGGCTATTCACATAAGATCAATCATTAATTATCATAATTATATAATTTCTAGTAATATTTGGAGGGGCAAATTTTCCCTCATTAATATTTTGTTTGTTTAACTTATTATTCTGCAATATTTATAGATTCACAGAAAGTTACAAAGATTGTTCCCTTCAGTTTGTTCCCTGAATCTATGAGTCTGTTTCTGTTTTCTCTGTCAAGTAATAGATTGCACTATTTACCCAGTAAAATGAGTCCTTCTGTCACTATGTAACTCAGAGTGAGTTCCCCAACTGGAAATTAGTTTTTCCAATAAAATGTTTCCAACCTACCAGTAAGGCTGTTTCTATCCTGAAAGGTCATGCCTCAGTTCAATGAGAGAACATACAAATCATAACTAACATATATTTGTATCCTTGAGATGGTGGCATGTGGATAAAATCCAATTGTCATATCTCAAATGGATGTAAAGTGAGTGGAAAATGTCCCTGGGATCTATGGAGTGGTTTCCCAGGGTATTTTGGACAGATAAAACTTCTGTTACAAACTTTATTAAGTACAGTCAGATGACATTTCCAGTAATATTGTATAGACCATTAAATTGTCTTTTCAGGACCCCAATGTGTTAGTTTATGTACATATTGAAGTACAGGTAGTTGAGCTCCTATAGACAAGATCAGTTTCTTACTAGGCCCATACCATATTTGTTTGTCTGAGTCGAAGGTTTTCCCTTTTTACTGCCATGTCTTTTCTTCTTCCTCTGTAGCTGTCCTTTAAAACTATAAAAGAGAGTCTTTTATTGATTTAATAGGTAGCAAGGAACATTCTTAGATCCAGGCAATATAATTTTTTAAATTATAGTTAACATTCAATATTATCTTGTATTAGTTTCCAGTGGCTAGACATCTAGCACAGTGGCTAGACAATTATCTATACAATTTATGAAGTGATTTCTCCAATTAATCCGGTACTTGTCTGACACTGTATGTAGTTATTCCAATATTATTGACTATATTCCCTATGTTATATTTTTATATCCCCATGACTATTTTATAACTACCAATTTGTACTTTTTAAGCCCTTCACTGTTTTCACTCAGCCCCCGATCCCCATCCCATCAAGCAACCATCAGTTTGTTCTCTGTATCTATGAGTCTGTTTCTGTTTTGTTTATTTTGTTCTTTAGAGACAAATAACATGTGATCTCACTTATATGTGTCATTTTATTGTTTAGTACTGCCTGTTTAGATGTAACATCAGCTAAATTATTCACTTTTGCTTCCATCATAGCAGTTTTAGAATGTTGTAGAGTTTTGATAATTGCCACTTGTCTTGGTTGCTATATGTCATCTAATAATTCTGCAACCTGTTTTTCATTATTGATGAGTAATTTCCATGACATTTCAAAGTTTCTAGCTACACCAAAGTCTTAGTGACAATCAGTGTAAATAATGGCAACTCAATCTTTGGCTAAGTGACAAGATCAAGTTCAGCTAGTTGGGCAAAACTTTTTTCAGGTAAATAAGAGCTTCCAGTTACATCCACCACAGAAGTTATTGTATATCCAGCTCAATAATGTCTTTATTCATCTTATTTATTTAATAATACTTATTTTAATTTATTTTTAATTGCATTTGACTTACAATATTATATTTGTTTCCAGTGTACATAGTTATTATATAGTTATCACAATGTTATTGATTAAATTCCCTATGCTATAATTTATATCCCTGTGGCTAGTATTATAATAACTGGAAATTTGTACTTCTTAATCCTTTTCACTTTTTCACAAAACTCTGCAGAACCCCTACCATTGCCAACCACCAATTTGTTCTGTTTCTGTGAATTTGTTTCTGTTTTTCTTATTCATTAAGTTTTTTTTAAGATTCCATACATAAGTGAAATCATATGATATTTGTTTTTCTCTGACTGACTTATTTAATTTAACATAAAATCCTCTAGGTCTATCAATGTTTTCACAAAGGGTAAGATTTCATTTTTTATGGCTGAGTAGTATTCCATTGTATTTATGTACCACTTCTTCTCTATCCCCTTATCTGTTGATGAACACTTGGATTGCTCCATTTCGTAGCAATAGTAAATAATGCTACAATGAACACAGGGATGCATATGTCTTTTTGAATTAGTGTTTTAAATTTCTTCAGACAAATACCCAGAAATGCAATTGGTGGAGCATAAAGTAGTTTTATTTAATTTTTTGAGCAATCCTCTATACTATTTTCCAAAGTGGCTGCACTAATTACAATCCTATCAATATCACATAATAGTTTATTTTATTTGGTATCCTTGCCAATATTTGTCGTTTTTAATTTATTGATGATAGCCATTTTGACAAGTTTGAGGTCATATCTCATTGTGGTTTTTATTTGCACTTCTCTGATGATTAGTGCCATTGAGCACCTTTTCATAAGTCTGTTGTCCACCTGTATGTCCTCTTTGGAGAAATGCCTATTCAGGTCCTCTGACAATTTTCTAACCAGATTTTTTTTTTTTTTGGTGTTAAGTTGCATGTGTTCATTATATATTTTGGATATTAGATCTTATCAGATGTATCATTAATGAATATTTTCTCCCATTCAGGAAGTTGTCTTTTTGTTCTACTGATGGTTTCCTTCACTGTGTAAAAACTTTTTAGTTTGATTTAGTCCTATTTATTTAATCCATTTTGATCCGTTGCTCAAAAAGACATATCATGCCCTCAAAAAAAAATTGCTAAGAGTGATATCAAAGAGTTTACTGCCTATGTTTTCTTCCAGGAGTTTTGTGTTTTGAAGACAATCCATATTTGAGTTTACTCTGATATATGGTGTAAGCAGTGATTTAGGTTTTTCTGTTTTTGTTTTTGTTTTGCATGTATCTGTCCAGTATTCCCAACACCATTTACTGGAAAAACTGTCTTTACCCTGTTGTAAATTCTTGCCTTCTTTGTTGTAGATTAGTTGAACTTAAGAATGGGTTTACTTCTGGGGTCTCTATTTTGTTCCATTGAGATATATATATGTATGTATGTATATATATATATATATATATATATATATATATATATATATATATATATGTGTGTGTGTGTGTGTGTGTGTGTGTGTGTGTGTGTGTGTTTATGTCATTATCAAGCTGCTTTTATTATTATAATCTTGTAGTGTAGTTTAATATCAGGTAGTATGATACCTCCAACTTTATTCTTCTTTCTCAAAATTGCTTTGGCTATTCAGGGTCTTTTGTGGTTCCATATAAATTTTAGGATTATTTCTTTTATTTCTGTGAAAAATGCTACTTGCATTTTTAAAATCACATCTAAAGAGCTTACAAGTGACCAAGAAGGTTTTTGTTTGTTTTGTTTTAAGCTTCAGGTGTACAAAACAATGTAATAGACGTTTATACCCCTCACAAAATGATAACCCCCCCTTCCCCAATCTACTACCCCTCTGACGTTGTATATAGCTTTTACAATTCCACTGACTCTATTCCCTATGCTGTACTCAATATCCTGTGAATATATATATATATATATATATATGTATGTATGTATGTATGTATATATATGTATGTATGTATGTATATACATATGTATACACATACATATATATGTATATATTCTATTACAGTTGACTGCTATTTGCATTTTGATAGCGATTGTATTGAATTTATAGACTGTTTTGGGTAGTATGGGCATTTTAATTATGTTAATTCCTCCCATTCATGAGAATGGTATAAACTTCCTCTTATTTGTATCCTCTTCAATGTCTTACAGGGTCTGACAATTAAGTTCATGAACTCATCCTAGAAAAAGTGCTACATACCTCACTGCTGAATATCACTATGGTCACCTTCGAAGTACGCCCCTTGGGAAACTATGTACCAATGCCAGCGCCTAGTGCACCCTTCAAAGCAGTTTTGGAACTCTTTTTCTGTAATGGCCATCAGAGCTGTTTTTGTATTATCTTTGATGTCCTGAATGTCATCAAATGTCTTCATTTCAATATTTCCTTTACCTTTGGGTAAAGCAATAAGTCATTTGGGGCCAGGTCAGGTGAGTAGAAAGGGTGTTCCAATACAGTTATTTGTTTACTGGCTAAAATCGTTCTCACACACAGTGCCATGTGAGCTGGTGCATTGTCATGATGCAAGAGCCGTGAATTGTTGTTGAAAAGTTCAGGTGGTTTTCGTCTCTTTCATACAGCCTTTTCAGCACTTTCAAATAGTAAACTTGGTTAACTGTTTGTCCAGTTGGTACAAATTCATAGTGAATAATCTGTCTGATATCAAAAAAGATTAGCAACATTGTTGAAACCAGTTCACAAACTTAATTGTCAGGTTTCGTATAATTTTCTGAGCACAGGTCTATTTCCTCATTGATTAATGTTATCCTTAGGTATTTTATTCTTTTCGATACAATTGTAAATAAAGTTTTTCTTAATTTCTATTTCTGATAGTTCATTATTCGTGTTTAAAAATACAACCAGGGGCAGCCCGGTGGCTCAGGTGGTTTGAGCTCCATGCTCCGAACACTGAAGGCTGCCGATTCGATTCCCACATGGGTCAGTGGGCTCTCAACCATAAGGTTGCCACATCTCCCGCAAGAGATGGTAAGCTGTGCCCCCTGCAACTAACAACAGCAATTGGACCTGGAGCTGAGCTGTACCCTCCACAACTAAGATTGAAAGAACAACAACTTGACTTGGAAAAAGTCCTGGAAGTACACAGTATTCCTCAATAGAGTCCTGTACCCCGTCCCCAAGAAAATCTTTAAAAACAATTAAAAAATAAAAAATAAAAATGCAACAAATTTCTTTGTATCCCACAAAGTATCACACTACTTTATGGAATTCATTTATTAGTTCTAACAGTTTTTTGGTGGAGTCTTTCAGATGCTTTCTGTATAGTATCATGTTATATGCTAATAATTACAGTTGTACTTCTTAGCATTATGTATAGATCCATTTTGTTTCTTTTTCTTGTCTGATTAGTGTGGCTAGGACCTCCAGTACTGTATTGAATAAAAGTGATAAAAGTGGACATCCTTATGTTGTTTGTGATCTTAAAGAAAAAGCTTTCAGCTTTTTCAAAATAACCCTGCCCAAGAAACAGGGCCCGTTAGAGTAGCAGAGCCCGGTAATTGCATAAAACTTAAACTTTTATAGCCAGAGGTTCCACTTCTGTCTCTAACAATAGGTTTATAATTTACCTCCTACTACTAATAGTCCCCATCCTTTTAGCCGTCACATTTCTAACCCTCATTGAGCGAAAAGTACTAGGCTACATACAATTCCGCAAAGGACCAAACGTTGTAGGCCCATATGGAATCCTCCAGCCAATCGCTGACACCATCAAACTGTTCACCAAAGAACCCCTACGTCCCCTAACATCCTCAATCTCCATATTCATCATTGCACCAGTCCTGGCCCTTACCTTAGCCCTAACAATATGAACCCCTCTACCTATACCACACCCACTAATCAACCTCAACCTAGGAGTCCTATTTATACTAGCCATATCAAGCCTAGCTGTATACTCTATTCTATGATCAGGCTGAGCCTCAAACCCCAAATATGCCCTAATTGGAACCCTACGAGCTGTAGCGCCAACCATTTCCTACGAAGTAACCCTTGCAATTATCCTGCTATCCATATTACTACTAAGCGGGTCCTTCTCACTATCAACCCTAATTACCACACAAGAACACACATGATTAATTTTCCCATCATGATCCCTAGCCATAATATGATTTATCTCCACCCTAGCAGAAACTAACCGAGCTCCATTTGACCTGACAGAAGGCAAGTCCGAACTTGTTTCCGGATTCAATGCAGAATATGCCGGAGGTCCATTCACCCTCTTTTTCCTAGCAGAGTACGCCAACATTATTATAGTAAATATCTTCACAACCACCTTTACCCTAGGAGCACTCCATAATCCACTCATACCAGAACTATATAGCGCCAACTTTATATTTAAATCCTTACTCCTCACAACCTCTTTCCTATGGATCAACTAATACATCTCCTATGAAAAAATTTCCTACCCTTAACCCTAGTCCTATGTATATGACATGTAGCAATAACCGTAATCACAGCCGGTATTCCCCCACAAACATAAGAAACATGTCTGACAAAACAGTTATTTTGATAGAGTAAATCATAGGGATTCAAGCCCCCTTGTTTCTAGAATTACAGGAATTGAACCTGCTCCTAAGACTTCAAAAATCTCCGTGCTACCGTATTACACCACACTCTACAGTAAGGTCAGTTAAGTCAGCTATCGGGCCCATACCCCGAAAATGTTGGTTCACATCCTTCCCGTACTAATAAACCCACTCATCTTCACTACAGTCTCATTTACCATCATCCTAGGAACCCTTATCGTGACAATAAGCTCACACTGACTGCTCGTATGAATTGGCTTCGAAATAAATATACTAGCCATCATCCCCATAATAATAAAACGATCTAACCCTTGATCCACAGAAGCCTCCACCAAATACTTCCTCACACAAGCAACCGCATCCATGCTTCTCATGCTAGCCATCATTATTATCCTCCTTCACTCCGTCACAAACATCCTGAGCCCAACAGCCTCAACTATCATAACCCTGGCCCTTACCATAAAACTAGGCCTATCACCATTCCACTTCTGAGTCCCCAAAGTAACACAAGGCATCCCTCTATCATCAGGCCTCATCCTTCTCACATGACAAAAACTAGCTCCCCTATCAATTCTTTACCAAATTTCACACTCAATCAACTTGAATATTTTACTCACCATATCCATCCTATCCATCCTAATTGGAGGCTGAGGAGGACTCAACCAAACCCAACTATGAAAGATCCTGGCGTACTCCTCAATTGCCCACATGGGCTGAATAACAGCTATCATAACCTGTAACCCCACCATAGCACTACTCAATTTAATCCTATACATCCTAATAACAACCACAACCTTCATACTATTCATAACTAACTCGTCAACCACCACACTATCCCTATCACACCTATGAAACAAAATACCTGTATTAGCAGCATCCATCTTAACAATTATACTGTCACTAGGAGGCCTCCTCCCACTGACAGGATTCTTGTCCAAATGAATAATCATCAAAGAACTGACAAAAAACGACAGCATTATTCTCCCAACTCTAATAACCATTACCACACTACTCAGCCTGTATTTCTACATACGACTAACATACACCACATCCCTAACAATATTCCCATCCACTAACAACATAAAAATCAAATGACAATTCGAAAGCACAAAATGAATAACCTACCTGCCCCCAATGATCATTCTATCCACCCTAACACTTCCCCTAGCTCTGATACTGTCAGCACTAAACTAGGAATTTAGGTTAAAAACAGACCAAGGGCCTTCAAAGCAAATGAACATACATTTAATTCCTGTTAACAAGGACTGCAAGACTTTTATCTTACATCAACTGAATGCAAATCAACCACTTTAATTAAGCTAAGCCCTAGTAATTGTTGTTGTTGTTTTAGAGGTTACTCGTGGAGGATAAGCACGGTCAGGCTTAGGGCTAGTGTTAGGAGAAAGAGAGGAAGTACAGTTTGATTTGGCCCTTTTGGCTTGATACTAGGGTGGAGGTTTTTTTTTTCAGCAGAGAGATTGACTTGGGGAGGGCATTTTCTATCCAGGTTAAATCTAGTAACAGGGAGGCTGTTTTCTGGCTTAGGTGTAAATTTATTAGGGGCATGGAGTGATGTATTACGGTTGGGAAATAGCCTAGTAGTTTGAAGAATTTGAATGGGGTTGAGGGGTGTTTGAATTTTAGGTTTTGTGTTGCTGAGCTTAGGTCTAGGGCAATGGTAAAGTCTAGGATGGTTATGGCTAGGGCAGTTATTTTTAGGTATCAGAGTATGGTTATTTGGGGTACGGTCGGGGGTGAGAGAGAGGAGGATAGTGTTGGTAATGAAGAAACCAGCAAAGATGCTTCCGATTAGGAGGCATTTGATGGAGTTCATTAGGTGGGGGTTGTTTTCGTTGATCAGAATGAGTGTGAGAAATCGAGGTTGGCCTAGAAGTGCGAAGAAAATAATTCGGGTGCTGTAGACAGCTGTCAGGGAGGTGGCGACTAGGGTGATTAGAAGGGCTCAGGCATTGGTGTATGATATGTTGGCTGATTCAATGATTAGGTCTTTAGAGTAAAATCCTATTAGGAAGGGCATTCCCGTAAGTGCCAGGCTGCCTACAGTCAGGGCAGTGGTGGTGAAGGGGAGGGTGTTATATAAGCCTCCCATTTTTCGAATGTCTTGTTGGTCCCCTAGGCTGTGGATAATGGAGCCGGAGCAAAGGAACAGTATGGCTTTGAAGAATGTGTGTGTGTGCAAATGTGGAGAAATGCTAGGTGGGGCTGGTTAATGCCAATTGTTACTATTATCAGGCCTAGTTGGCTGGAGGTTGAGAAAGCTACGATTTTTTTAATGTCGTTTTGGGTGAGGGCACAGATTGCTGTGAAGACGGTGGTGATAGCTCCTAGGCATAGTACTATGGATTGGATGGTTTTGTTCTTTTCGATTAGGGGGTGGAATCGGATGATCAAAAATACTCCCGCTACACCTATTGTGCTAGAGTGGAGTAGGGCTGAGACAGGGGTCAGGCCTTCTATAGCTGATCGCAGTCAGGGGTGGAGGCCAAATTGAGCTGATTTTCCTGTTGCAGCGAGGACAAGCCCGGTTAGGGGGAGGTTGGTATTGTTTAGGTTGAGTGAGAAGATTTGTTGAAGGTCTCATGTGTTAGTGTTGAAAAGGAATCAGGCCATAGCCACTAGAAAACCAATGTCTCTGTGGGGACAAAGCCCCAAAAAACAGTTTCCAGGCTCTCGGCCTCACATAGAAAGGTGCTGGCTCGGGTAGTAAATGGCCATCAACTGTGATCAGATGGCCAGCATCTGTGGCTAGTTGGCCGTCAGCTGTAACCCGTAAGCCATTGGCCACTAATATAACTGCCGTGGCTATGCTAGCAAAAGAGAAATGGGGGCTAGCGAGAAGATGGTGGCTGGCAAGCTTGGACTGCTGTTAGGATGGCGGGTTGCAGATTATGTAGATCCTGCTTCCTGTGTCTCCAGCCCAGCCGCCAGCAAGAATCTATTGGTTTGACTCCTCTATCTATGGCTCCGTGGGTGTTCCTTTTTGGCCTCACCATGTCCTGCATTCTTATGTGGGGAGCAGGACCAGAGACCCCGCTGGATGCCCCTCACGAAAAATGGCGCAGCGAGCAGGGTCCCCTGCATGACAGTCTCTGATTCGGTTATAGGAGATAGCTTGTAGGGCTGCAGTGTTGGCGTCTGCTTGTCCATACCACCACCCGATAAGGAGAAATGATATGATACCCACGCCCTCTCACCCAATGAAGAGATGGAAGAGGTTGTTGGCGGTTACTAGAATGAATATTGTACTGAGGAATATGAGGAGGTATTTGAAGAACCGGTCGATGTAGGGGTCTAGGTATATATACCATAGGGAGAACTCTATAATTGATCATGTGACGAATATTGCTACTGGCATAAAAATTATGGAAAAATAGTCTAGTTTGAAGCTTATTGAGAATTTCAGGGTTTGGATGGATAGTCAGTGTCAGGTTATTAGTACTTTCTGTCCTGATTGAATGAAAATCGTTGTTGGAATGAGGCTGACTAGGAAGGCCCAGACGATGGTTGTTTTTACATAATGTGGGTAGGTGCTGGTTTTGTGGAGGTTGAGGGTGGCCGTGATAATTGGGGTGGTTAAAATTAACAGGGAGATTAAGATTGAGGGGGTGAATAGGTTTATTACTTTTATTTGGAGTTGCACCAATTTTTTGACTCCTAAGGCCAACGGATAACTGCCATCCTTTAAAAGTGTAAGAAAGGCAGGCTGTTAGGCATGGGGGCATGAGTTAGCAGTTCTTGCGTACTTTCTCAGTAAACAAGTTTTATATTCTATTATTAGACTCACAATCTAATGTTTTAGCTTAAACTATATTTACAGTACAGGGTTCCTAGAATAATTTTAGGGTTAATAGATAGGAGAAGTAGGGGTGTGAGGTGTATGGCTATCAGGGTGTTTTCTCGTGTAAAGGAGGGGGTGAGGTTGCTGATGTGATATGTGTGTTTGCCTCGTTGGGTTGTAATTAGTATATATAGGGAGTATAGGGCTGTGATGACAATATTAGTTCCTATGACAATAATGGATATAGAGGATCATGAGAACGTCGATATTACTACAAATAGCTCTCCAATTAGGTTAATTGTTGATGGCGAGGGCTAGGTTAGTGAGACTTGCTAGTAATCATTAAGCTGCCATTAGGAGTAAGATGGTTTGTAGGCCGCAGGCTAAGCTTATGGTACGGCTGTGGATGCGCTCATAGTTTGAGTTTGCTAGGTAGAATAGTATTGAGGATGTAAGGCCGTGGGCGATTATTAGGGCGGTTGCTCCTATATAGCTTCAGGGCGTTTGGATGAGGATAGCCACGATTCCTAGAGCCATATGACTGACAGACGAGTATGCAATGAGTGATTTTAGGTCTGTTTGGCGTAGGCAGATGGAGCTGGTTATGATTATTCCTCATAGGGACAACATTAGGAATGGGTACGCCATGAAGTCTGTAATAGGGTTTAGTAGTGCTGTGATCCGTAGCATGCCGTAGCCCCCCAGTTTTAGGAGGATGGCTGCTAGGACTATGGATCCGGCGATTGGTGCCTCTACATGCGCCTTTGGTAATAAATGGTAAAAAGGCTTTCAGCTTTTTTCAGCTTTCAGCTTTTTACCACTGAGTGTGAAGTTAACTGTGTATTTGTCATATGTAGCCTTTATTCTGTCGCAGTTCCTTGTATCTCCACTTTTGAGAGTTTTTATCATAATTTGATGTTGGATTCTTTCAAATGCTTTTTCAGCATCTATTGATATGATCAAATGATTTTTATTTTTCATATTGTTTACATGTAAATCGCATTAACTGTTTTGTGGATATTGCACCAAACTTGCATCCTGGGAATATATCCCACTTAATCATGGCAAATAGTCTTTTTAATGTATTGGTGAACTAGGTTTGCTAATATTTTCTTGAGGATTTTTCAGTGTGTGTTCATCAGGGATACTGGCCTCTAATTATCTTTATTAGCAGTGTCTTGACTAGTTTTCATATCAGGGTGATGTTAACTTTGTAAAATGAGTTAGGAAGCCTATACTCCTCATCAATTTTTTGGAATAGTTTGAGAAGGATAAGTATTAATTATTTTTTAAATATATGGTAAAATTCTCCTATAAAGCCATCTGATCCAGGACTTTTGTTTGTGTGGAGTGTTTTGATTACTGATTTAATTTCATTAGTGGTTTTCATTGTGTTCAGATTTTTTTGTTTCTCCCTGATTAAGCCTTGGATGGTTGTGTTTCTGTATATTTATCTATTTCTTCCAGCTTGCCCTATGTGTTGTCATATAATTGTTTGTAGTATTTTCTTATAATCGTTAGTATTTCTATGGTGTTTTTTTGTCACTTCTCTTCTTTCATTTCTGATTTTATTTATTTGGGTCCTCTCTCTTTTTTTCTTGATGACTCTGTTTAACAGTTTATCAATTTTCTTTACCTTTTCAAGGAAGCTTTTCTTGGTTTCATTGATGTTTTGTTTTGTTTTTCTAAACTCTAATTCATTTATTTTCAACCTGGCTTTTATTGTGTCCTTCTACTCACTTTGGGCTTTGTTCACTGTTCTTATTCTGGTTTCTTTATGTGTAGGATTTTATTGTTATTTTGAGATTTTTCTTATTTTTTCAGGTAGACTTGAAATGCTATGAATTTCTATCTTAGAACTGCTTTCGCTGTTCTCTTTAGATTTGGGGTCATTTTGTTATTGTGTTTTCATTTTCATTTGTCTTGTTATTCTTTTGATTTCTTTCTTGATTCATTGTTAGCCCACTGATTGCTTATTAGCATGTGATTTAGTCTCCACATGTTTGTATGTTTTTCATGTTTATTCTTGTAATTAATTTCTCATTTCATACCATTGTGATAGGAGAAAATGCTTGATACAATTTCAATCTTATTAAATTTATTGAGCCTTGTTTTGTTATCTTACATGTGGTCTATTCTGGAAAATATTCCCTGTGCACTTGAAAGAAATCTTTGGGAATTCTATTCTATGAACATGGCCTTCATTCTATTGATATGTTCTAAAAATATCAATTAAGTTCATCTAATCTAATTTGTCATTTTAGGCCACATGTACCTTGGTGTCTTTCTGTCTGGATGATCATATAGGGTGTTAAAGTCTCCTGTTATAGTTATCTTACTGTCAAATTTTCCGTTTATATCTATCAGTTTTTGTTTTATTAATTTACATGTTTCAATGTCAGGTGTGTAAATGTTTACAAAAGTTATATTCTCTTGTTGGGTTGATCTCTTTATTCTAATGAAACACCTTTCTTTATCTCTTGTACAGACTTTGTTTGAAAATCCAGTTTTTCTAATATAAGTATTGCTACTGCAGTTTTATTTTCATTTACATTTGCATAAAATATTGTTTTTCATTCCTTTAATCTCAGCCTTTGAGTGTCTTTCAATCTGAAATGGGTCTCATGTAGGCAGCATATGTAAGGGTCTTTTTTTTTTTTTTAATCTATTTAGCCACCCCTTGGCTTTTGATTGGGACATTTAATCCACTTATAATTAAATTGATTATTGACAAGCATATACATTCTATTAAATTTTTTGTAGTTCTTCTGATATTTTCTTATTCTTTCTCTCTCATCTTTTGTATGCTGATGATTTTCTATAGTGTTATGTTTGGATTTCTTCCTTCCTTTTTATTTTTAGTATATGTCTTATAGATTGTTGGTTTGTGGGTACCCTGTACTTCATATATGCCAAGTTATGTTTATAGCAGTGTTGGTTTTTTTTTAAATCACTTAAGTTTGAACACATTTTAAAATCACTACAATTTTTACATATTGCCTCCACATTTGTTTTTGTCATTATTTGTTACTTACTGTGTGTTTATGTGTGTTTGTGTGCATCCTTTAGTTTATTGTTGTAATTACACATGATCTTCCTACTTTTGCCTTTTAACATTTCTACATTTCATTTCTGGAGCTTACAGAGTCTGTGTGTGGGATCGTTAAGCAGTCCACTTCAGTCTCCAGCAGCTTCCAGTTCTTCTCAGGTGCTGGTTTTCATAGCCAGATGTTATGAGGACCTCTCTTCCCTGCACTGGTGCCCTGGGCTTGGGGACCCTGGTTTTGAGATGTGACACCTTGCTCCTCAGGGGGGGCATCCATAGCTGAGATATTGCTCCTGATTCTTAATCACCACACCATGTGTGTGGGACCTGCCCATTTTGAATATCCACTCCTCCTACCAGTCTCATCAATACACACACACACACACACACACACACACACACACACACACACGTAAATAATTCACATATTAGATTAGAGTGGAATCTGGGGGAAATTCAACACCATTTAAATCAGCCTTCAGTATCTGAGAGAAATTTGTGGGGTTCTCTGTATAGCCCTAAAGCCTTATGTTATGTTCCAAGTGAATTGGTGATCTTCCCATGTGGAAGCAACAAAATAATTACAGTCCTTTTTTATGGGAATGCTGAAAAAGTCAGTACATAAATACATTACCAGAAAAATATTGGCAGTCCATAGGAATGGCAAAAAGTAGAGTACGAGTTCTGACAATTACATTCCATGACTCATACTAGAAAAGTGCTACATACCTCATTCCTGAATATCACAATAGTCACCTTTGAAGTACTCCCCTTCAGAAACTATGTACCAATGCCAGTGCCTAGCCCACCCTTCTGAACAATTTTGGAACTCTTACTGGAATGGCCATCAGAGCTCTTATCATATTACCCTTGATATCCTGAATGCCATCAAAATGTGTTTCTTTCAATATTTTCAATATTTCCTTTATCTTTGGGTAAAGAAAGAAGTAACCAGGGGCCAGATCAGGTGAGTAGGGAGAGTGTTCCAATACAGTTATTTGTTTACTGGCTAAAAACTGCCTCACAGACCGTGATGTGTGAGGTGTTGCATTGTCGTGATGAATTGGTGAAAAGTTCAGGATGTTTTTGTCTAACTTGTTCATGCAGCCTTTTCAGCATTTCCAAATAGTAAACTTGGTTAACTGTTTGTCTAGTGGGTACAAATTCATAATGAATAATCCCTCTGATATCAAAAAAGTTTAGCAACATCCTTCTGACTCTTAATTTGGACTGACAGAAATTTTTGGTCATGGCTGATTTCCATTTTACACTTTGACGCCTTGTTTCAGGGTCATATTGGTACACCCATGTTTCATCACCAGTGATAACCTGGCCTAAAACATCATCTTGCCTCTCCAAAAAGTCTTGCAAACTTCTACTCTCCTTTGCATGTGTTCATTGGTTCATCTCCTTTGCTCAGCTCACTCTGAGCTCCTGAAAGACCATTTTCACACACACCTTTCTCATGCCAAGATTTTCAGTTAAGATTTTCCTAACTGTTTCTCTATCAATGTTTACTTGGTCTGCTATGCTTTTCACAGTCAGCCAATGATTATGGCACATAATGTGATGAATTTTTGTAATGTTTTCATCAGTTCTGCTCGTTACTGGCCACCCTGACCTCTCTTTATCAGTGACTCGTTCTCTCCCTTCAGAAAAATGTTTAATCCATTTGTACACTGCCATTTTTTTCATGACATTATCCAGCAAACTTGGACTAACATGTCCCTGACTTCACTTCCACTCTTTCCAAGTTTAACAAGAAATTTAATGTTTGTTCATTGCTCTAATTCAAGCTCAAATATTCTCGTGACAGCATAGAAAACATGCACGGTGGCTAGTTTGCAAACTTAATTATCAGACCTTGTGAACCAAACTATATCAGTAATTCCATTATATTAATGGAGTTAGCACTCCATGTACTCTAAGTACCCAGGCTGGAAAACAAAGCAAAAAAATAAACAACCACACACACACACACACACACACACACACACACACACTCCAAAATATGTGGCTTATAAGTAAAACACAATAAATATAAGGATACAAAATATTGAAAATAAAAATTATATATATATGTGTGTATATATATATATATATATATATATATATATATATACATAACCTGCAAACATTAATCAAAAGAAAACTGTGCAGCTATGGTAGACTTTAATGCAAAAAACATTACTAGCAATAAAAAAGTAATGCTCATAATAACACTTTCAATTAATATATTATGTCCCACAATAACATATCTCCAAATATATATAACCAAAAATGACATAATGAGGAGGAATGGACACATTATATTAGGAAACCTTAATGTATAGTTGTGAATAGCTGAAAAATGAAGCATATTAAAAATCAGTAAGAATAAGGAAGATCTGAACTATGCAATTAATGAATTTGATTTACTCTAAATACATTGGACACTTTACCCAGAGACAACAGAATTCAATGTTTTCTCAAGTACACATAGAGCATTAAACAAAATGAATTAAATGCTAGCTCATCATCGCAAGTACCAAATTATTTCAAAGCATGGTCAGTTAGTGAAAATAAATTAGAAATTAATAACAAACATGATAAGTAGAAAATACCAATTACTTGAAAATTAACCAAATCATTCTCAACATGTTTTGGTCAAAGTAGACCTCACAGTAGACATTAGAAGTGAGTTATAATAATAATAATACATGTCAAAAATGGGTGATACAGCTAAAGAATTATTTAACGTGAAATTCATCAACTTATATTAGTTTACATATGTTAAATAAAATGAACTGCAGTAAACATCTAACAATCTATAAGGTAAAAAGTACTCTCACAATCAATAAAGTATAAAATGAACTGCAAGTAAAAAATTTTTTAAAAGTTACAAATTTTAAAAAGTCAGTAGAGGACAATACCAAACATGCAGGAATTAATGAAATAATATCATCATCATCATCAAAATAATCAACAAAGGAAAAGTTAGTTCTTTGAAAAGATTAATAAAACGATAAGCTTATCAACAATAAGCAATATTAAAAAAGAATAGTAACTATTTGTTCTATGTATGCAAGAGTACCTTGTTTCCCTGATAATAAGACCTAACTACAAAATAAGCCCTAGCTTGATATTTCAGGATGACCTCCCCTGAGCATAAGCCCTAATGTGTCTTTTGGAGCAAAAGTTAATATAAGATCCAGTCTTATTTTCGAGGAAACCTTGTAGTTTAATTTAAAAGGATCAATCAATGCAATTTAGTAAATTAGTACTACAAAAAGAAAATTTGTACAATTATGTGAATAGATAATTTAAAAGCACTTGTTAATATTTAAGACTCATGTAACATAAAAGTCTTGGTAAACAATAAATAAAAGATTAGTTTATTAATCATAAATTAATCTTAATCTTAATAATAAAGATTAGTTATTAAGAACTCTATAAAAATACTATAGTAGCTTTTATACACTGCTGATGGGAAGGTTAAATGATACAGCCACTTTGAGAAACAGTTTGGCAGTTTCTCAAAAAGTTAAGCATAGATATGATGCACACTCTACTCCTTGATATGTACAGAATGAAATAGAAATTATAGGTCTATACAAAAACTTGTATGAAAATATTCATAGCAACATTATTCATCATAGCAAAAAAGTGTGAATAATACAAATGTTCATCAAACATTGAATAGATTAAAAATTTAATCAAATATTATTCAGGCATAAAAGAGAAATAAAGTACTGATTTGTACTATAACATGGATTAAAGTTTAAAACATGCTCAGTAAAAGAGCCATATAGAGAACACCAAATATAATGATTCCATTAATTCTGAATAAGCAAATCTATAGAGAGAGTTAGTGGTTGAGATGAGCTGGAAGAGTAAGAATAGGAAGTGACTGCTAATGAATATGATTTATTCAGAGGGGCATGATAAAAATGTTCTGTTGTTAGAGAGTGGTAACACAACTTTGTAAATATAATAAAAATTACTCGATTATATTTATGGATTCACAATTAGGCTAATAATCCATTTTTAGTTTTTTTTCTGAACTATGTAAAATTAGTGTTCAGATTAAATGTTTCCATATGGATATTCAGTTATTCCAGGACAATTTGTTGAAAAAACTATCCTTTCTTCATTAAATTGCCTTTGATCAGTTGACTATATTTGTGTGGTTCTATTTCTGGTTTATTTATGCTGTTCCATTGATTGATTTTTACTGATTTATTTTTTGCCAATACCACACTCTATTGATAACTGTAACTTTATAGTAAGTCTTAAAGCTGGGTAATGTCAATTATCCAACTTTGTTCTATAATGTGTCGACTATTCTAATTCTTTTGCCTTTCCACTTTAAATTGTAGAATCAACCTGTCAATATCCACAAAATAATTTTCTGGGAATTTGTTTGAGATTACATTGAACCAAGATCAATTTGGAAAGAAATGACATCTTAACAATATTAAGTCTTCTTATTCATAAGCATTAAACATCTCTCCATTTATTATATGTTTGATTTCTCTCATTAGAGTTTTGTAGTTTACCTCATATAGAGGTGCTAAGGTAAGGTAAATAGATTGTAATTTTGAATTCAAATTCTAATTACTTATTACTACAATGTAGGTGAGCAATTTACCTTAGCATGTTGACTTTGTATCCTGCAAACTTGCTGTAATTGTTTTTTTTTTTCTGCAAAGAAATGCAGTTGCTTTTTTTCCCATCCCAATCTCTTCTTCCTTCTTTGTTTTTAATTGAGAATTTAATATGGTTCCATTTCTTTTTCTTAACATAAATAGCTCGTTTTGTTTTTTGTAGGTGCTGTAAAGTTTGCAACATATACTTCATTCTTATAATAATCTAAGTTCAGTTTCAAATAACACTATACTAATTCATGAAAGTACAGGTATCTTAAACCAGAGTATTTCCATTCCTCTCTCCCATCCCTGGTATCACTGTTGTTGTTCATTTTATGTATCCATAAGCTGTAAACATTTAATACATAGTTTTATAATATTTTTACAATAAAATATCATCTGTTCAATCAGGTATAAGTAAAATAAAAGATTTTATTTCACCTTCATTATTTCTTTTACACTCTTTTTTCTTTTTACGGAGGTGCAGTAGATTGTAATGTTTAAAAAGTTGTGCTGTGAGATCAGACTTGGTTTAAATCCCAATTCTACTATGCATTAACTGTTCAACCTGGGGCAGGTTACTCAGGGATAACAATATCTCTGCCTCATATGGATTTTGGGAGGATTGGATGAGATAATGCAGTGCAACACAAAGGAAAATGTGCAATAAATGTTAACTATTTTAATTAGATGTCCCTCTTTTTTTAATTAAAGTTTATTTGGTGAAAATTGTTAGTAAAGTTAGTAAAGTTACATAGACTTCAGGTGTACAATTCTGTAATACATCATCTATATAACACGTTGTGTGATCACCATACAGAGTCAGTTCTCATCCCATCAACATATATTGCATACTCTTTACCCTCATTTACCACTCCCCTCTCCACTTACCCTCCGATAACAACTAAACTATTGACTGTGTCTACGAGTTTTTGTTTCTTCATTTGTTTGTCTTTTGTTTTCAGTTTTATATACCACATATCAGTGAAATCAGATGGTTCTCGACTTTCTCTATCTGACTTATTTCGCTCAGCATAATAATCTCAAAATCCATCCATGTTGACACAGGTGATACTACTGTATCTTTTCTTAGGACAGAATAGTATTCCACTGTGTATATATACCACAACTTCTTTATCAAATCATCTATAGAAGGATATTTTGGTTGTTTCCATGTCTTGGCCACTGTAAATGAAGCTGCAATGAACATTGGTGCACATACATCTTTACGGATAAATGTTTTTAGATTTTTTTGGGCAGAGGCACAAGAGAGGGATTGCTGGGTCATATGGTAATTTTATTCTTAATGTTTTTAGGACCTTCCATAGCAGCTGCACCTATCTTCATTCCCACCAACAGTGTATGAGGGTTCCTATTTCTCCACAACCTCTCCAACACTTGTTATTATTTGTCTTGTTCTTTTTATTATTATTATATGTCTTGTTGATGAAAGACATTCTAACTTGCGTGAAGCGATATATCATTGTGGGTTTGATTTGCATTTTTCTACTGATTAATGATATTGAACATTTATTCATATGTCTATTGGGCATTTGTATGTGCTCTTTGGAGAAATGTCTCCAGGTTTTCTGCCCATTTTTTAATTGGATTGTTTGTTTTTGTTGTTGTTGTTGAGTTATATGAGTTCCTTATATATTTTGGATATATAAGGAAGCATTATTTGCAAAAATCTTCACCGATTTGTTTTGTTGCCTCTTTAATTTGTGGATGGTTTCTTTTTCTGTGCAGAAGATTTCAGTTTGATAAAGTTCCATTCATTTATTTTAGCTTTTGCTTCCCTTGACTTTGGGATCAAATTCATAAAATGTTCTTTGAACCCAAGGTTCATAAGTTTAGTACATATGTTTTCTTTTATGCCCTTTATCATTTCAGGTTTTATGCTTAGGTCTTTGATCCATTTTGAGTTAATTTTGGTACATGGTGACAGATAGCAGTCTAGTTTCATTCTTTTGCATGTGGCTTTCCAATTCTTCCAGCATCATTTATTGAAGAGGCTCTCTTTTCTCCATTGTATGTTTTTGGCTTCTTTGTCAAAAATTATCTGTCTATATTTATGTGGTTTGATTTTTGGGTTCTCTATTCTATTCCATTATTCAGTGTATCTGTTTTTCTGCAAATAT
The DNA here is from genome assembly GCF_964194185.1 of Rhinolophus hipposideros. Taxonomy (NCBI): domain Eukaryota; kingdom Metazoa; phylum Chordata; class Mammalia; order Chiroptera; family Rhinolophidae; genus Rhinolophus; species Rhinolophus hipposideros. The sequence continues at coordinate 47,562,273 of NC_138059.1, forward strand.
CATACTGTTTTGATTATTGTTGCCCTATAGTACAAGCTGAAGTCAAGGAGTGTGATACGTCCAGCATTGTTCTTTTTTCTCAGGATTGCTTTGGTCTTTTCTGGTTCGAAACAAATCTGATGATTTTTTTTTTCTATTTCTTTAAAAAATGCCATTGGGATTTTGATGGGGATTGCATTCAACCTGTGTATTGTTTTGGGTAATAGGGCCATTTTAACTATATTGATCCTTCCAATCCATAAACACAGAATGTCTTTCCATTTCTTTGTGTCTTCTTCAATTTAATTAAAATGACTTATAGTATATAAATCTTTCACTTCCTTTGTTAAGTTTATTATTAGGTATTTTATTCTTTTTGCTGCAATTGTAAAAGGACTTTTTTTTTATTTTTCTGAGATTTCATCATTAGTATGTAGGAATGCAGTGGACTTTTGTACATTGACTTTGTAGCAGGCAAGTTTACTGTATTTGTTTATTGTGCCTAATAGCTTTTTGGTGGAGTCTTTAGGGTTTTATGTATAGAGCATAATGTCTTCGGCAAAAATCTGACAATTTAACCTCTACATTCCCAATTTGGATGTCTTTTATTTCTTTCTCTTGTCTTATTGGTCTGGCTAAGACTTCCAATACTATGTGGAAGAGCAGAGGTGAAAGGGGCAGCCCTGTCGTGTTCCTGAACATAGAGCAAAGGACTTCAGTTTTTTACTGTTAAACATGGTAGTAGCTGATGGTTTGTCATCTATAGCCTTGATTATGTTAGTATACTTGTCTTCTGTTTGTATTTTATTAAGTTTTTTAATCATAAATGGATGTTGCATCCTGTCAAATGCTTTTCTGCATCCATTGATATAATCATATGACTTTTGACCTTTATTTTGTTTATGTGGTGTATTACATTGATGGATTTGCATGTGTTGAACCATCTTTGTGCCCCTGGGATGAACACCACTTTGTGCCCCTGGGATGAAGTACCACTTTTTCTGGTGCTTTCCCCAGAAAAGGATATTTCTCAGTTTTGGTTTCTCTTCTTGTCTCCATCTACTCTAGAATTTTTTTGCTGATGCATAATCTTTCTAGATTTTCTCTACTTACTTCATAAACCCAAAGTGCACATGGCCAATGGTCATTTCCTCAGTGTTGATTCCACATGAACTTTCAACTTAAGTGATAACCAGTTAATACTATGGTTGATATTTTTATAAGCAACAAGTTATAATCATCTCTTAATATTAATATGTTTCTTGTGTATTGATAAATATTGAATGTCTACACTTTGTGGTGATGGGATAAATAGATAATAACCTTGAATTGTATACTAAATACCATGAAAAAAATTTATTGAATTGATACCTTGTTTTCAGGTTTTCTAAATATATAACACTTTTTCCTATATAATTTAACGATTTGGATTTTAATTTCCCCTAATTTGACCAAAATGACTAAATTGAGTTAAATAGCTTACTACTTAAAAATAAGTAAAGAGGTGATGTAATAGGAATGGCGGCAGCAGGGCACACTTTCTGAATTCTCCTCTGGATCTTATTATAAACGGGACATATAACCCATCAAATAACTCTTTGCTCATCATACAGAACAGCTAAGAGACTCCTAAGAGACTCATGAAGAACTACTTGTAGGTGCCCAAATTGGGCGAGGAGGGGAAGAAGGAAGGGAGTGAGCGGAGTGGAAATGCTCTGTCCCATGGTGGAATCACAGCAGACGACAGTAACACGCAGCTCTAAAGTCATTGGGGTCCCCAGGGTGGAACAGAGAATACAATAGCCAGGAGGTGGGCTCTTTCCCTGCGTCCCACAGCTGATCACTCCGGCCAGGGTGGCAGCTTGGTGGGCCCTAGGGGAGACAAAGAACATAGACTCCATACCTGGGTCCCTCCCCCAGCTCCTCCAATCTTACCCCTGCCCTTCCAGAGACTTAAACTGGCCCCTGACCTGAGAAGTAGTATCAGATTTCAAAGGGGCCGTAGTGCTCAGGCTCTGGGAAGACTGACAGGCAGCTCTGACCCAGAGAAGAGGCTGGGAAGAGTGTGATTTTGGCTGGGCTAGGAGAGAAAAGACTCCTTCACCCCCAGTCACCACCCTTTCTGGCCTGCGGGAAGAGTGTGAAGCGGCTGGGCTGGGAGAGAGAAGACCCTTCCATCCCCAGCCCCCACCCTTTCTGGCCTGCCTAGGGCGGGGCAACAGCAACTGCAGAGGCACTCTCAGAGATCAGCAGTAAGTGTCAGACGCAGCTCCCGGCTTTCAGCAGCTCAGAAATCTCTTGCCCGCCACCCCTCCCCCCGAAACATACACAAGGAAGAAGTGCCCGAATACTGAGGAGTACTAGACACAGGACTGGTATTGCTACTCTTAGTGTGCATATGTGCAGGCAAGGGCAAACACTGCACTGACTTTGTAAAAGCTATCATCCAGACTTCCCAGCCTCACACATTTAAATCTACAGTCCCAAAGTCACCCTGGGCACCAGGTGACCGGTTCTGCCTGCACAATAGGCAGTGGACTCTCTGGTACAGCAGAGGACAACCTGGAGATTACTTGGTGGGCTTTAAGCCAAGACTGGCACTGCTTTTTGTTTTGCTTTGTTTTGTTTTGTCTTTATATCTTTGATATCTTTGCCTGTGTTGAGTGGGGGTTATCGGGTGTTTTTTCATGTGAATGTATTTGATTTTTTTCTTTGTTGTTGTTGTTGTTGTGCTTGGTGATTTGCTTTGTTCTGAAATTGCCCTACCAGGGCCCAGTTTAAGAGGCACAAGATTCAACATATCCAGAGTTCAACTCAAAGTCAAACAAGAATACTACTGTGTTTTACCTACAAGTCACACACTTGTAGGGAATTCTCTGCAGGCACAAGAGCCAGTAGAGGCCAAACCACATTTAAGTGGTCAATCCTTATGCAGCAAAACACCCTGTGGTGGGCAGAGCCAAGTCTCACAACTGTCAGCCTAGGAGTTAACCCTACCTAGTCACAAGCAAAAAGCAATTAAAGATCTTCTTTAACAGGACAATATATTCTTTAACAGGACTCCCACAACACAAGAGTCACCTTTGAAGCACACGCAGAGGAGAAGGACGAAGTAGTGCAAGTCAAATATAAAGGACACATACTACATAAGATAACCCAGCAAGAATTAAGAACCCTAGGGGATCTATCTAAAACATCGAAGCAAACACAGAGAGTCAGCCAGAATGGGGAAACAAAGAAACATGTCCCAAATAAAAGAACATAAGAAACCTCCACAACTGGAGCCAAATGCGGTAGAGGTAGCCAACCTATCAGAGACAGAGTTCAGAACACTGGTGATAAGAATGTTTAAGGAGCTTAGAGAAGACAGAAAGAAGAATGTAGAAATCATAAAGAACAACCAGTTAGAACTAACAAACACAATTACCGAAATTAAGAACTCACTTGAAAGAATTACCAGCAGGTTAGATGAAGCAAAGGATCGAATCAGGGACTTAGAAGACAAGTTAGCAGAGATCACTCAAACTGAACAACAGAAAGAAAAAAGAATAAAAAACAATGAGGATGGTTTAAGAGAACTCTGGGATAACATCAAGCGCAACAACATGTGCATCATAGAAATACCAGAAGGTGAAGAGAGGAAGTAAGGGATTGAGAACATATTTGAAGTAATAATGTCCGGAAAATTACCTAATGAAGGAAACAAACATACAAGCCCAGGAAGTGTAGAGAGTTCCAACCAGGATAAACTCAAACAGGTCCACACCAAGACACATTATAGTTAAAATGGCAAAGCTTAAAGACAAAGAGAGAATCTTAAAAGCAGCAAGAGGAAGACAGAGGGTTACATACAAGGGAACTCCCATAAAATTATCAAATGACTTTTCTACAGAAACATTGAAGGCCAGGAGGGAGTGGCAGGAGATACTCAAAGTTATGGAAAACAAAGGCCTACAACCTAGATTGCTTTATACAGCAAGGCTATCATTTAAAGTTAATGGAGACATAAAGAGCTTCCCAGAAAATAATAAGCTAAAGAAATTTATTAGCACCAAGCCAGCATTGCAAAAAATACTAAAAGGACTTCTGTAAATAGAAGAAAGATGAAAGCAATCTAACTACAAATTTAAAATGGCAATAACCATGAACCCATCAATAATCACTTTAAATGTAAACGGATTAAACGCTCCAATCAGCAGACACAGGGTTGCTGAGTGGATAAGAAAATAAGACACTTGTATATGCTGTATACAAGAGACTCACCTCAGATCAAAAGAGACACACAGGCTGAAAGTGAAGGGCTGGAGTAAGATATTTCATGCAAATGGAAATGAGAAAAAAGCTGGAGTTGCAATACTTATATCTGACAAAATAGACTCTAAAATGAAGAATATGCTAAAAGATAAAGATGGGCATTATATAATAATAAAGGGATTGCTCCGACAAGAGGACAAAACCCTAGTAAATATCTATGCACCCAAAATAGGAGCACGTAATATATAAAACAGTTACTGACTGACAAAAAGACAGAGATCAACAGTAACACTATCATAGTAGGGGACTACAACACACCTCTGACAACAAGGGACAGGTCTTTCCAGACAGAAAATCAGTATGGAAACAACAGCCTTAAATGATAAACTTGGATTTAATTGATATTTTCAGCGCATTTCACCTCAATGCTGCAAAATACACGTTTTTTTTTCAAGCGCACATGGAACATTTTCCAAGATAAACCATATGTTAGGTCACAAAACAAGTCTTGATAAATTTTAAAAAATTGAAATCATACCAATTGTCTTTTCTGATCACAGTGTTATGAAATTAGAAATGAACTACAGGAAAACATCTCGAAGACACACCAATTCATGGAGGCTGAATAGCTTATTACTAAATACTGAATGGGTCAAGCAGGAGATCAAGGAAAAAAATCAAAATATATCTCGAGACAAACGAAAATGAAAACACGACAACCCAAACTCTATGGGATGCCGTGAAAGCAGTCCTAAGAGGGAAAGTCCTAAGAGGAGATAATAAAGATCAGAGCAGAAATAAATCAAATAGAAACCAGAAAAATAATACAAAAGATCAATGAATCCCAGAGTTGGGTCTTAGAGAAGATAAAAAAAATTGACAAACCTTTAGCCAGACTCATTAAAAAAGGGAGAGAGAGGACCCAAATTAATAATATCAGAAATGAAAGAGGAGAAGTGACAACAGACACTGCAGAAATACAAAAACATTTTAAGAAATTACTATGAGCAACTATATGCCAACAAATTTGACAATCTGGAAGAAATGGACAATTTTCTAGAGGTTTACAACATTCCAAGGCTAACTCAAGAAGAAACAGAGAACCTGAATAGACTGATTACCATCAGGGAAATTGAATCAATAATCAACAATCTCCCAACAAACAAAAGCCCTGGACCAGATGGCTTTACAGGTGAATTTTACAAAACGTTCAAAAAAGAATTATCACCTATTCTCCTCAAGCTCTTCCAAAAAATTCAGAAGGAGGGAAGAGTCCCAAACACTTTTTACGAAGCCACTATCACCCTGATCCTAAAATCAGTCAAAGACACCACAAAAAAAGAAAACTACAGGCCGATATCTCTAATGAATATAGATGCAAAAATCCTCAACAAAATATTAGCAAACAGAATTCAGCAATACATTAAAAAGATCATACACCATGATCAATTGGGATTCATCCCTGGTATGCAAGGGTGGTTCAACATCTGCAAATCAATTAATGTGATACACCACATTAACAAAATGAAAAATAAAAATCACATGATCATATGAATAGATGCAGAAAAAGCATTTGATAAAATCCAGCAGCTATTTATGATAAAAACCCTTAAGAAAGTGGGATTATAGGGATCATTTCTCAACATAATAATGGCCATATATGACAAACTCACAGCTAACCTCATACTCAATGGGGAAAAGCTAAAACAATTCCCCCTAAAATCAGAAACAAGGCAAGGTTGCCCACTATCTCCACTTCTATTCAACATAGTACTGTTCTATGTAAGTCCTGTTCTATGTAAGTATGTAAGTATTCATAGTATTGAACTATAAGTTCTAGCCACAGCAATTAGACAAGAAAAAGAAATAAAAGGCATCCAAATTGGTAAGGAGGAAGTAAAATTATCATTATATGCAGATGATAAGACACTATATAGAAAGAACCCTAAAGACTCCACCAAGATATTATTAGAACTGATAGATGAATTTAGTAAAGTAGGAGGACACAAAATTATTATTCAGAAATCAGTTGCATTTGTATATACCAATAATAAAACATCAGAAGGAGACATTTAAAAAAAAATCCCATTTACAATTACTCCAAAGACTATAAAATACCTGGGAATAAATTTAACCAAAGAAGTAAAAGATCTATACTCAGAAAATTGTAAGACTCTGAAGAAAGAAATGAAAGAAGATATAAATAGATGGAAACACATATCATGTTCATAGATGGGAAGAATCAATATAGTTAAAATGTCCATACTGCCTAAGGCAATATACATATTCAACGCAATTCCTATCAAACTACCAACGACGTTTTTCACAGAAATAGAACATATAATCCTTAAATTTATATGGGACCATGAAAGACCCCGGATAGCCTCAGCAATCTTGAGAAATAAGAACAAAGTGGAAGGTATAACAATACCTGACTTCAAATTATACTACAAGGCTACAGTAATCAAACAGCTTGGTACTGGCATTGTGGGGAGCCATAATTTCTTGTTTCTCTGGAAACTTGCGGCCTGGCTTAGTTCATGATTAACTTGTTTCAAGTCCTAAGACATTGTTCTGCTTGTCCCTCCAGGGGGCTTGCAGGCTACTGTGGAATGAAGTGGGAGTGGCTGGTTTTCCCGGATACAGATAACTGATGGCTATCAGGATGATTGGTAGACTTTGTCTTGTTAATTACTTTGGGGAGTTTTGTAGTGATTTTGTAGTTTCTTTGTAAAAGTTGAAAATTTACTTTCTGTGAGGTAATGCACACATGTGATTGTTAAACTGCATGTACCCATAGGGTATATATTGGTAAAGATAATTAAACAAAGGGCTCCAGCATCACTGGAGACCGGCCGCATCATCATTTGTGTGTGCCTCTTTCTTTCATTTCCACTCCCCCTCCCAGGTACCGTTTGACTCGTGGCGGCTGGCCCGCCACATGGCATAAAAACAGACACATAGATCAATGGAACAGAATAGAGAGTCCAGAAATAAATCTATGCCTATATGGCCATTTAATCTACGACAATGGAAGTAAGAATGTACGATGGAGTAAAGACAGTCTATTCAATAAATGGTGCTGGGAAACCTGGACAGACACATGTAAAAAAATAAAGCTGGACCACCTCCTTACACCATATACAAAAATAAATTCAAAATGGCTTAAAGACTTAAATGTAAGATCTGAAACCATAAAATACCTAAAAGAAAATATAGGAAGACACTTCACAGGTATTACTCAGAGTAAGATTTTTACTGATATATCCCCTTGCGCGAGGGAAGTAAGAGAAAAAATAAACACGTGGGATTACATCAAACTAAAAAGTTTTTTCACAGAAAAGGAAACTATCAATAAAACAAAAAGGGATCCTACTGAATGGGAAAATATATTTGCCAATGATATATCTGATAAGGGGTTAATATCAGAAATCTATAAAAAAAAACTCACTCAACTGAACTCCAAAAAAACAAACAACCCAATTGAAAAATGGGCAGAGGACATGAAGAGATATTTTTCTAAAAAGGACATACAGATGGCAAACATAAATATGAAGAAATTCTCAAGCTCACTAACCATCAGAGAAATGCAAATAAAAACCACAATTGGATACCACGTCACCCCAGTCAAAATGGCTATCATTAATAAATCAACAAACAAGTTCTGGCGCAGATGTGGAGAAAAGGGAACGCTTGTGCACTGTTGGTGCACAATCCCACTGTTGGTGGGATTCCAGATTGGTGCAGCCACTATGGAAAACAGCATGGAGGTATCTCAAAAATCTGGGTATGGAACTACCCTATGATCCAGTAATTCCACTCCTAGGTATCTATCCGGAGAAATCCAAAACTCCAATTCAAAAATCTTTATGCACTCCTATGTTTATTGCAGCACTATACACAATAGCCAAGACATGGAAACAACCGAATTGCCCAGCCGTAGATGACTGGATTAAGAAGCTGTGGTACATTTATACAATGGAGTATTACACAGCCATAAAGAAAGAAATCTTACCATTTGCAATAACATGAATGGACCTAGAGAACATTATGTTAAGTGAAATAAGTCAGACAGAGAAAGACAGGTACCATATGGTCTCACTTGTATGAGGAATCTGAAGAAGAGAATAAGTGAATGAACTAATCAGAAACAGTTTTGTAGACAAAGAGGAAAAACTGAGGGTTGTTAGATGGGGGGGTTGGGAAAAAGGGGGAAGGTGAGGGGATTAGAAAACAGTTGGTAACCACAAGATGGCCACGGGGTTTTGAAAATTAATTTGGGGAACATAATCAATAATGTTGTAAAGATTTTGTAGCATTTTCGATGGACACGTGTCTCATTTGGGAGACCACCTCAGGGAAGATGTAGATGCCTTATCACTGCAATGTACACCTGAAGCTGAACAATAATGAATGTCAACTATAATTTTATATATATATATATATATATATATATATATATATATATATATGTATATATGTATATATGTATACATATGTATGTATATACTTACAAGAGGCAGAGTACAGCATTGGGAGTGGAGACAGTGGAAATGTGATGGCTCGGTACGATGTCAGAAAGATAATGCATGGGGGAGGGGGGTCCACAGTGTGAGGGATAAGTATTACTTTGTCTTGTGCACCTGAAACTAATAAATATATATATAATAAGTAAAGACTTACTACTCTGATTATTTTGCCTTTTTTAAGTGCTGGAAAGTTGTTTCTAATTTGTACTTATTTCTCTTTATCCTCTTTTTCCCTCTGTTTAAAATTGAAAAGAACTAATTCTTGACATAAGTAAAGTGAGATTTGCATAATTCTTAAACTACCTGTTATTTAATACTTAGCAGTCTAGTAAATATAACAAATACCTGTTCATAAAATGTATTGTTCTATAAGTTGTTTAATAGTTTTAAAATAGTCTAAATTTCTCCACTTTCTACCTTGACTGAAAATTATTTTGTCACCTTCATATTAGCATATTTTGTCTCATTTCTGTGATTTTCTAGGCTGTGTCTCATGAAACTGAAGCATGCTGAAAATTCTGTACATTTTTTTTTAAAGGTATCTATCAGTTATATTACAAGTAATAAAGAATTTTTGTATTTAAAGTGACTTTTATACAGCTGCCTGTTGAATGAACATATACAGAGAATACTGAAACAATGTATACACATTTTAAGAAAGGAAAAACTGTATTAATTGTAATACTCAATATATACTGATAACAAAAGATGAATAAAAGTCACATTTGATTTCTGGAATTACAAAAGGTGCTCAAAGTGGTTACCATCAGCATCCAGACACTTCTGATTATGGAGAACTACAGCTTGAGCATGGATAACATCTCCTAAAATGTGTGTACATTTTTTTCATACCCCTGGTGTTTGTGTGAATGTATATATATATATATATATATATATATATATATATATATATATATACACACACACACACATACATATTGTGTGTTTGTGTGTCATATATATACATATATATATATATATATATATATATATATATATATATATGTACACATATATATGTATACATATATATATATTCTACACACCCACGAAGTCTGAAAGATCGCCAACTTGTTGCAATGATGTTGCTAACATTTTTGAAATCAGAAGGATTATTCATTATGAATTTGTACCAACTGGACAAACAGTTAACCAAGTTTACTATTTGGAAGTGCTGAAAACACTGCATGAAAAAGATGACGTGAACTTTTTACCAATTCATGGCTCTTGATCAAACAATGCACCAGCTCATATGGCACTGTGTGTGAGGGAGTTTTTAGCCCCTAAACAAGTCACTGCATTGGAACACACTCCCTAGTCACCTGATCTGTTTCCCAATGGCTTCTTTCTTTTCTGAAGATAAAGGAAATATTGAAGGGAGACATTTTGATGACATTCAGTATATCAAAGGTAACACGACGATAGCTGTGATGGCTATTCTGGAAAAACAGTTCCAAAATTGCTTTGAAGGTGGACTAGGTGCTCACATTGGTGTATAGCTTCACAAGGGACTACTTTGAAGGTGACCACAGTGAGACTCAGCAATGAGGCATAAAGCACTCTTTCTAGGATGAGTTCACGAACTTAGTTGTCCAACCTCATTTGATCAGTGCAAATGCTTCTTATGAATTTTTGCAGAATTAACATGCAAATTACATACCTAATATATGTATCTATATATAAAACTTCTTTAGTATAACATCTCTATACATTATTTTAATATTTGTTATCAAGAACAGTATATACACAATAATATGTATAATATTAAAGTTTGTACAAGAATCTAATTCTATGATTTATAGGTGATCAGTTGTTTCTATAATAAGACCAGGAATAATTTTGTTTAATTTTTTAGCTTAATATATTAGCTAATATATTAACATAGACATATGAATTCTTCTATGTTGAAAAGAAACAAAAACCTAATACTTAAAATATAAACACAAAGAAATAGTTGCTGAATTCCAGGTGAACATGGAATGCCATTGGAAGGCAAGTAAGAGGTCTGACAAATAAGTTTGTGAACTCATCCAAAAAAAGTACTACATATCTCATTGCTGAATATCACTATGGTCACATTCAAAGTACTTACCTTGAGAAGCTATGAAAGTATTACACTTGATGTCCTGAATGTCATCAAAATATCTTCCTTTCAATATTTCCTTTATCTTCAGATAAAGAAAGACGTCGTTGGGGGTCAGATCAGGTCAGTGGGAAGAGTGTTCCAATACAGTTATTTGTTTACAGGCTAAAAATTCCCTCACTGACAGTGCCATGTGAGCTGGTGCATTGTCGTGATGCAAGAGACATGAATTGTTGGCACAAAGCTCAAGTCATCTAACTTTTTCACACAGCCTGTTCAGCACTTTCAAGTAGTAAACTTGGTTTCCTGTTTGTCCAGCTGGTGCAAATTCATAATGAATAATCCCTCTGATTTCAAAAAAGGTGAGCAAAATCTTTGCAACAAAATTTGTGAATTAATCGTCCAACCTCCTGTGAAAATATATTTTGACACTGCCTTAATTGAAAAATTGATTTCTTATATAGCCAAATGGAAAAGAAAAAGAGAAAAGAACGGTTGTTCTGAGTCATCCTTATCCTCTAATTTTTATCATTTACCTCTACTATTTTTATTTCTCAGATGTTTTCACATGAATTTATTACTGACCAAATATTGCATAGTGTCAGAGAACACCTTTGATTTTAATGTTTAAAAGACAAAAAGTATTTACCCCGTAAATACTTGCCAGAGTTAATGTTGAAATAATGTTAGTGGATAGATTCTAGATTAAAATATCATAAAGAAAGAACACAAAGAGTATGTACTTTGAGTTAAGTAAACATCATAGTACCAATTTATTAGATACACCTGAAAAATCATGTATAAACATGTTAAGATTTATAGTTAATTATGAGAATAATAGTAAAATTAGCTAAAATATATCAAATTTCACTGTTTTATACCATAAGCATACACAGACATTTATAAATATGTGGTTTAATCAAGAAGTCTTCTTTGTTAAATAGTGGTTATAGAGAAGTCACAATAATTAGAACTTTTGATGGAAAACATAACTCTTATTATTTATTTTTTTAAATGGCATGCATTATGGTGGTATAATATTGTCTCTCTTCTAATTAAGGCTGAATTAAACATTGTTTCTTTCAGATAACCATTTCATATAACACATTCCAAATTTTCATGCCAAAGAAAATCCAATACATACTCAGAATGTATTCATTTCCTTCCATTTCTGCTGCCATCCCACTTGTCTAAGCCTTCATTATCTAGTATTGCAAAAATCTTCTAACAGGTCTGTGAATTTCCACCATGACTTTCTTATATAAAAATTTTAAAATATAGTTGTCTTTTAAAATGTTCAAAAGGTTGCATCATCTCACTACTTAAAACCCTCTATGGCTTCCCATTGTTCATAGAGGAAAATATGAATTCCTACACCCTATCATTCAAACCCTCATTATTGGTCCTTTCTTGCTTAATTGTCATTCAATTGTCATCATCCCAAATAATTATTTGCTCTTCCTTGTTGGTAACTTTTCTGTATAAAGAATAAAAATATGATCAACAAGTAATTTTTTGTTGCCCAAATATAAACTATAGCTACAGAAATAAATTGGAGGGACTAAAGATATATAGATAGAGACAATATTATATAAGAAAGCTCAGCATCCACATTGTAACCAAATGTACCTTTTAAGCAAGGAAAAGTGATACTAATTTTCCTCCTAATAAAGCTATTGACAGGAAACATAGAAACATTGACTGAAGATTATAAAAAGTATTAATGCATTCAATGTGTTTCATTGAAGAATAATATTTAATATTCTTTATTAGAGTTACATATCTTTATATCTAACAAACTTATTGAAATAACATTTTTTTCAAATGGCTGTTTTGGAAGCCTGTGTAATGAACTGACAGACTTTTTTAGGACAAGTTTAGCAAATTTCAATGGTCTTAACAGCAATTGTACTTCTATTTCTAAATGAAGTTGGCAAATTCACTTTCAGCCGTCACTATAGACTGCTTAATTTGTCTGTCAAAGAGGTACATATGCTATTCTCTTACTGAGAAATTCAATTTTTAAACCTCCAAGTTTGAGAACAAAACCCTTCACTTTGGTGATACAAAAATAAATGTTATTCTATGAAACACTGTTAGAAAGATCAGTTATAATTATTTTAAGAGGGGTGTGTGTGTGTGTGTGTGTGTATGCGCGTGTGTGTTTGAATGTGGTGAATGTATGTGTGTAAAAGAGAGAGACAAAAAGAGAACAAGACAGGCAGAGACGAAGCAAAACTGAAAGGAGAGAGATTGAAAAGAGAAGTAAAAGAACATGACATTCAAGATAGTAGATTAGGTAAATGCTGTGCCTGCTGCATCCCATGATCACACCAAAATTGTGAATAAATTGTAGAACAATCAACCGTAAGAATCACCTGAACGTTAGCTGAACAGGACTACTATAATTAAGGATATAAAGAAGAGGACACATTGAGACTGGTAGGAGGGGTGGAGAAGTGAAACAGGCTAATTCAAACTGACAGAGAGAGGTTAAATTCTGGAAGAGTCACCTTGGTGGAACAGGTCCCCTTGAAGAGGGAGGGGTCCTCCAACCTCAAGCTGGGCTCCTCAACCCAGAGTCCTATGCTGGGAACAGGAGTTCCCATGACATCTGACAGTGAAAAATCACTGAAGTATCCCAGTGGGATGGAAGGCAGCTGGAAACCTAGATGCCCTCTTGTTGGGTTGGCACACAGACTCACTCACTGGCAGGCAATCATCTGGTGGAGGGAGGGTGGCTCAGGTGGCCCAGGGATATGCAGGGAAAGACTGAACTGAGTGTATTTGGCATGGGAACTGGAGGGACTGGAACCATTGTTGACTCTGTGTAGAGCCTGCACACATGTGGCTTACAGGGGGTGTACCATCTTGTCAGGGTTAACACTTCTCCCAAGGGACAAAGTCTGGGACCATATTGATCTGATGGAATCCATGTATGCACACTGCCTACACCCGGAGTCCCTGCCCCTCTGCAGAACTGCTGTGATGTCACTCAAGGAATTTGACTGCTGGGCTGCTGGCCCTGCCCCACTGGCTGTAGATTGAAGTGGGCAGAGGGCCTGTAGCACAAGGGGAAATGTTTGTTGTAAAATATTAAGCCAAGACCTACACCATAGAGTAACCAGGAGGTGGAATTCCAGGCCTGAGATGGGCAGTATTTGGCTGTATTGTTTTCAGGGCATTTTTGTGAGGTGGTCCAGCATCAGTGCTAAAGATGAGACTGCACTGAATTTGCAGAAACTACAGACCACATTCCTTAGCTCCCTGGAATCCCACCTTGCCCACCCAGTCCTGCATTGCCAGGGGCACTCTGTGGGCCTGGGCAGCTGCCTCCACTCTAAAAGCCATAGAGGAAGTTTTTGTTATTGTTGTTTTTGTTGTTTTACAGCAACAGACAAGGGCCTGGGAAGATTTTGGAGGTTGATAGTGACCCCTAAACTGGACCACAGACACTCAAGGGCAACTCTTGGGAATTTCTGGGCCTGAAGTTGTGGCAGGCTGGTGTTCTCAGGGCTCTGGGCAAGGTGGTCACAGACTGGGCATTGGCATAAGAACTGAATCTTCATTAATGTAAAAGCAACCAGTCATGTCTTGTGATTCCCTTGATCTCCACCCTGCCCAGCTAGTGTTATATCGCCAAGGGCACATTCAACACAGGCCTCACAGAGAGTTAGTGGGTGACAATAGGCCTAGGAGGTCATTGTCCTGTTGCTAAATTGTCTCTGGTTCACTACTGGTGGAATCCAGCCTCAGTTCACAAAAACGCCACCACCACATGCTTCCAGGTTCAGCACGGGAAACAGCCAAACACATATAGCTTTGAGGTTCCTATCAGGTAGCCATGGACACGTTAACAGGAAAGGCTGAATGGACCCTGTACAGGAGCTCCACCCAAAAGACACCAGAAACAGCACACCCAGAGGCCAGCCTCATACCACAACAGAGCTGAACACTGCCCCTCAAATGGAGACTGAACATGTTACCAAATAATGAATAGGCCAATAATGAGATCAAGGAAGAAATAGAAAAATACCTTCAGACAAACAAAAATGAAAATACAAACTCTATGGGACACGTAAAAGCATTCATAAGACGGAAATTAATAGCAATGCAGACCTACATAAAAATTTAAAAATCTCAAATCAACAGTCTATCTTTATACCTAAGAAAACTGGAAAAAGAACAGCAACATAAATTCAAAGTGAGTACAAGGAAGAAAATAATAAAAATCTGAATGAAAATAGATGAAATAGAGACAAACAAAACAAAACAAAACAAAAGATCAATGAAACCAAGAGGTGTTTTTATGAAAAGATAATAAAAATTCACACACTTTTAACCAGACTCATCAAGGAAAAAAGAGTAGACCAAATAAATAAAATCAGATACGAAAGAGGAAAAGCAACCAGACACACAGAAATACAAAAAAAAAAAAAAAAGAAGAAGAAGAAGAAGAAGAAAATACTAGGAACAACTACTATATGCCAACAAATTAGACAATCTGGAAGAAATAGATAAATTCCTAGAGTATACAATCTTCCAAGGCTGGTCAAGAGGAAGCAGAAAGCTAAACAGACACATTACTGCCAAGAAAATTGAATCAGTTATCAAGTTCCCAACAAACAAAAGTCCTGGACCAGATGGTTTCACAGGTGAATTTTACCAAACATTCGAAAATGAATTATACCTATTCTACTCAAATTAGTTAAAAAAATCCAGAAAGGAAGCCTTGCAAGCTCATTTTATGAAGCCACAATTACCCTGATCCAAAAACCAGAAAAAGACATTACAAAAAAAGAAAACTATAAGACATCGGCCCTATACGTCTCTAATGAACGTAGATCCTAATATCCTCAACAAAATATTAGCAAACCAAATTCAGCAATACCTTGAAAAGATCATATGCCACAATCAATTGCAATTCATTCCTGGTATGCAAGTTTGGTTCAATATTTGCAAGTCAATTACTGTGATAAATAACATAAAAAATAAAAATCATACGGCCATATCAATATTGACAAAATCCAGTATACATTTATAACAAAAAATATCAACAAAGTAGGGACAGAAGAAATATATAATAATATATTCAATATAATAATATATTATATATAATATAACATATTATATATATATTAATATAACATATTATATATAATACAATATAATAATATAATAATATATAATATATTCAATAATATATTCAATATAATAAAGGCCATATATATGACCCACCTACAAGTATCAATGGTGAAAAGCTAGAAAGCCTTCCCCTTATGATCAGGAACAAGAAGAGGATGCTCACTTTCAGCACTTATATTCAACAGAGTTGTGGAAGTTCTAGTTACCACAATCAGACAAGAAAAATAAACAAAAGGCATAAGAATTAGAAAAGAAGTAAAGTTGTAATTATTTGCAGATGACAAGATACTAGACATAGAGAACCACAAAGATTCCACCAAAAACCTATTAGAATTGATAAATTAATATTCAGAAGTAAGTTGCATTTTTATACATCAGTAATGAACCACCAGAAAGAGAAAAATAAGAAAATAATCCCATTTACAATTATATTAAAAAATAAAATACATAAGAAACAAAAGACCTGTACTCAGCAAATTGTAAGACATTGAAGAGAGAAATTAAAGAAGATACAAATAAATGGAAACATATGCCATGCTCATGGATAGGAAAAATTAATATAGTTAAAATATTTATACTACCCAGAGCAATTTAAAATCCCTATCAAAATACCAAAGACATTTTACATAGAACAAAGTAAACAATTCTAAAATTTACGTGGCACCATAAAAAGACCTTGAATAGCCACAGCAATCCTGAGAAATAAAACAAAGTGGTACGTATCACACTATCTGATATCAAATTATACCGCAAAGGTATAGTAATCAAAACAGCATGGTATTTGCATAAAAGGAAACACATATATCAATGAGACAGAACAGGGTCCAGAAATAAGTCCATTCCTTATGGCCATTTTATCTATGACAAAAAAAGCAAGAATTCACATCCGGGTAAAGACAGTCTATTTATTAAATGGTCCTGGGAAAACTGGACAGATACATGCAAAAAATTGAAACTGGATCAATTTCTCACACCATATACAATAATAAAGTCAAAATGGATCAAAATGGTTGTTGCAAAGAAGTCATACTAATTTATATCATAAGGAAAATAGTCAATTATATTTTAATAATTATGTATGATGTCAGACGTGTACTAGTTTTTCTGGGTGATAGGAGGAATCCTGGGTGGCAGGGTAAAAAAGGTGATGCAATTAAGAAGTACAAATTCATATTGACAATGTAGTCATCAGGAGTGTCAAGTAAAGCATAGGGAATATAGTCCATAATATTGTAAGTAGTATGTATAGCGCCACTTAGGTATTAGACTATTTATGGGGGGGGAACTTTTTAAATTATAGAAATGTCTAACTAACCACTATAATATGCACCTGAAATTAATATAAAATGATATTCAATCTCAACTCTAATTGAAAAATTTAAAAAGGGGTGGAAAGATGAAAGTGAAAAAGAGGTTCGAACTTCAAGGTACAAAACAAAAAAGTCATGGGGATGTAATGTACAGTGTACAGAATATCTTCAGTAATACTGTGATAACATGGTGCAGTGTCATAATTGCGGGAATTATGAAAGTTGAATAACTATAGCATATAGCTGAGACTAATATAATATTGTATGCTACCAATATTTTAATGAAAATCTTACAACACAACAACAACAACAAAAAATCCATTAAATAAATGGGCAAAAGACCTCAATACACATTTGTCCAAAGACGACATACAGATGGCATATGAAAAACTGATCATTACTAATCATCAAATAAATGCAAATAAAAACCGTAATGAGATATCACCTCACATCAGTTAGAATGGCTATCATCAAGACAAATAATACCAAGTGTTTGGAGAGACTGTGGAGAAAACGGAACCCTCATATACTATTGATGGGAATGCAGAATGCAGCAGCCGCTATGGGAGGCAGTGTGGAGACTCCTCAAAAAATTAAAAATAGAATTACCATAGGATGCAGCAATCACTCTTTTAAGTATCTACCAAAAAATCTGAAAACATTTATATGTAAAGATATATGTGCTCCAATGTTCATTGCCTCTTTATTTACGTTGGCCTAGACATGGAAAAGGCCAAAGTGTCATTCCATTCGATAGATAATTAGATAAAGAAAATGTGGCCTATATATACTGTGGAATACTATTTGGCCATAAGAAAATATAAAATTTGCGACAACATGGATGGGTCTTGAGATTATTATGCAAAGAGATATAAGTCAGACAGGAAAACTCGAGAACCATACGATTTCACTGCTATGTGGGATATAAAACTGAAAACAACAAAAGAACAATACAAATGAAGAAACAAAAAACTCATAGACAGTCAATAGTTTAGTGTTTACCAGAGGGAATGGGGGAGGGGGATGGTAGTGAAGGTAAAGGTGATCAAATATACAGCGATGGAAAGAGAACTGACTTTGGGTGTTGAACACACAATGTGATATATAGATGATGTGTTGCTGATTGTACACCTGAAATCTATTTAGTTTTACCAATTGTAACCCAAATTAGCTTTAATAAAGGAAAACACCTCACTACTATTCACATTATTATTCATCAGTAAATCTTACCAGCTTACAAACTCTTCCATGATATCCAACTGTTATTAGAATAATGTCCTTCGTGGTTCTGTAAGGTTTAGCCCTCTCTTGCCTCTGTATCACCTTCTCCAATGCTATTTCTTGCTTTCTGCAATGCAACGCACTGGAATCATTCCCATTCCTAGAACATGTCATACTCAGTTTCTTTTTTCTTTCTTTTTTTTCATACTCAGTTTCTGTAAGACTTTCACATATAAATGTATTTTTTTGCCCCTCGATTTTTCCTTCCTCTTTTGACCAACATCTTCTACATAGGTTTCATATCTCAGTTTATTAATACCACAGAAAAGCTTTCATAGAACTATGTACTTCAGAGCAATTAATTATACCAGTTTATTATTTTACACTAATTACAATCATTGCAATATTAAACTGCAATCTGTATAGTGGAAAGATGATGTCTCCTTTTACTTCACCAATTTTGTTCTTAGCTCTTGTCTCACTGTTCAACACATAGTAGTTGCTAATAAATTTTTTATACTAGAAGGAATTCATTTTTTAAGACAGATTAATCATCTTTCCATGAATGCCATTAGAGATAAGGAATTGGATGAAACACATTTACATCTCAGAACATAAATGTCTTGCTGATTACAATTCAGAAAAACATGGAAGGAAAACATACTTTGAGTATATCAAGAATAGTACTCTTTTAGAATTTATTCCTATTCTAATTTGGTTGTTTGGCCATCAGTTAAACAAAAGGCATTTTATTATAAATTGACTAAAACCCATAGCTCATGCTCTACTAATTTAAGCTAAACTAAATGGCACCTTTTTTCTACTGTGTATGTTTATATATTTAATCAGTAGTTGAATATATAATTGCATACTTATGTAAGAGAGTATCATATATTTATGTACTTCAATCTAATTATTTTAAGCTGATTCTTTTGTGAAATGTTTTGTAACATTCTCAGTTGAGTTGATGACCTGCAATATGTCAGAATGAGAAGTATTGTGTACTTTAAGCTTGTGACTGAGTATAAAAACATGTCTTAACACTCTAAACATTATTATCAAGTTATAAGAACAAGCAAATAACTATATGACAGTTTATGTAAAATAAGCATAATGTTTTAAAACTGTATACACAAAATAATTACTAGCTTAGAGAGGTGTTACAGTGAAAAGGAAGCTCCTGGGTTTTGTGGATTTTGAACTTTTTTTTTTTTTTTTGCAGGTAAATATTGTTGTATTTTCTGCATAAGAGGGATCAAAGCAAAAAAAAAAAAAGAAAATATTTCAATGAGGAATATTTCAGTTCAGTTAGCTCCATGTTTAAATCTTTATGTTATTTCAAGTAACATCAATAGTGTCACTTCAAGTATTCTATAAATCTATACAATAGATGACAATATTTGGAAATCATGAAGGAAAAACCTTCATTCAGATCTGGATTCGAAACATGAAAATTTCACAGCCTTTGCCTGTTATTCTTTTGGTGTATTTGTGACGGCTTAATTTATTCTGGATTAAACAAAATGTACTAATTTGCTAATTCTTAGAAGTGGTCATTTATTTTATGTCATTGGCATGCAAAACAAAGAAATTATTGGCAATTACCTAATGAACAATAACAATATAGATTTAAAACAATACTGCATGCTTAAATTTTCATAGTTCTTTTTTTAATGAACTTTAAGCTACTATGTCAGTTGAGAATACAAATTTTTAAATAACTGAAAAATGTAAGTATGAAAGATTATAACCTCATATAATCTACATGCAACATACATTATGCTCTTCTGTCATTGTTCTCCAAACAACTCTTTTATATAATGACTATAGCTTTCATGATCTTACCACCATTTATAGATCTAAAAAATTCAGAGATGAAATATTTTATTTCACATAGTGTATTAGTTTCCCAGGGCTTTTATAACAAAGAAACAGAAACTCTGTGACTTAAATAATCAAAGAATGGATGCCTCACTGTTTTGAAGACTAGAAGTCTGAAATCAAGATGTCAGCAAGGCAGGGCTGTCCTGTTTCTTAAACCTCAGGAGAAGGATCCACGTTTACTTCTAACCAGTTGCTGCTAGTTTGCTCGCATTATTTGTTGTTTCTTGGGTTGTAGATGCATCATTCCATCCTCCATCTTCACATGGCCTTCTTATCTTTGTGCATCTCTGTCTCTGTGGCCAAATCTTTCCCATCTTATCTGAACAAGGCCTATCCTAAAGACCTAATTTTAACTTACTGCTATAAATATCACAGTGCCAAATAATGTCACATTCTGAGGTAGCAGTGTGTACAATTAAAACTATAGCCCATGGCAAACAGGTAGAAAAGCTAGAGTATAAGATATTCTGTCACATAATTCCAAACTTGTGTATACACTATAATAATCAATGTACTCTTGCTATTCATGCTATGTGCAATGTCTGCCAGAATTGCCAAAATTATCATATAGGATATCTAAGCATTCTTAATTCTGATAGATAATTAGATGAGCAAGCTACACTCAGTGGTAAATTTTAGAAATCAATATATCATAGCAATTATAATTCACACAGTGTATATGATTGCCAAGTCCCAAAGAGCTGAAGTATATATACTATAACACCTGTACTGCTTCATCTCAATTTTCATTCATAAAAATCTGACAAGTGTTTTCATTATTAGAACTTCTCCTGTTCTTTATTCAATATGACATTTCTACTTCTCCCAGCTTATATGGCTGGACCAAATAAGTTCTTTCAATTTTTCCAACTCTATGATGTTCCCTTCATTGTAAATTTGATCCTAAAACATTTTTTTAAAATGGTGAGACCTGGATGCCATTCTAGAATTCAATCTCAGAACTAACTGAGAGTATTGTTCACTGGATTTGTTTTGTCTATAGAATTTGTTAAAATACAAAATAGAATAGACGTCATCAAAATGGCGACGTGAGGTGAGCCTCTGGAAATCTCCCCTGGAATTTACAACAAACTGAAAAACTGTAACTCCACAAAGGACTTCCCGCACAGCAGACAGGCAAAACAAAGAGTCTCACTACTGAATTCACCTAAAGGTTGGCAAATTGCACAAGCAGGGAGGAGGAAAGAGAGAAGTGTGGAGATGGAGCCCCGTGGGCACAGGACGCAGACCTAGCTCAGTGCTCCGAGATCTCTGCATCCCAAAACTACCACAGCTGCAGGAGAGGAAAGAACTCAGACTACTATGGCTCCGTTTATGGCCCACAGGGCTGACGGAACAGCATATAACACTGCTGAACCCGATGCTCATGACAGAGACCTTGGAGCAAAGACTGAGAGAAGAAGGCTTAAAATGGTGGTTTAAGCCCGCACTGCTGCAGAGAATGGAAGTCTTAGGAACTGAGACTAGCCGCCCCATCCCTACCCTCCCAGAGCTTGCCCCGCTACCACCGGCCCAGTGCTAGAAGCAGAACAGTGTCAGATCAAAAGAATGAAATATTTGTAGTTCTGAGAACTGTGGTCCACAGACACAGATTTACAGCCCAACTAGTTCCGGCAGAGAGGAGAGAGCTGTGGAAGCAGGATCCGCTGTGGTGGCGGTGGTGGCCACCATTAATCTGGGCCAATTCTCACAACTCACCCAGCCCCTGTCCCCACCAGTCTGGGCGCAAACCTACAAGAGTAAACAGAACTGCTGAAACACACGGGCTCTGATTCTGGTGCAGGAAGAGCTTTGGAAATCCTAAAGCTCATGTTATCTGCAGTATCTGCCAGAAGTGCCAAAATTATCATATAGGATATCTAAACATTCATAATACTGGTAGATAATTAGATGAGCAAGCTACAGTCAGTGGTAAATTGACTGTAAAAATCAGTCAATATGGTGAAAATCCCCACAGGGAAGCAGTGCCCTATGATCCAGGCCAACTGTTAACAGAGGAGAAGACCACCTTCCAGGGAATCCCCCCATTGTTTGAGAAATTGGAATAGTGCAGAGAAAACATAACACTACAGTGTGAGAGAGAAAAAAAAGGCTGCAGTCAGAGAGAAAATAAAACATTCTACCAACATGTACTGGAAAACAAAAGAAAGACTTTTCCTAACAACCTGTTGCAGAATCCACTCCTGTAAAAGTCTAGGAAGAGAAACAATAAATCATTAATTGCCATGAATAACCAAGGCAACAAGATAGCTCAGAAAGAAAGTGAAAAGTCTCCAGAAAATGAACTTAAAGACATGGAAATATGTGACTTAAATGACAGAGAATTCAAAATTTCAGTTCTGAAAAAACTCAATGAGATGTAGAGAAAACACAGAGGGCAGTTTAATGAACTCAGAAACACAATCACAGAACAACATAGACATTTTACCAAAGAGATTGAAATTTTAAAAAAGAACCAAATGGAATTTCTGGAGATTAAGAACTCAATAGAAGAAATTAAGAATGAAATAGCCAGCGAGGTAGTAGAGTTGACCAGGTGGAAGAGTAAATCAGTGATATCAAAGATAGAAACCGGGAAATTACACAGATGGAAGAAGAAAGAGACTTGAGACTTACAAGAAATGAAAGAACTGTAAAGGAACTTTCTCACTCCACCAGAAAGAGCAATATAAGAATAATGAGCATACCAGAAGGAGAAGAAAGAGAGAAGGGAAAAGATAATATATTCAAACAAATTGTTGATGAGAACTTCTCAAACTTGTGGAAAGAACTTGATCCTTGAATCCAAGAACCAAATAGAACACCTAATTACCTCAATCCCAACAGCCCTTCTCCAAGGCACATTGTATTGAAGCTGTCTAAAATTAACAAAAAAGAAAGAATCCTCAAGGCAGCCAGGGATGAGAAGACGGTAACCTACAAAGGAAAGCCCATTAGATTATCATCAATTTTTTCAGCGGAAACTCTACAAGCCAGGAGGGAGTGGAACCAAATGTTCAAGCTACTGAAAGAGAGAAATCATGAGCCAAGAATTATATATCCAGCAAAGATATCCTTCAGATATGAAGGAGGAATAAAGACCTTTCCAGACATACAGAAGCAGAGAGAATTTTCTAATACATGACCTGCACTACAAGAAATACTAAAGGAGGCTATTCGTCCACCATCAACAAGGACAATTTGTGACAACCAAAACATAAAAAAGGGGAGAGTAAGGCCTGAATCGGAATATGGGAATGGAGAAAGTAGGCATGCTGAAGAAAATGGAATACTCTAAATATCAAACATTCTTTCACCTAAACTTAAGGGGAACCACTGAAAAAAAATCCAGAACTCAAATATATACAGTAATAAAAGAAGAAACAGAGAGAAACATCATAGAATACCACAACACAGAAATAATAGACAACAAAAAGGCAAAGAAACAATTGAGACACAGTCTTACCAGAAGACTAAAGGTAGAATGATAGGAAATCTTCACATATCAATAATCACCCTTAATTTAAATGACTGAACTCACCAATACAAAGGCACAGAGTAGCAGATTGGATAAAAAAAACTAAACCAAACTGTATACTGTCTCCAAGAGACATATCTCAGCTACAAAGACAAGCATAGACTCTAAGTGAAAGGTTGGATATTGACACTCCAAGCAAATGGTATCCAGAAAAAATCAGGTGTAGCTATACTGATATCAGATGAAACAGACTGCAGGGTGAAAAAGGTAACAAGAAACAAAGATGGACATTTCATAATGGTAAAGGGGACTATACAACAAGAAGACATAGCACAATCAATATTTATGCCCACAATCAGGGAGAATTTGACCGAAACACAATTATACTAGGGGACCTAAATACATCATTGATAGCTATGAATAGATCATCCAAACAGAAAATAAATAATGAAATAGCAGTCCTAAATGGCACATTAGATGAAATGGACATAAATGACATTTATAGAGATCATCATCCTAAAACATCAGACTATAATTTTTTTTCTCTTGTACATGGAACATTCTGAAGAATAGACCATATATTGGAACATAAAACTAACCTCAGCAAATTTAAGAAGACTGAAATCATACCAAGCATATTCTCTTATCACAAGGCTTTGAAATTAGACATCAACTGCAAAAAGAAAGCAGGAAAAACCACAAATACATGGAGATTCAACAACATTCTTTTAAAGAAAGACCGGGTCAAAGAAGAAATTAGAGGAGAGATCTAAAGATGCATAGAAAACAAATGAGAATGAAAATACATCCTACAAAAATTTTTGGGATACAGCGAAAGCATTTTTATAAGAGGGGAATTTATGTCATTACAGGCCTATCTCAAGAAACACAAAAAATGTCAATAATCTCACGTTACACCTTAAAGAACCAGAATAAGAAGAACAAATGAAACCCAAGGTCACTAGAGGAAGAAATAATAAAAATCAGAGAACAACTAAATGAAATAGAGAACAAAGGAGAATAGAAAAAAATTACTGTACAAAGAGCTGGTTCTTTGAAAAGATTAACAAAATTGAAAATCCCTTGGCTAGGCTCATTAATAGCCTAAGATAAAAAGAGAGAAGACACTAATAACAGAATCAGGAATGAAAATGGGGAAGTTATCACGGATGACACAGAAATATAAAGGATCATTCAAGAATACTATAAAGGACTATATGTCACCAAATTCAATAACCTAGAAGAAATGGACAAGTTCTTAGAAACATATAACCTTCCTAGGCTGAATCACTAAGAACTAAAAAATCTAAACAAACTGATCACCAGTATCGAAATTGAATCAGTCATTCAAAATCTTCCCAAAAGCAAAAATCCAGGACCAGATGGCTTCACTAGTGAATTCTACCAAACCTTCAAAGGGGATCTAATACCAATCCTGCTCAAACTCTTCCAAAAAATTGTAGAAGATACAAAACTCCCTAACTCATTTTATGAGTCCAACATTACCCTGATACGAAAGCCTGGTAAGGACAACACAAAAAAGTAGAACTACAGAAAAATATCTCTGATGAATACAGATGCAAAAATCCTGAACAAAATTCTAGCAAATCGAATGCAACAATGCATTAAAAAGATTATTCATCACGACCAAGTAGGGTTCATCTGAAGGGCACAAGGATGATTCAACATATGCATATCCATCAATGTGATACATCACATAAAGAAAATAAAGGACAAAAACCATATGATTATATCAATTGATGCAGAAAATACATGACAATATGCAACATCCATTTATGATTAAAACACTTAATGAAATAGTATAGAAGGAAAATAATTTAACATAATAGAGGTCATATATGACAAACCTTGAACTATTTCATAATTAATGGTGAAAACTGAAGCCCCTTGCTCTACGTTCATGAACATGACAGGGCTGTCCCCTATCACCTCTGCTTTTCAACATTTTCAACATAGTGTTGGAAGTCCTTGCTGGAGCAATCAGCAAGAGTAAGAAATAAGAGGCATCCAAATTTGGAATGAAGAAGTTAAATTGTCACTCTTTGAAGATGATATGATCCTACACATAGAAAACCCTAAAGACTACACCAAAAAGCTATTAGAAACAATCAACGAATACAATAAAATTGCTAGCTACAAAATCAATGTTCAAAATCCATTGCATTCCTATATACTAACAATGAAATCTAAGAAAAAGAAAAAAGAAAACAATTCATTTTACAATTGCAGCAAAAAGAATAAAATACCTAGGAATAAACTTAGCCAAGGATATAAAACACCTATATGCTGAAAACTATAAGTCACTTTTAAAAGAAATTGAAGAAGACACAAAGAAATGAAAAGATATTTTGTGCTCATGGATTGGAACTATAAACATAGTTAAAATGACCCTATTACCCAAAGAAATATACAGATTTAATGCAATCCCCTTCAAAATTCCAATGTCATTTTTAATAAAAAGAACAAAAAAAAATCATCAGATATGTTTGGAACCACAAAAGACCCCAAATATCCAAAGCAATCTTAAGAAAAAAGAACATTACTGGAGGTATGAGACTTGCAGACTTTAGCTTGTACTACACCGCTACAATAATCAAAACAGCATGGTATTGGCAGAAAAACAGACAAGTAGACCAATGGAACAGAACTGAGAACTCAAAAATAATACCACATATGGTCAGATAATTTTTGAAAGAAGCAAAAGACATACAATGGAGAAGAGACAGACTCTTTAATAAATGGTGCTGAAAGATTTGGAAAGCCACGTGCAAAAGAATGAAACTGGACTGCTATCTGTCACCATGTACCAAAATTAACTCAAAATGGATCAAAGACTTAAGCATAAGACCTGAAACAATAAACTGCATAGAAGAAAACACAGGTACTAAATTCATGGACCTTGGGTTCAAAGACCATTTTATGAACTGAACTCCAAAGGCAAGGGAGGTAAAAGCTAAAAATAAATGAACTGGACTATATGAAACTTAAAAGCCTCTGCACAGCAAAAGAAACCATCGACAAAGTAAAGAGGCAACCAAGTGAATGGGAGAAAATTTTTGTAAACAGTGCCTCCTATAAGGGGCTAATATCCAAAATACACAAGGAACTCATACATCTCAACAACAAAAAAACAAACAGCACAATTGAAAAATGGTCAGAGGACCTGAAGAGACATTGCTCCAAAGAGGACATAAAAATGGCAAATAAACATGAAAAAATGCTCAACATAACTAATCATCATAGAAATGCAAATAAAAACCGCAATGAGATATCACCTCACCCCAGTCAGAATGGCTATCATCAACAAGACAAATAGTAACAAGTGTTGGAGAGGCTGTAGAGAAAAAGAAACCCTCATACACTGTTGATGGGAATGCAGACTTGTGCAGCCACTATGAAAGGCAGTGTGGAGGTTCTCAAAAAATGATGAGTAGAATTACCATATGACCCAGGAATCCCTCTCCTTGATATCTATCCAAAAATATCTGAAAACGTTTGTCCATAAAGACACGTGTGCTCCAATGTTCATTGAAGCTTTATTTACGGTGGCCAAGACATGGAAAGAACCAAAATGTCCTTCGACAGATGACTGGATGAAGAAATTGTGGTATATATACACAATGGGATACTATTCGACAGTAAGAAAAGATGAAATAGGACCATTTGTGACAATATGGATGGATCTTGAGATTATAATGCTAAGCAAAATAAGTCAGACAGAAAAAGCAGAGAACCATATGATTTCACTGATATGTGGTATATAAACCAAAAACAACAAAAGAACAAGACAAACAAATGAGAAACAAATACTCATAGACACAGACAATAGTTTAGTGGTTACAGGAGGGTACGGCGGGAGGGGAATAGTAGATGAGGGTAAAGGGGATCAAATATATGGTGATGGAAGGAGAACTGACTCTGGGTGGTGAACACACAATGGTATTTATAGATGATGTAATACAGAATTGTACACCTGAAATCTATGTAATTTTACTAACAATTGTCACCCTAATAAACTTTAATTAAATTAATAACAAACTAACAAACAAACAAACAAATAAATAAATAAAAAATAAAGGTCCTTTTAAAGTGAGGGAACCCAAAGTTGATATCAAAACAGAATATCTATCATGGAAGCACTGATTCAGGCAGAAAGGTAAATAATGTTTCAATTGGCAGACATTTGCAGGCAAGTGATATTTATGAGAAAGGGTAGGAGAACATCAATACAAGAATAGGTTATGATCAGTGCTGATAAGCTAATTCTAAACAATTTTCATTCTGGCACTCATTAGTCCAGTAATCATAATACCTGTTTTTCTTATATTGTTTGCAAACAGCTCTTTGGGACACAATGCTGCTTTAGACCCAGTCCAAAAGTAATTTTGCCATGTTTTACTATTCCAAAGGTTTGAGGCATAAGATGTATAAAGCAGTTCCTCTGGGATGGCAGCTCCAACTCTATTTTACAGTAGCTCCATTTACATTACTTTTATAACTTCTTCATTTTTTTGTATTCATTTGTTTATTTTACAATAGTTGTGTCATGTCTACTGTGTTCATCCAGCTTCTTGTGTAGAAATGATGCAGCAATGGAAGTTCTGTTCAAAGGAAGAGGGTGGGTGTGAAAAATATCTAAAAGTTGAATTCACAAGATTTGGCTGAGTGTAATCTTGGATACTTAACATATATTTATTTATATAAAATACGTGTACCTATCTATTATCTTTGGAATAGGTGGTAGGGGGTGCTTCACAGTAACAAAATTATGTTAATTAAGTATTTAACTCTATAAATATTTGTTCAGCATTAGATATATCAGGTACTATAGCTGGAGGCCAAATGAGTCCGGGGCTTGTGCTGCCTGAGCCACTCAGTCAATAGATGGACACAGGAGGTGGGTCAATAAATAAGTGTTAATTATCAGAGCAACAGTTGTCTGAGATGGCAGTGGGTTAACACCTCCAAAATCTGCCTGAACATTCTCAGACTAGCATTGGGTATATAAGGGGAAATAAGGGCATTCTCCCAGAGGGAAAAAGTGAAGCTAACAGGGATTGGGGCAGAGCATCCTGGAGCCATTCTGAGTACAGAGGGTCCATATAGTCTCACTGAGGGCTCTGTGTTGTCCTGTTCACAGGCCAGGTGAACAAAGCTCTGCACAACACAACTGGCTGGTAGCTGCTGATACCTGCCACAGACAGCATTGGAACCCAATCATAATCTTGCTTTGTGGATGTGGCAAGACTTTGGTTGCCAGTGGATAAAGCCAGATGTCCCTGCTTCTCTGCTGACAAGAATAGTCCCTGCAACACTGAGCCAAGTTGGGGAGTGAGGCCTCAGGACATATAAGAAAGCATTCTCTCAACGGTTCTACCGAATGCGGACACATGGCCACAAGACTAGGTCTCTATCAGCCAGTGCTAAGCTAAGTGGTAGGGTCTTCTGCTTGGTGGTGGTCATGATTCACAGGGATGTCTAGTCCACCTGTGGGTCAAGGTCCTTAGTCCTGCTGTGAAGTGTAAGGGTGTCAACCAAGTAAAGTGTGAGCAGGGCTCCTGACACCTTGCAGTTCCACAGCAGACACTGGACAGAGCAGAGAATGGGGCACAGGAAACAAGTTGTCAAATGGTGTCCCACTGTTGCCAGAACATGCAGGGTTGCATGTCCCCTGTACTGGTAATTGTCAGTTTCTGCAACTAATGTTTTAATCATTCAAGGGAGAAACCTAATGAAAATATGATGTAAGAGATCCTCTCTACTGTAAACACTGTGAGTGGGTAGCTGTTCAGAAAAACATTTTCATCAATTCAGACAGGCGCTCCTGGAATTAGCACAGCAAGCATAACATTTACAAGTGACTGCCTCCAGGACATATAAACAGAGAGCCATATCAAACACTCGGCCACCTTCCTAAGTGTAAGAGAAAGATGCATCTGTGTTGTGTGCCGGTTTTCAATATAAAACACTTAGCCAACTTGTTTTTGTTCTGTGCTGGTTTCAAGTCAAACACATGGCCGCCTAATTGACTGAGGGAGAATGAATGCATTTTCCTTCTACACAGGTTTGTAACCTAATTTAAAGAAGGAATGAGTTTCCATTCTAAGGGGTTTTGCGGACATGTTGATAGAGAGGGAAGTCCGCTTGTTTGAGTGCCATTGAAAATAAGATAATTTTGTATGGAATTGTATGAGGAGTTTGACAAACTCAGGGTATCCCCTGCCATTAATGCAATCTTACTAGACTCATGTTTTATACGCTACTGGAACTCGGGAAAGTCCAAACTTTCATGGCACTAAAAGGGGTCTTTGTGGCAGAGGTTAAAAGCCTCAGGAGACAGGCCCTTGGGACACTGTGCATTTCAATGCTGTCTGCTCTACCATGAATTGGGACCCATGTCTATAGAGTATGGGTGTGATACAGCATCTATCAGTGTAGAAAGATGCATAGCCAACAGACATTCGGAGGCATTCAGTCAGTGACCCATGCACTACGGGGGGGATGGGACTATAACCGCCACTGTACAAACGTGAGGTAGGAATTTTGTGATCACCTAGTGGCTGGATGTTCACTCAGCCTAAGAAAGGCAAAGGTGCATTACAATGGGAACACCCCGTGACGAATGTCAATGTTTACATTTCTACCAGACTGCAAACAAGTAGTAGCCCCAAGACACTGGGCATAATATGAAGCATTGGCCAACACCAGCCAGTTGTATTCAGCACTTGTGCAAGGAAATGCAGATGACCCAGTGTGCACAGGGCTGAGCATCTCATGCCATAGCTGAAGGCAGGTTACCAGGAACCTCCTGGGAAAGGAAACAAAGTCTCCCCAACCAAGGGTTGTGTTCAAATGACATCCAGAATACACAGCCAGTGGGTCAAGGACCTGGCTCCTCTGGTGACAGGAGGAGTCCCTGCGAAAATGGGGCCAATACAGGGACCCGGGCTACACACCACATAAGCAACATCCTGCTCCTCGTGGGCATCAGTCAGAGAAGAGGAGAGGCAACAAGACCCAAACTAAAGTAAAAGTGTCATACGTCTGACTGGGTTGAGAAACAGGGCAGGTAACACTTTGGAAGTGGCCATGATTCCCAGAGCCATCTAAAGGAACCCTGAGTCAGTGTTCTGTGTCACCTGCAAAGTGCAAACAGAGGGTGTTCAAAGATGAGCAGGTGCTACGGAGAAAAGCATTTCCATCTACGTGAAGAAGTGCTCCTGCAATAATCTGGCTAAGCATAGCAAACCTTCGCATATGAATTTCTTTAGAAGGTACAACCAAAGAGCAACCTGAGACCCTGGGCCCCCTTCTTCACAGTAGGAGAAAGATGTGTTTACTTTCTACACTGGTTTTCTTTTATTTATTTATTTTTTTAAAGATTTTATTAGGGAAGGGGAAAGAGGACTATATTGGGGAACAGTGTGCACTTCCAGGACTATTTTTTCCAAGTCAAGTTGTTGTCCTTTGAGTTTTAGTTGTGGAGGGCACAGCTCAGCTCCAGGTCCAATTGCCTTTGCTAATTGCAGTGGGTGCAGCCCAACATCCCTTGTGGAAGTCGAGGAATCAAACTGTCAACCTTGTGGTTGACAGCCCAGGCTCCAACCAACTGAGCCATCTGGGAGGCAGCTCAGCTCAAGGTGCCGTGTTGAATCTTAGTTGTAGGGAGAGCTGCCCACCATCCCTTACGGGACTTGAGGAGTTTTATAGGCAACCTTGTGGTTGAGAGCCCACTGACTGGCCCATGTAGGAACTGAACCGGCAGCCTTTGGAGTTAGGAGCATGGAGCTCTAACTGCCTGAGCCACCGGGCTGGCGCCTCTACACTGGATTTCAATGTCCAATTATGAGCTGCCTGAGAGAACCGAGAATGCCTTTCTTTTCTATGTCGATTTGTGTAGTCACACACAGCCTAGCCAACTGTCCTCCATGTCTTCCCTTAAGGAAAGAAGAGTCTGTAAGACTGTACCTTTCTGGGACTCTGTTCCATCCTTGTGTTTACACCTTATGTCTCTCTGTCTGGTCCCCAAAAGATGGTTTGCAGCCAAAGACGGGTAAGATATCTCACGGGAGATACAACCTAAGCCAGGAGGAACAGAGTGGGGACCCCCAATGAGCTGCCTTAGACAAATATGGGAAGGGGCCTTGTCTCCCCTTCCCCCTGCCTGGGAAAGTCTGTTGCCGGCTCTGGCTTTTCCCTTGCTTCTGTTTGTGAGAGAAGTCATGAGGACAGCAAAGATCAGTTCTCTCCACTTATCTCAACGGAGCTGTTACAATATGAGAGACTTGACCCTGAGAGGGCACATACCTTAGGTAAGACATCATGGGACCTTGTGCTTCAGCTGTTTACAGACAAAGGGTGATTGGAATAAACATTTTTCTGCTATGATGTATGAGTCTCACAGACCGTGTAAGAAACAATATTACTTTCTTGTATTTGTATACCTATCAATAAAAACCTTCAGTCGGCCTTCTTCTGGGCTCCAGTCCTCTGAGACTGAGAGACCCCTGGCCTTCTGAGAGATTTAACTGCATTAAGTCTCTGTTTGTTTCTTTCTTAAAAACTTAACCCAAGCCGCCCCTTCTCACACCCTCACTGCTTGTGTTGCGCTGGACGGAACAGGTTTGCCAAGTCAAACACTAACCTGAGTAAGAGAAAAAGAAAGGCATTTTTATCCCAAGGCATTTTGCTGACATCTTGGAAGAGATCAATTATAGTTTGCTTGAATCCCGTTGATGACATATTCATTTTGTATGGAATTTCTTGAAGAGTTTGAAAGATTAGGTGGCTCCTTTTCCATCATGGTGAGGTGAAGGGACGTTGTTTGCCTACAGTATTGGAGCATTGTGAATGCCAAGGATCATGTTACTAGATGGGGTCCTGGGATAGCTCAGTTGGTTAGAGAGTAATGCTTATAAAACCCAGGTTGCTGGTTTGTTACCAAGTGGGCCAATGATCAGGTGTGCCTTCATAAACGGGAGTGAACACAAAGGCTTGATTGGAGCTGAATTGATGGTAGGAGGCCGATTGGCTCAGTTCGTTAGAGAGTAGTACTCATAACTACCATATCACCAGTTCCATTCCCACATAAGTCATTGAGCTGTGCTTTACACAATTAGAGTGAAAACAACACCATGACTTCAATCTGAGCTGCTTCAAGACACCGGTTTTCACTGTTGGTTAGAGCACAGCACACTTAATACCCAAGTCACTGGTACTATTCCCACATGGGCTTTTGAGCTGCACCTTATGATGAGATTGAAAACAACGATGCGACTTGCAGATGGTGGGTCTTGGAAAAAGGCACTCTTCCCCAATATTCCCTGGAAAAAGCCAAAGGGGTGCCTGTGGCCGACGCTTCATGACTCATGACAGGGCTTGCAGCCCCACGAAAGATTCGGTTCCACTGTTATCTGCATGACCTGGACGTGGGGTCCAGGTCCAGAGATTATGAATGTTATACAGCATCGGACATAGTGACAAAGCCAACAAGCCCCCTGGAGACTTCAGAGTCTAGTAATAGACGAAGGATACTGCAATCACCACTGTAGAGACCTGAGGTTGGAATTCCACGATGACTTGGTTGTGCACTGTGCACTTTCAGTGTACCAAAGGTAATGGGGCTTTGCAACTTGATACCCCATAGAATGTCACATTTCACACTTCTGCTGAACTGCCAAAAGGAATAGCCCCAGGCCACTGTGCAGAAAGTGAAGAAGCACTGACCACAACCAATCATTTTACTGAGCAGAACTTGGTACAACAAAATGTTTTGCAAGGTATGCAGGGGCCTCACCATGCTAAGGGCTGAGCATCTCACACTGAATCTAGAGGCATGTCACCTGCTTGCCATGAACCTAATGGGGTGGGGATCAAGGTCAGCCCTACTAAGATTTGTGATCAGTCATACCAAATACAGGGCTTTAGGCCTTCTAGTGTTCCGCAAGACGTTGGTGGCCATTGCGTAAATCCCCGTGTCAAGGACCCTACTCCTCTGTTGACAGGTGGAATCGGTGCAAAAAAGATTCAAAGATGGGGAACTGGGCTTCAGGCCATATAACCAAAAGTCCAGATACTCAAGGGCATCAGTCCTATCATGGGCGAGGACAAAAGACCCACAAATTATGGAGATTATCATTCATCTCACTGGGCTGAAACGGCCACTAGCTCTTTGGCAGTGATTCACAGGGCCGTTCTAAGGCAGCTGTGCGTTGGTGTCCTGTGTCAACTTCAGAATTTCAAACACATGTGTCCACCAGAGAAAATGTGGGTAGGATCCATTGTGTTATGTAATGGTACAGTTCCACAACAGACCTTGGGGAAGCGGGTTAAGTGGCACTGTGATAACCATTGTGAGATCAAGTGCCCCTGCAGCCACATCCTGCAAGATGGCTTGTCCCCTGTGCTCGAAATTGTTTTCAATTCCTGCAACTAGTGTAATAACGGTTCAAGGGAAAGCCTGCTGAAAATGTGATGTTAAGTTTTCCCTGCTACAAAAACATTGTAGTTGATTGGGTAGCTGTGAAGGAAAGCTTTTTAATTACATGAACACTCGATTCTGGAATTAGCTCAGCAAAGCATAACACAATTTGCAAGTGGCTTCCTTTGCAAACAGACCAGTGAGAGGAGGAGAGAGCTATCGGTATCCTGCTTAGCCCCTCTAATATCGTTAGCTAGCTCCTGCCCCCTGCTGGCTGTGTGATGGGAGCACTGGCTCATTCCTGCCTCATCCATAACCATGCTCCATTCACATCTGAACCCTAGACCGCCTGCTTAATTGCATGAGAAAGACGAATTTTCGTTGTACATGGGTATTCAATAACAGCACCATACCCTCTTAACAGAGTTGAGGAGAAAGAATGTCTGTCCTATACGGGCTTGCAAACCCAGCTGTCTAATTAAGGGAAGGAGGAGTGATTACTGCCTGAGGGGATGTGAGCACCTCTCACCATGGCAGGGTGCAAGTCAGCATGCTTGCAATGAGCCTGCTGCGTTGGGATCAATATCCCCTACCAACCAAAGAATGTGTGGCATTGACGTCCCCAATACAGGCCTTCCAGAATGTCGCAAGACATTCTTGGCCAGTGGGTAAATGCAGGTGTCAAGGACACGGCTCCTCAGTTGACAGGAGGAGTCCCTGCAAAAATGTTTCAAACCTGGGGAGCTGTGCATCAGGACACATACGCAAAAGTCATAGTCCTCATGAGCATTAATCTGAGCCGGGAAGAGGCATCAATTCCCACAAAATGGGCGAGGGTATCATGCGTCTGATTGGGATGGGAGACATGGCCTTGGGTGGTGGCCCAGAATCACAATGCCATCTAAGGCAACTGTGTCGGGATCCGGTGTCATTATATAAAGTGTAAACACAGGATTTCCACAGGTGAGTGTGTAGTTTGGGAGAAATACATTCTATTTACGTAAAGAGGTGGCTATTATGGCTAAACACAATAAACCTTTGCAAATGGATTTCTTTAGGACATATGAGATGAGAGCATCTTGAAACTCTTGGCTTCCTTCTTCACAGTCGGAGAAAGATGCATTTTCATTTCATATGATTTTAATGTCAACCTGTGAGCCGCCTGAGAGAAGAAAGAATGCCTTTCCATTCTGTGTGGGTTTACAAAGTCAAACACACACCTGAGTAAGAGAAAAATGTGTTTTTGTACCAAGGCATTTTGGTCAAGAGGGATTATGAGTCTTATGCAAGGCATCAAGGCATTGCAACTGAATACACAAGTAATCGGGGCCCTCCACAACTAGATTGAAAATAATGACGTGATATGGACAGTATGGGTCCTGGAAACAACACACTATTCCCAAATATTCCCCAAAGATAATAAAAGAAATGTACCCTGAAGCCAATGCTGCATGTCTCAACAGGGAGTTGGCAGCCACATGAAGGATTGGGTTCCAATTTTCTCTGCATGACCAACTGGTCATATTTGGCCCAGGTGTGGATATTTTGGATGTGATATAGCAATTATTGGAGTGAGAAAGTGGCTAAACAAAGAACGCTCTTTTGTGGCCTTCAGAGTCTGTGACTCATGTACTACCACAGGGACAGGACTACAACTACCACCCTACAAAACTGTGGTTGTGACTCCAAGCCTACGTAGTTTTCATGGGTGCATACTTAGCCTATGAAAGCCAACGGAACATTGTGATTTGATCCACCCATGAATGTCAGTGTTTACATTTGTGCTGTAGTGCAAAACACCAGTAGCCCCAAGCTCTTGTGAGGATCGTGAGGCATTGACCACTGCCAACCTGTGTATTCAGCAGAGCTTTGTCCAAAAGGACATTTTGCAAGACAACATGTAGGCCTCAGCATGCTAGGGCCTGAGCATCTCACAGAACAGTTTGGGGTGGATCACCTTGTTTGCCATGAATTTGCTAGGGTGCGTATCATGATCCCCACCAACCAAGGCATGTCTTCATAACTAGTTACAAGGCCTTCTAGAGTATCACAAGGCATTGGTGGCCAATGGGTAAATCCAGGTGTCAAAGACATGGCTCCTTTCTTGTCAGGAGGATTTCCTGCAACAATGGTCCAAACATGGAAAGCTGAGCTTCTGTCACATATGCAAAGTCCTGCCCCTCGCTGGCATAAGTTCGAGAAAAACGAGGCAACACCACCCACAAATGGGGCAAGGATATCTTGTGTTTGATGGGATAGAGAGATCAGACTAATAACCCTTTGCCAGGAACCGTGATTCATAGGGCCGCCTAAGGCAACTGTGGGTCAGGGGCTATTGTCATCCTGAGAAGTTCACACACATTGTACATTAGAGAAAATGTGGGTAGGACACCATACAGCATGTAAGATTACTGTCCCTGTGAGAAGCAGGGGAAGGGGCACAGGGATAACCGTGTGAGCTGAAGGACCCCTGCTACCACATCGTGCAGGTGGACATGTCTCCTGTGCTTATAGATTTCAGTTCCTGCAACTACAACAGTTCAAGAGAAAATCTTACTAAAAATGTTATATAAGATTTAACATTTACAAAAATACTGTAGGTGAGTGGGTAGCTATGGAGTAAAACTTTTCCCATATACTTAAAGAGGTGCTCCTGGAATTAGCTTGGTGAGTATAACAGACTTTGCTGTGGCTTCCCTTAGGTCATACATACTGAGAGCAATGTGAAACCCTAGGCTGCCCACTTAAGTGCAGGGGAAAGATACATTTTTGTTTTACACAAGTTTTCAATGTCAACATAATAGCCACTTAATGAGACAAGGAGAAAGATTTTTTTTTTCCTTCTATGAATGTTAGCCTACTAAAACAACTGCTTAACTAAGAGAAAGAGTTGAATGAGTTTTGATTCCCAGGTGTCTTATTAGAGAGGTATTACTGCTTGCTTGAGTCCCTTTGATAATCTGATCATTTTGTATGAAACTGCTTGAGAGTATGAATAACTCGGGTTCTCTTCCTTTATGGTGAGCTGACGGGACCTATGTTTGCCTATTATTTTGGATCATTGAAAACACCAAGCTTTGGTGCAGTCAAAAGGGGTGACTGTGGCCAATTATGCATGGCTCAGAAAGGCCCTTGGCATCCCCCTGAAATATTGGGTCCATATGCTGTCTGCATGACCGAGAAGTGGGGCACAGGTTGGAGATTCTGCCGATGAGACAGCATGTGTAGGTGTGCAAAAGTGACATTGTCAACAATGCCTTTTGGAGGCATTCAGAGTCTGGGACCCATGTACTATCAGAGAGACAAGAGCACAACCATCACCACTGTAAACCTGAGGTTGGGACTCCACACTTACATTGTTGTGAACTTTGCATCTTCAGCCTCCAAAAGCCAGTGTGTCATTCAACTGGAACGACGGCCTTATCTCACAATCTCTAACTACCCCAGCCCTAACTCCCTCACTCTTAACTTAGTTTTTACCACTCCTTTCTAGTGGGATTCCCCAGGAGTCCCACTCTCTAATTTCAAAGTATCCTTTCGATTTCATCCACCTGACACTGAACCTATTCTTTTCCTTGTGCCGCAATGAGATACCACCTCACCCCAGTCAAAATGGCTATCATCAATAAATCAACAAACAACAAGTGCTGGCGAGGATGTGGAGAAAAGGGAACGTTTGTGCACTGTTGGTGGGATTGCAGATTGGTGCAGCCACTATGGAAAACAGTATGGAGGTATCTCAAAAATCTGAAAATGGAACTACCTTATGATCCAGCAATTACACTCCTAGGTATTTATCCGGAGAAATCTTAAGCACTAATTCGAAAAAATTTATGCACTTTTATGTTTATTGCAGCACTATACATGATAGCCAAGACATGGAAACAACTGAAGTGCCCATCGGTAGACTAATGGATTAAGAAATTATGATACATTTTTATAATGGAGTATTACACAGCCATAAAGAAAAATGAAATCTTACCATTCGCACCAACATGGATGGACCTAGAAAACATTATGTTAAGTGAAATAAGTCAGACAGAGAAAGACAAATACCATATGATGTCACTTATATATGGAATCTAAAGAAAAGAATAAATGAATGAACTAATCAGAAACAGTCTCAGAGACATAGAGAAAAAACTGAGGATTCAATCTTAGTTGCAGGGGCACTGCCCACCATCCCTTGCAGGATTAGAGGAGTTGAACTGGCAACCTTGTGGATGAGAGCCCACTGGCCCATGTGGGAATCGAACTGGCAGCCTTCGGAGTTAGGAGCATGTAGCTCCAATCACCTGAACCACTGGGCCAGCCAACTTTTAATTTTTAAATAAATTTTGATTTATAATAAGCTGTAAAGATAGTACAGAGCAGTCCCATATACCCTTTAGCCAGTTTTCCAATAAGGTGACATCATACATAATTATGTCAGAGCCAGGAATTTGAAATTGGTACAATGTATGCATTAACTTCTATGTTATTCCATCAGTTATGTAGATGTATGAAACCACCACTGTAATCACAGTACAGATCTCCCTAGCATTACTACTTTCTAATCACACATGAATCTTTCCCTCAAAATCCTAACTACTGGCATCCACTGATCAGTTTTCCATTCTATAATTTTGTGATTTCAAGAATATTTAATATACATAGAATCATACATAAGTGATTCATTTTTGTATTGGGTTTTTCATTTAGCATAAATACCCTTCAGCTTCATTCGAGTTTGCATATATTGATACTTTGCTGTCTAGATTCTCTTTCAGCAGTATGGTGATGTACACACATATTTTGTCTGCTTTAGGAGAGGGTGCAGTAGCATGGCTATTGGTTACCATTGGTAAAATAGTACTTAGATACCAACCAGAGACAAAGCAGAGAATTCAGACTGTATCAAGGCTGTAAAAGTTAAGCATCTAAACCTTCAAATATAACTGGTTTAATTTCACAAGAAGAATCAATCCATGTTGGGATTAGAGTGGAAAAAAAAAAAGTTCAGAGGTCCTTACTCTAAAATTGCAGTGGGGTAGATCTGCTTCTACAAGTGAAGAAATTCTAGATTCTTATTCCATCAGGATTACTTCAGAAGGTAGCTTTTCTCTCTCTCTCTCTCTCTCTCTCTCTCTCTCTCTCTCTCTCTCTCTCTCTCTCTCTCTCTCTCTCTTCCTTTCAGCATGCATCTCCAGAGGTGGTTTTCCATCACATATGGTACTCTTCTTGATTCATCTTTGATCCTTAAATTACATGAAGAAGAAAAAATAGGCTAGAAGTCCCTAAGTCTTGTGCCTTCAGGTTTCTTTCCCATAGAATGATTTTTTAAAATTCTGATAGGTTAACATTCTTGTTATTGGATGGATGAAAAAAAAAATCCTGGCATAAAAGGAATGATCAGTAAAAATATTTATTAGTCCCTTTGTCATCCTCCCCCTAAAACATCATTTCTTACCCACTGTGGTTTACAAGGGACATACATGATGATGCAGGATGCAAGTCTCATTGAGTGTGTTTGCCAGTGATTTTCCTCTTTCAAAGTTCCTCCAGCAGCAGAGAAACTTATAACTAAGGCATAATAGAAGGCAGATATTAATGATTCTGAGGAATAGGACAAATAACATTTCAATACTTCCTTTAACATGAGCTAAAGTACCTTATTAGAAAAATATCTGTTCAAATATAATGTAAGAACTTTAAAATGTTATTAATAAAATTAAATTTCTATGGTACTTGGCTTGAGTGTTTTTTTTAACTGATAGTGAAGATGTAAAAAAGTTTTTGTCATGTTAGAATCTATTACCTGAAGTAGTAAGATTTTTTGATTAAATGTGTAAGATTATTTTAAAAACTTTAGGTTAACCATGGTTTCCTGTGGCTTTATTAATCCATAATCTAATCATATCAACATACAAAGGAAAATCTATTGTGAATTGCTTTAGCACCAAAACAACTGTTAGGAAAGAGGGAAATAAGTATCTTCTGAAATCATAAGTTCTCATCTCTTTCCTCTGAACATTGATTGAACCTGAAGTGGGACATGGTACAACCACTATTTCCCAGTAAGCCATTAATTTCCAGTAAAAAGAAAAAAGAAAATAATATTTAAAAGTAAAATAGCTTTAGGCAGCATTTTTCAAACTGATCATGTGAAACCCCTGCATGGAACATATAAGTTAGAAAGTAGGAAAGACTCTTTTTAAACTTCTGTTGAGTAACTTTGTTTTGCAGTATTTTGTTTCCAAAAAAAAAAAAAAAAAATCTGTATCTATTTTTCAAAGTTTACCAATCATTTGTTAAAAACATTGCATTGTGCAAATAATATACCAACAAACAAAATGATGTTCAGTTTTATTGTGCAAGAAAGTAAACCAAATGTGTCCTGTTCTCTTACAAAAGTGAGGGATTCTTTTAATGTCTTCAAAATAGATAAATATGATTCACTTTTGAGTTTCAGTCTTCAAAGCAAAATTGTTGAAATGAGCCACATTATCTTTTGCAAATTAATTAGTTCAGAACTAATTGTACTTTCTCATAGTTCCTCTGTAGAGAGCATAATGGGAGACTACTACAATAACAGAGGAAAAAAACATTTACAAATTGCATTTTCCACCCTAAGTATAGTTGCTTATGAAAATGTTGGTATCAATGCTAATTTCAAATTAAAATATATTCTGCATCAGGGATTTTGGCTTCTGAGTAAGATATAGTAAGGTTAGTGCTCCTTCAAACAACAAAGAGAAAAGCCTGATAAATTCAAAGACTATATATGAAAGCTTGAAAGAGCTTTAGAACTTTTAAAGTCTGCGTAACCTAAACTTACAGAAAAGAGAAAATTATTCAAAGATGATCTAAGGATATAGCATTTTTACCAATGACCATGGTCCGGTAATGGTCAATAGCTGATCCAGGAAGAGGACCATTACTGGAGAAAAAGAAAAGAAAAAAAAAAGACAAAAAAATTATTTTGAGGTTTTATAATTGAGCATGGAGATTGGAGAAAACTTCATAAGAGGAACACTTCTCTACACAAAACACTACTGCACTTAGAAACAGCATAGAATTCTTTAATGTTGGCCTGGAAGTTTCCAACAAAGGAGACTGCTGTGTTCTCTTGATTGTCTGGAAAAAAAAAAAAAAAAAGAATTTACCTCAAGCATTGCCCTAAAAGCAAACAGGCAAATCATAGAGGAAGCAGTAAATTGCAGTGAGGGCCTAGACTCAATTTTACCAGGAGGAACTAGATGACTCTGGGTGCAGCCAGAAAATGTAAAACTGGGCTTTCAACTTATTGAAAAGATACTGCTACAGGGCAAAAAAAGAGAAGAGCAGGAAGTACTAGTATTCGTCTGAGACAGAGTAAGAAAATTAGAGACTTGAAAAAAATGAAAGAATAGCCAGTTTTTCACAAAGAAATTGGAAAATTAGAAGCTTTGTGGAGTGGAAGCATAAAGTGTTAACTTAAAATTCTCTGAAAGGAAGAACTCTTTTTCCCATAGTCTTTAACTCTTTTGCTGTGACATTTGAATATGTTTTCCTATGGCTTGCATTATCAAAAACAAAGATGCTTTGTATACCATATTGTGTAACATTTTGTAATAAACTTTTTATGTCATCAATGACATTCGATTCTAATTTATTTATACGTAAATCTAATTGATGCCACTTAGTATGTTTTGAGTATTTTTTGCTAAAATTCAATTAATGGTAAATTTATTAAACATAACAAAGGTTTAAAATAAAAATAATGTCATTTATGTACAAAGCGACTCAAAATGTTATTAAATGCATAGAATAGTCAAAATATCAACTTTTTATTTTTTTGTGGATTTTGAGACATTTTGGGGAAAAAAATTGAAATCAATTAATGCAGTGAAAGAGTTAAGGCCCAAAAATAAAAATGTGCCAAACTCTAAATCAAATCAAGATATAACTAAAGGCAGACTCAGTTTTAGCAAAACTACTCCAGTATCCTGATCCATCCATATGCCAAATTGGGTTGAGGTATGGATGAAAAAAAGGGTACTGTAGTAAATCGAACCAAAAAAAAAACCTCACGGGATGATCTGATCATAAATTCCTAACTGGGTAGGTCATGGTAGGTCTTCATACCCCAGGCCTATAACTTATTTATAAAAGCTTTCTGTTTGTTTTAAGAAAGCTTTGTCCATTGCTCTTGTGCATTTTTGAGGTATGATCAAATAATATGGTGAACATTTGAATAAAAAAGTTATTACAGTAAAAGACACATTGTCATTTATCCCCCTCAAAATACTCCCCATTGCTTCAAACACACTTATCCCCGGTTCATGCCACTTTCTGAAGCAGTTCTGGAAGTCCTCTTTTGTAAGTGTCTTTAGTTGCTTGTTGTGACTGCCTCAATGTCCTGAAACAATTCAAAATGTTTTTCTTTCACGGTCATTTTGACTTTGGGGAAGAGCCAGAAGTCACACGGTACCAGATCTAGTGAATAAGGTGGATGAAGACACACCATAATGTTTTCATTTGACATAAATTGCCTTACCAGAAGCAAGGTGTGACATGGAGCCTTTCCACTGTGATCACAAAATATGGTGAATGCTGTTGCCAAGTGCCATCCAAAGGAAAGGCAGGGATCTTCACTACAGGAAGTGTGGTGTCAAACCTTAGTAACAGTGTGTGAAAAGTTTCATCTTGTTCAATGCAGTCAGTTGTGTGGGAGTTACTTTTGAAAGGTGTGTTTTAAAGTGTGCTTGCTTTAAATCATTCTCCATCATGACAGCGCTCCATGTCACACATTGTTTCTGGTATATGACAATTTCTATCAAATAAAAACATAACAGTGTGTCCTCATCTACCTTATTGACCGGACCTGACACCCTGAGACATCTGGCTCTTCCCCTGAGTTCAAAAACAACCCAGGACTTCGAAATAGCCACGATTGAACAATTAACAACACTCATGATAAAGGACTTCCAGAAGTACTTCCAGAAAGTTGTAAGAATAATGGGACAAGTGTGTTTGAAATGAAGAGGCATATTTTTAGGGGGATCAATGGCAATGTGTCTTTTACTGCAATAATTTTTTTTAAAATTTAAACATTCACCATATTTTCTGATCTCACCTCACAGGTTAACATAACTTTCCAATGCCAGAAATGACCCTCTTTTCTAGACCCATCAAAGGGTAACCAACCTCAAGGGAACATAAAATCTTAACTATCCTGTAATCCAATGGTAGAGATTTCCCCTCTGTGCTTTCTCCCACCTTCATGTAATCTTCCTTATATTCCCTCCTTAATTCCAAATGTATAAAAAAGGAACTGCAAAACTGTTATTCTTTAGAGCACTTGAGATTTTGTTTCCTGGCATTTTATCAGTTTGGCTCAAATAAACTCTTATAAAAATTCTCTACAAGTTTGGACATTCTTACATTGACAGTTATTAGCATTTTTCCACTAAAATAATAAAAAATAAAGCTAGTTTATGAAGCAAGAGTAAAAGAACCTAGATGGAAACATGGCAAGATAGGAGGGAAAAAGTCCACAAAGAAAGTACAAGTATAAGAGTGTGATAAATATAAATTAATACTGAGTTGTACAAAACAAAAATAGTAATGTTTCATGTACATTAAATCTCATGTAGAACTAAAATACATGGCTAAAATAACATGCAAAGACAGAGAAAGTAAAGGGAGTTGATATCAAAATTCAAGTAGAAAGAGTTATATGCTATTTATTTTGTATATTTAGTTTATCTCTAGCATAAAATAAATAAATGTATCACTAAAAAGATCATAGGAAATGGGAATGGACTATCAATAGTAACATTACATCAGTACAAAACAAGAAAAGAAATAAACAAAAGTGAAATGTAAAATAAATCTGTCAAATATAAAGCCAGTAATAAAGCTAAAATTAATGAATAGAGGCATTTATAATAATAAAAAGAATGATTCAATAGAAATTTTTGCAGGCTTAAATAATATTTACTCATTAAATTGACTTTAAAATTATATGTTAAAATTCACAAACTAAGAATATCAAACCTACAATCATGTTGGGAGCTTACAGATAACTTAGAATTAACAGAAAAAGTATAAGAAAACAGAAAATGTAAATGACACAAAAAATAA
This sequence comes from Rhinolophus hipposideros, assembly GCF_964194185.1. Lineage (NCBI taxonomy): Eukaryota > Metazoa > Chordata > Mammalia > Chiroptera > Rhinolophidae > Rhinolophus > Rhinolophus hipposideros. Next base: position 47,606,704 of record NC_138059.1, read on the forward strand.
TTCAATTGATGTATATTGAATAACTGATGGAACTGAATTCATATTTTTAAAGTACAAATGAGCAATTGCCACACACACAAAAAAATATCTAAAGATATCAAAAACTGGAAATGTTTAAGGTATCATTGTAGCACAATGAATAAAAAAATCAATAGTAAAAGAAGAAAAACATACTGGAATTTAAACAATACCTTCTTAAATCATGATTCACAGATAAAATCAAGATAGAAATTATAAAATATTTTAAAGTAATTTTAATGACAATTTTTTTTTATATTTTCTATTCTTATAAATTTTAAACCATTACTTTAGGAAGGAGAAAAACTGAATAAAATGAAATTGAAATCCCCACATTAAGAAAATAATAAAAGAACAGGAAATAAAGACTAAGAAAAGTAGAATCAAGGGAATATTCAATTGAAAAGAAAATTTAATGAACAACATTAACATATGTATGTATTAAATATACAGTATAATATAATATGTAGATATATATAGGTAGGTATAATAGATTAAAGAACAAATGTTAAAATAGTTTCCTGAAAAAAGTAGTAAAATTGACATTGTTTAAGATAGGCCATATATTTGGGTACAGAACTCGTCTCTATACATTTTAAAAAGATCAAAATCATACCAAGCACCTTATCTGGTCAATTTGGAATAAAACTACAAATCAATAACACAAAAAATAATGAAAATTCAAAAATATTTAAAAACTAAACAACATACACTTAAACAACTGCTCACAGAAGAAATCACAAGGGCATTAGAAAACAGAGATAAGTGAAAATGGAAATAGAACATATCAGAACTTATGGGCTACAGAAAAGCAGTAGGCTCAGAGGATAATTTACACTAATAAATAGCTACATTTTGAAAAATAAAGATTTCAAATCAATGACCCAGTTTATTTTTATTAAAGTTTATTAGGGTGATAATTGTTAGTAAAGATACATAGGTTTCAAGTGTACAATTCTTTAATACATCATCTATATATCACATTGTGTGTTCACCAGCCAGAGTCAGTTCTCCTTCCATCACCATATATTTGACCCCCTTCCCCTTCATTTACAAGCCATTGACCCCCTTACACTCTGGTAACCACTAAACTATTGTCTATGTCTATGAGTTTTTGTTTCTTTATTTTTTTGTCTAGTTCCTTTGAGGCTTTCAGTTTTACATCTCACATACCAGTGAAATCATATGTATCTTGACTTTTCCTGTCTGGCTTATTTCGCTTAGCATAATAATCTCAAGGTCCATCCATGTTGTCGCAAATAGCATTGTTTCATCTTTTTGTAATATAAGCAACTAGAAAAATAAAAGTGAACTAATTTCCAAGCTGATAAGAAGGAAAATAATAAAAATTTTAAACAAAATTTAGTATAAAAAGGTAGTATAGAGAATTGATGAATCCAAAATTTGGTTCCTTGCAAAAGTCAACAAAATCAATAACATTTAGATAGAGTGACGAGAGAGAGAGAAAAGCTGCAATTAACAGAACTCAGAAATGGAAGTGAGACGTCACAAGTAACTTTACCAAATTAATATATATATATATATATATATATATATATATATATATATATATATATATATATATATATGAAAAAAAACTATAAACAATTATAACCAACAAATTAGATAACCAAGATGAGACGGACAAATTCCTAGAAATACACAAGTTACCAGAAGTAACTCAAGAAAAAATAGTAAATAACAAGTAAGGAGACTGAATTAGTAATAAAAAGCACTCAACAAAGAAAATCCAGGACCAAGAAGATGTGGTATAGATACACAATGGAATACTACCATAAGAGAAGATGAAATAGTGCCATTTGGACAACATGGATGGATCTTGAGATTATTATGCTAATTATGCTAAGTGAAATAATTCCCACAGAAAAAGTCAAGAACCATATGATTTCATAAATAATGTGGGATATAAAACTGAAAGCAACAAAGGAAAAAGACAAACAAATAAAGAAACAAGAACTCATAGATGCAGACAATAGTTTAGTGGTAACCAGGGTAAGGGGCAAGATGCGTGATATATGAGGGTAAATGGGGTCAAATATACGGTGATGGAAGGAGAACTGACTCTGGCTGGTGAACACACAATGTGATATATAGATGATGTATTACAGAATTTTAGACTTGAAACGTATGTAATTTTACTAATCATTGTCCCCACAGTAAATTATAATTAAAAAAAAAAAAAAAAAAAAAAGATCAACTACCAGATTGCTTTACTGGAGAATCCTACTAAACGTTTAAAGAAGAATTAACACCAATTATTCTTACATTAAAAAAAAATAATAATAATAATGAGGAGGGGCCAATTCATAACTCAATCTATGAAGCCATCGTTACCCTGATTCCAAGCCAAAGAAAAACATCAGAAGAAAAGAAAACAAGATAGCAATATCCCTGAAGAACATAGATGCAAAAATTCCCAACAAAATACTAGCAAACCAATGAAACAGTATTAGAAGGGTTATACAACATCACCAGGTGGGATTTATCCCAGGAATGCAAGAGTGATTCAATATGAGAAAAAAAAAAAAAAGTAACACAACATATTTATACAACCAAGTAAGAAAGAAAAAAACACAAAGAATCATATCAATTAATGCCTGAAAGTCATTTGACAAAATTCAATTGCTCTGTCAAAAAATTAAGACTAGAAAGGAACAATCTTAACATGACAAAAGACATTGTTATGGGCTGAATGTTTGTATTTACCAAAATTTTACGAAATACTAACCCCCAAAGATGATGGTATTACTAAGTGAAGCGTTTGGTATGTGTTTATGTCATCAGGATGGAATCCTCATGAATAGAATTGGTGCCTTATAAAAATAGAGATTCCCTAAGCCCCTTCCACCATTTGAGGACCCAGAGAAGATGCCATCTATGAAGCAGAAAGCAAGCTGTTACTAGGTAGTGATTTGCTGACACCTTGATCTTGGACATCCCACTCCCTAGAACTGTGAGAAATAAATCTGTGTTATTTATAAGCTACCTAATCTGTGGCATTTTGTTACAGAAGTCTGAACAGACTAAAATAGTCATTTATTAAAACACACACACAAACACATACTTACACAATTAAAATCATATTCAATGTTGCAAAACTGAAACATTCTTTCCTAAGTTCAGAAACAAGACAAAAATGCCCACTTTCATTAATACTATTGAATATTTTACTGAAAATTCTAGCAAGAGCAATTGGACAATAAAAGAGAAACAAATGGTATTAAAATTGGAAAGAAATAAGACTGTTTCTCGTCACACACCAATTATTTTATATCTAGAAAATTCCATAGTTAATAAATTCAGAATACAAGTTTCAGAACACAAGATCAACATGCAAAAATTAGTTGTGTTTCTATACGACTGCAATGAACAAACTGAAAAGGACATTAAGAAAGCAATTCTACTAACAATAGCATCTAATAAAATAAATGCCTAGAAATTTAAGCAAGGAGATGAAAGCCTTGAAAACTAGAAAACATAGCTGAAATAATTAAATGAGGATCTAAGTAAATGGAAAGACATGTCATGTTCATGGATAAGAATACTTAATATTAATGCACACAATTTATCAAAATTTCCACAGCATTTTCTGTACATGGAAGAGCCCTTTCTAAAATTTATACAAAAATCTTGAAAAATGAACAAAGTTGAAGAACTCATGATTCCTGATTTCAACACATACTACAAAGCTGCGGTAATCATAACAGTGTCTTACTGGCATAAGGACTGACATATAGACCAAAGGAACAGAATTGAGAACCAGAATTAAAAACATATATCTATACATTACATCACAGAAATGGAGGCTACATGAATTCCTCTTGAAATCTCCCCTAGAATTTACAACAAATTAAACAGTTATAATTCCACAAAGGACTCCTTACACAGCAGACAGGCAAGATGAAGAGGCTCACTACTGAATTCACCTAAAGGTAGGCAAATCGCGAGAGCTGGGAGGAGGGAAAGGAGAAGGGAGATGTGACGAGACGGAGCCACCCGGGCACAGGACGAAGACCTAGCTCAGTGCTCCGAGCTCGCTGCATCCTGGAACTACCACAGCTAAGGGAGAGGGAAGAACTCGGACTGCTAGGGCTCCGCTTATGGCCCACAGGGCTGAGGGTGCAGAATATAACACGGCTGAACCCAACGCTCATGGCAGAGACCTCGGAGAAAAAACTGAGGGAAGAAGGCTGAAAATGGTGGTTTAAGCCCTCACTGCCGAGCAGAGAATGGAAACCTTAGGCACTGAGACTAGCCGCCCCCTCCATACCCTACCAGAGCTCACCCCACCCCACCTGCCCCATGCTAGAAGCACAACAGTAGCGGTGTCAGATCAAAAGAACAGAATATTTGCTGTTCTGAGAACTGTGGACCGCAGACGCAGATTTGCAGCCCAGCTAGTTCTGGCAAAAGGGAGGGAGCTGTGGAAACAGGACCTGCTGTGGTGGCGGTCAGCGCCATTGCTCTGGGCAATCTCTCACAACTCACCCCGTCCCTGTTTACACCTATGGGAGCGATCCTTGCAGGAGTAAACAGAACTGCTGAAACACACGTGCTCTGAATCTGGTGCAGGAAGAGCTTTGGAACTTCAAAAGCTCTCCGCATACCCACAGGGACACTGCGCCCTGAGACCAAGGCAAACTATTAACAGAGGAGAAGACCGTCGCCCAGGAAATACCCCATTGTGTGAGAAGATGGAATACTGTAAAGAAAACATAGCACTACCGTGTGGGAGGAAAAAAAAAAGGCTGCAGTTGGAGAGAAAATAAAACATTCTACCAAAAAATACTGGAAAACTGCAACTTGTTGCAGAAGCCACTCCTGTAGATGTCTAGGAAGAGAAATAATAAATCAATAATTTCCATGAATAACACAGGCAACAAAACAGCTCAGAAAGAAAGTGAAAAGTCTTCAGAAAAGGAACTTAAAGATATGGAAATATGTGACTTAAATGACAGAAAATTCAAGATTGCAGTTCTGAAAAAACTGAACAAGATGCAAGAAAACACAGAAAGGCACTTTAATGAACTCAGAAACACAACCAAAGAACAACATGAGCATTTTACGATAGAGACTGAAATTTTAAAAAAGAACCAGATAGAATTTCTGGATATTAAGAACTAAATAGAAGAAATTAAGAATGAAATAACCATCTTAGGTAGTAGAGTTGACCAGATGGAGGAAAGAATCAGTGACATCGAATATAGAAACCTGGAAATTACACAGATGGAAGAAGAAAGAGACTTGAGACTTAAAACGAATGAAAGAACTCTACAAGAACTTTCTGACTCCATCAGAAAGAGCAATCTAAGAATAATGGGCATACCAGAAGGAGAAGAAAGAGAGAAGGGAACAGAGAATATATTCAAACATATTGTCCATGAGAACTTCCCAAACTTGTGGACAAAACTGGATCATAGAATCCAAGAAGCAAATAGAACACCTAATTACCTGAATCCCAACAGGCCTTCTCAAAGGCACATTGTAGTGACACTGACTAAAATCAAAGACAAAAAAGAATCCTCAAGGCAGGCAGGGAAAAGAAGACAATAACCTGCAATGGAAAGCCCATTACATTATCATCAGATTTTTCAGCAGAAACTCTACAAGCCAGGAGGGAGTGGAACCAAATATTCAAACTATTCAAAGAGAGAAATTATGAGCCAAGAATAATATGTCCAGCAAAGATATCCTTTAGATATGAAGGAGGAATAAAGACCTTTACAGATGTACAGAAACTGACGTAATTTTTATTTTATTTTACTATTTACTTGTTAAAAATTTATTGGGGTGACAATTGTTAGTAAAATTACATAGATTTCACGTGTACAATTATGTATTACAACATCTATAAATCCCATTGTGTGTTCACCACCCAGAGAAAGTTCTCCTTCCATCATCATATCCCTCTTACCATCATTTCCCACTCTCCACCACCCTTACCCTTTGGTAACCACTAAACTATTGCTTGAGTCTATGAGTTTTTGTTACTCATTTGTTTGTCTTGTTCTTTTGTTCTTTTTGGTTTATATACCACATATCAGTGAAATCATATGGTTCTCTGCTTTTAATGTATGACTTACTTTGCTTAACATTATAATCTCAAGATCCATACATGTTGTCACAAATGTTCCTATAGCATCTCTTCTTACCGCTGAATAGTATTCCACTGTGTATATATACCACAACTTCTTTATCCATTCATCTATTAAAGGACATTTTGGTTGTTTCTATGTCTTGGCCACCGTAAACAAAGCTGCAATGAACATTGGAGCACACGTGTCTTTATGTATAAATGATTTCAGATTCTTTGGGTAGATACCCAGGAGAGGGATTGCTGGGTCATATGGTAATTCTATTCGTAATTTCTTGAGAAACCTCCACACTGCCTTCCATAACAGCTGCACCAGTCTGCATTCCCACCAACAGTGTATGAGGGTTCCTTTTTCTCCACAGCCTCTCCAACACTGTTACTATTTGTCTTGTTGATGATAGCCATTCTGACTGGTGTGAGGTGATATCTCATTGTGGTTTTCATTTGCATTTCTCTGATGATTACTGAAGTTGAGCATTTCTTCATATGTCTATTTGCCATTTGTACGTTGTCTTTGGAGAAATGTCTCTTCAGGTCCTCTGACCATTTTTCAATTGTGTTTTTTGTTTTTTTGTTGTTGAGTTTCAAGAATTCCTTGTATATTTTGAATATTAGCCCCTTATAGGAGGCACTGTTTGCAAAAATCTTCTCCCATTCAGTCGGTTGCCTCTTTATTTTGTCGATGGTTTCTTTTGCTGTGCAAAAGCTTTTAAGTTTCATATAATCCCATTCGTTAATCTCAGCTTTTACTTCCATTGCCTTTGGAGTCAAATTCGTAAAATGCTCTTTGAACCCGAGGTCCATAAGTTTAGTACCTATGTTTTCTTCTATGCAGTTTATTGTGTCAGGTCTTATGCCTAAGTCTTTGATCCATTTTGAATTAATTTTGGTACATGGTGACAGATAGCACACCAGTTTCATTCTTTTGCATGTGGAAATCCAATTTTCCCAGCACCATTTATTGAAAAGGCTGTTTTCCTCCATTGTATGTTTTTTGCTTCTTTGTGAAAAATTATCTGTCCATATTTATGTGGTTTTATTTATTGGTTCTCAATTCTATTCCATTGCGCTATGTGTCTGTTTTTCTGCCCATACCATGCTGTTTTGATTATTGTAGCCCTGTAGCACAAGCTAAAGTCAGGGAGTGTGACACTTCCAGTATTGTTCTTTTGTCTTAAGATTACTTTGGCTATTTGGGGTCTTTTGTGGTTGCAAACAAATCTGATCATTTTTTTGTTCTATTTCTTTAAAAAATGCTATTGGGATATTGATGGGGATTTCATTAAATCTGTGTATTGCTTTGGGCAATATGGCCATTTTAACTATGTTGATTATTCCAATCCATGAGCATGGAATGTCTTTCCATTTCTTTCTGTCTTCTTCAATTTCTTTCAAAAATGTTTTATAGTTTTCAGCATATAGGTCCTTCACATCCTTGGTTAAGTTTATTCCTAGGTATTTTATTCTTTTTGCTGCAATTGCAAAATGAATTGTTTTTTTGTATTTCTTTTTCTGAGATTTCATTTTAGTATATAGGAATGCAATACACTTTTGTATGTTGATTTTGTAGCCAGCAACTTTACTGTATTCATTGATTGTTTCTCATAGCTTTTTGGTGGAGTATTTAGGGTTTTTTATATATAGCATCATGTCATCTTCAAAGAGTGATATTTTAACTTTTTCATTCCCAAATTGAATGCCTTTTATTTCTTTCTCTTTCTTGATTGCTCTGGCAAGGATTTCCAATACTATTTTGAAAAGCAGAGGTGATACGGGACAACCCTGTCGTGTTCCTGAACGTAGAGCAAAAAGTTTCAGTCTTTCACCATTAATTCTGATATTACCTCAGGGCTTGCCATATATGGCCTTAATTATGTTAAGGTATTTTCCTTCTGTACCTATTTTATTAAGTGTTTTATTCATAAATGGATGTTGTATCTTGTCAAATGCTTTTTCTGCATCGATTGATATAATCATATGATTTTTGTTCTTTGTTTTGTTTATGTCATGTATCACATTGATGTATTTGCGGATGTTGAACCATCTTTGTGTCCCGAGGATGAACCACACTTGGTCGTGATGAATAATCCTTTGAATGCATTGTTGTATTCGATTTGCTAGAATTTTGTTTAGGATTTTTGCATCTGTATTCATCAGTGACATTGCTGAGTAGTTTTCATTTTTGTGTTGTCCTTACCAGGTTTTGGTATCAGGGTAATGTTGGCCTCGAAAAATGACTTAGGGAGTACAGTCGGTCTCTTCTTCAGTTTTTTGGAAGAGTTTGAGCAGGATTGGGATTAGATCCTCTTTGAAGGTTTGGTATAATTCACTTGTGAAGCCATCTGTTCTAGGACTTTTATTTTGGGAAAGTTTAGAATGACTGATTCAAATTCATTACTGGTGATCTCTCTGTTTAGATTTTCCAGTTCTTCATGGTTCAGCCTTGGAAGGCAATATGTTTCTAAGAACTTGTCCATTTCTTCCAGGTTATTGAATTTTGTGGCATATAGATCTTCACAGTATTATTGGATGATCCTTTGTATTTCTGTTGTGTCCGTGATAACTTACCCTTTTTCATTTCTGATTTTGTTAATTATTGTTTTCTCTCTTTTTACATTAGTGACTCTAGCCAAGGGTTTGTCAATTTTGTAAATCTTTTCAAAGAACCAGCTCTTTGTCACGTTAATTTTTCTATTGTCTTTTTCTTCACTATTTCAGTTAGTTCTGCTCTATTATTATTTCTTTTCTTCTGCTGACTTGGGTTTCATTTGTTCTTCTTTTTCTAGTTCTCTAAGGTGTAACATGAGGTTATTTATTTGGATTTTTCTTGTTTCTTGAGATAGGCTTCTTCTAGTGTTATAAATTTCCCTCTTAAAACTGCTTTCGCTGAATCCCAAAAATTTTGGTAGGATATATTTTCATTGTCATTTGTTTCTATGTATCTTTTGATCTCTCCTCTAATTTCTTCTTTGACCCTGTCATTCTTTAAAAGCATGTTGTTTAATCTCCATGTATTTTGGTTTTTTCCTGCTTTCTTTTTGCAGTTGATATCCAATTTCAAAGCCTTGTGATCAGAGAATATGCTTGGTATGATTTCGATCTTCTCTCATTTGCTGAGGCTGATTTTATGTCCTAATATATGTTCTATCTTTGAGAATGTCCCATGTACACTAGAAAAGACTGTATAGTCTGATGTTTTAGGATGAAGTGCTCTATATATGTCAATTATGTCCATTTTATCTAATGTGTCATTTAAGGCTCCTGTTTTCTTATTTATTTTCTGTTTGGATGATTTATTCATAGCTGACAATGATGCATTTAATACCCTAGTATAATTCTGCTTTGGTCAATTTCTCCCTTTAGTCCTGTTAGTAGTTGCTTGGTATATTTCGGTGCTCTCTGATTGGGGGCATAAATATTGATGACTGTCACATCTTCTTGTTGTATAGTCCCCTTTACCATTGTAAAATGTCCATCTTTGTCGCTTGTTTTCTTTTTCACCCAGAAGTCTGTTTCATCTGATATCATTATTGCTACACCTGATTTTCTCTGGGTACCATTTGCTTGGAATGTCAATTTCCACCCTTTCACTTTGATTCTATGCTTGTCCTTGTAGTTGAGATCTGTCTCTTGGAGACAGCATATAGTTGGGTTTAATTTTTTGATCCATACTGCTACTCTGTGACTTTTTATTGGTGAGTTCATTCCCTTTACATTTAGGGTGATTATTGATATGTGAGTATTTCCTGTCATTCTATCTTTAGTTTTCTGGTAATGCTGTGACTCCATTTTTTTTGTCTTTTTGTTGTTGTGTAGTATTTCTGTGTGGTGGTTTTCTATGATGTTTCCCCATGTTTCTTTTTTTTATACTGTATATATTTCAGTTTTGGATTTTTTATGAGTGGTTACCGTTAATTTTATGTATAAGGAATTTTGATATTTACAGTATTTCATTTTCTTCAGCACGCTTACTTTCTCCATTCCCATATACTGGTTCAGGCCTATACTCTCCCCCTTTTTATGTTTTGGCTGCCACAAATTGTCCCTGTTGATGGTGGTCGAATAACCTCATTTAGTATTTCTTGTAGTGCAGGTTGTGTGTTAGAAGATTCCCCCAGCTTCTGTATGTCTTGAAAAGTCTTTATTCCTCCTTCATATCTAAAGGAGATCTTTGCTGGATTTATTATTCTTGGCTCATAATTTCTCTCTTTCAATAGTTTGAATATTAGGTTCCACTCCTCCTGGCTTGTAGAGTTTCTGCTGAAAAATCTGATGATAATCTAATGGGCTTTCCTTTGTAGGTTACCGTCTTCCTTTTTCTGGCTGCCTTGAGGATTCTTTCTTTGTTGTTGATTTTAGACAGCTTTATACAATGTGCTTTGGAGAAGGCCTGTTGGGATTGAGGTAATTAGGTGTTCTATTTGCTTCTTGGATTCAAGGATCCAGTTCTGTCCACAAGTTTGAGAAGTTCTCATCAACAATTTGTTTCAATATATTCTCTGTTCTTTTCTCTCTTTCTTCTCCTTCTGGTATGACCATTGTTCTTATATTGCTCTTTCTGGTGGAGTGAGAATGTTCTTTTACAGTTCTTTCATTTCTTGTAAGTCTCAAGTCTCTTTCTTCTTCCCTCTGTGTAAATTCCAGGTTCCTATCTTCGATGTCACTGATTCTTTCCTCCATCTGGTCAACTCTAATACCTAAGCTGGTTGTTTCATTCTTAATTTCTTCTATTGAGTTCTTAATCTCCAGAAATTCTATTTGGTTCTTTTTTAAAATTTCAGTTTCTATCGTAAAATGTTTATGTTGTTCTTTGGTTGTGTTTCTGAGTTCATTAAAGTGCCTTTTTTGTGTTTTCTTGCTTCTCTCGTTTTTTCAGAACTGCAATCTTGAATTTTCTGTCATTTAAGTCACATATTTCCATATCTTTAAATTCTTTTTCTGGAGACTTTTCACTTTCTTTCTGAGCTGTCTTGTTGCCTGTGTTATTCATGACTATTACTGATGTATTGTTTCTCTTCCTAGACATCTACAGGAGTGGTTTCTGCAACAGGTTGATAGGAAGAGATCTTTCATTTCTTTTCTAGTACTTGGTAGAATGTTTTATTTTCTCTCCTACTGCAGCCTTTTGTTTTCTCTCTCTCTCATGGTAGTGCTATGTTTTCTCTGCACTTTTCCAGCTTCTCACACAGGGGAGGATTTCCTGGGAAACGGGCTCTCCTCTGTTAACAGTTCGCCTGGGTCATAGGGCACCACTTCCCTGTGGGGATGCGGAGAGCCTTGAAGTTCCAAAGCTCTTTCTGCACCCGATTCAGAGCCCGTATATTTCAGCAGTTTTGTTTACTCCTGCAGGGATGCCCAGATAGGTGATGTCAGGGGCGGGGTGAGATGTGGGACGTGGCCCAGAGCAATGGCTGCGACCACCACCACAGCCGGTCCCTCTTCCACAGCCCCCTCCCTTTTGCCGGTACTAGTTGGGCTGTTAATCTGTGTCTGCAGTCCACAGTGTTCAGAACAGCAAATATTCTGTTCTTTTGATTTGACACTGCTACTGTTTTGCTTCTAGCACTGGGCAGGTGGGGCAGGGCGAGCTCTTGGTGGGTAGCGATAAGGATAGCGCAGCTAGTCTCAGTGCCTAAGGCTTTCATTCTCTGCTCCACAGTGAGGGCTTAAACCACTGTTTTCATCCTTCTTTCCTCAGTCTTTTCTGTGAGGTATCTGCTGTGAGCGTTGGTTTCAGCCGTGTTATATGCTGCCCCCTCACCCTGTGGGCCATAACGGAGTCCTAGCAGTCTGATTTCTTCCCTCTCCCACAGCTGCAGTAGTTCTGGGATGCAGCGAGCTCATAACACTCAACTAGATCTGCGCCCGCATAGCTCCATCAACGCACTTCTCCCTTCCCTCTTCCCCTGCTCCTGCAATTCACCCACCTGTAGGTGAATTCAGTAGTGAACCTTTTCGTCTTGCCTGTCTGCTGTGCAGGGAGTCCTTTGTGGAGTTATTTTTGTTTGATTAGTTGTAAATTCCAGGGGAGCTTTACAGAAGCTCACCTCACAGCCCCCATTTTGATGACATCAATTGGTATTTTCTAATACACGACCTGCACTACAAGAAATACTAAAGGAGGCTATTAGACCACCATCAACAGGGACAATTTGTGACAACCAAAACATAAAAAGGGGGAGAGTAAAGGCCTGAACCAGTATATGGGAATGGAGAAAGTAAGTGTGCTGAAGAAAATGGAATACTCTAAATTTCATACTTCCTTTTACATAAACTTAAGAATAACCACTCAAAAAAGTTTCAAACTGAAATATATACTGTAATAAAAGAATAAACAGGGAAACATCATAGAATACCACCACACAGAAATATTACACAACAAAAAGGCAAAGAAATAATGGAGACACAGCCTTACCAGAAAACTAAAGATATAATGACAGGAAATTGTCACATATCAATAATCCCCCTAAATGTAAATGGACTGAACTCACCAATAAAAAGGCACAGAGTAGCAGATTGGATCAAAAAACTAAACCCAACCATATGCTGTCTCCAAGAGACACATCTCAGCTACAAGGACAAGCATAGACTCGAAGTGAAAGGGTGGAAATTGACACTCCAAGCAAATGGTACCCAGAGAAAATCAGGTGTAGCCATAATGATATCAGATGAAACAGACTTCTGGGTGAAAAATGATAAAAAGAGACAAAGATGGATATTTCATAATTGTAAAGGGGACTATACAACAAGAAGACATAACAGTCATAAATATATATGCCCCAAATCAGGGAGTGCTGAAATGTACCAAGCAACTGCTAACAGAACTAAAGGGAGAAATTGACTAAAACACAGTTATACTAGGGGACTTAAATACATCATTGACAGCTATGGATAGATCATCCAAACAGAAAATAAATAACGAAACAGCAGCCCTAAATGACACATTAGATGAAATGGACATCGTTGACATATATAGAGCACTTCATCCTAAAACATCAGACTATACATTCTTTTCTATTGTACATGAAAAATTCTCAAGGATAGACCATATATTGGGATATAAAATCAGCCTCAGCAAATTAGAGAAGATTGAAATCATACCAAGCATATTCTCTGATCACAAGACTTTGAAATTTGATATCAACTGCAAAAGGAAAACAGGATATACCACAAATATGTGTAGATTAAACAACATAATTTTAAAGAACGATTGGGTCAAAGAAGAAATAAAAGGAGAGATGAAAAGACACATAGAAACAAATAAGAATGAAAATACAGCTTACCAAAACTATTGGGGTGCAGAAAATGCAGTTTTTCTTTTTCAAATCATTATGCTCTACACATTAAACTAATGCAATGTATATGTCATGACCTCAACAAGTCAGAACAATACAGTGTACCTGTCCTGAACATTTAAAAAAAATGCAGTTTTTTTAAAAATTAAAGTTTGTTGGGGTGACAATTTTTAGTAAAGTTGCATAGATTTCAGTAATACAATTCTGTGAGTTCACCACCCAGAGTCATTTCTCTTTTCATCACCATAAATTAGAACTCTTTTACCCCCTTCTAGAGCCCCCGTCTCCCATTACCCTCTGATAACCCCTGAAGTATTGTCTGTGTTTATGAGTTTTTATTCCTTCATTTGTTTGTCTTGTTCTTTTGTTGTTTTTAGTTTTATATACCACATATCAGTGAAATCATAGGGTTCTCTACTTTTGCTGTCTGATGTATTTCGCTTAGTATTATAATGTCAAGATCTATCCAGGTTGTCATAAATGGTACTATTTCATCTTTTCTTATCACCGAATAGTAGTCCATTATGTATGTATACCACAACTTCTTTATCCATTCATCTATTGAAAAACATTTTGGTTGTTTCCAAGTCTTGGCTACCATAAGTAAAGCTGCAATGAACATTGAGCACACTTGTCTTTATGTATAAATACTTTCAGATTTTTTGGGTAGATACCTAGGAGACAGATTGCTGGGTCACATTGTAATTCTATTGGTAATTTTTTGAGGAACCTCCACACTTCCTTCCATAGAAGCTGCACCAATCGGTGTTCCTACCAACAGTGTATGGGGGTTCCTTTTTCTCACAGCTTCTCCAACAGTTGTTACTATTTGTCTTGTTGATGATAGCCATTCTAACTGGGGTGAGGTGATATCTCATTGTGGTTTTTATTTGCATTTCTCTGATGATTAGCGATGTGGAGCATTTTTTCATATGTCTATTTGCCATTTGTATGTCCTTTTTAGAGAAATGTGTCTTCAGGTCCTCTACCCATTTTTCCATTGTGTTGTTTGTTTTTTGGTTCTTGATTTGTATGTGTTATTTGTATATTTTGGATATTAACCCCTTTCAGATGGGCTGTTTGCAAAAATCTTCTCCCATTCAATTGATTGCCTCTTTATTTTGTCCATGGTTTATTCTGCTGTGCATGATCTTTTGAGTTTGATTTAATGTCATTCATTTATTTTAGCTTTCACTTCCCTTGCCTTTGGAGTCAAATTCTTAAAATGCTCTTTGAACTCAAGGTCCATATATTTACTACTTATGTTCTTTTTCATGCAGTTTATTGTTTCGTGTCTTATGCTTAGGTCTTTGATTCATTTTGAATTAATTTTGGTACATGGTAGCCGATATCAGTCCAGTTTCATTCTTTTGCATGTGGCTTTCCAATTCTCCCAGCACCATTTATTGAAGAGGCTATCTTTTCTCCATTATATTTTTTTGATTCTTTGTAAAAAATTATCTGTCCATATTTATGTGGGTTTGTTTCTGGGTTCTCAATTATTTTTTATTGGTCTGTGTGTGTGTTTCTGCCAATACGATGTTGTTTTGATTATTGTTGTCCTTTAGTACAAGCTAAAGTCAGACACTACAAGAATTTGAGGACTGACCTCTTTAGTAAGGTTTTTAGGGACCCAGTGGTCAGGGGCATTCCAGGTAATCTTTTCCAGCACAATTTAGTTAACTGGCCATCAAAGGGCCAGTTGGGGTCTTCAGGGAACCGTGTCAACCTAGAGGCCCGATGTTGGTTTCCATTATGGATAAGTTAAGGTTCAAAGGCAGAACTGTGTTGACCACATATGTTACTTTATCCCTCTGCTCAGTTCTTGTTTCCTTATCCTTTACATGAAGAAGAAAGCAAGGGGGTTAGTAGGCCATTGTGGGTTCTGAGACAACACACTCATATTGTATCTCTAAGAATATTGTTCTGGCCAAAGAAAACTGCCAGCTCCAAGTCGGGCCTGTATCAGAGAAGGGCACCCCTTATGCAGCATTCTCCTTAGGCCATATATAGTGACTGACCCCATGACATTGGAGGTGTCAGTGTTTGGGGAGAAGAATAACATGGAACATATGCGAGCTCCTGTGAGAAAGTCATAGCACAGGCTCTGGTATCTGGCAAGGCTATCACCTGTGGCAGAGAACTACATATTTTTTGAAAAGCATCTTTTGGTGGGTTCTTGGGACCTAGTAGAAAGAGATCACCTGACCATGTAATACATACAATGTATCCATGTATCTAGAACTGCCAATTTTGAGCTGGATAATGCCAGACCTGATAAGGTTTTGTCAAGCCAGAGTACTCCATCATAAGCGACAAATTGCACATTCCAGATTGAAGCAAGGCAGAGGGCACAAATACACTGTATATATACGTACTAAAGTAAGACATTAGTTTCCCTGAACAAAGTGACATCTGTGGCCATAAAGCGTGTTTTTCTCATATAACCAGACAGTCCAAAAAGGAAGAGAATAAGCCTGTGTTTCATTTGCAGATAGATTAACGTGTGTGTGTGTGTGTGTGTGTGTGTGTGTGTGTGTGTGCTAGAAATGGACAAAGTCTGTATTGAAGCCATATGCAACAGTGACCCTGAAAGACATTGATGAGGAAATCTTCCCATGGGCAGAGCTTGAGTACTGCACTTGGAGAATGAAGCTAATGGTAAAATTCTACTGAGATTTTTTTGGACAGTAGCCAATGACTTGGCTATCTGATCAGGAGCCTTGAAGGAAAATTACTAGAGATTAGATGTCTGTGGTAGAGGCATGTGTAGTGATGTAAAGTGGAAGGTGGGGCACAAAGTAAGTAAAGTAAAGCAAAAATTTGTCAGGCTTAATGTTCGTCTAAAACTATCCACCATGGTACAGGCCATGAAAATTGAAATGAATAAAATAACCCAGTAAATTAATGTTAGCTATTCTTTGTCATCACCCCCCACCCCAAGACCTGGGACAATGGGTTTAAGAACTGAGAAGAGGGATAGAGTAACATATGTGGTCAACACAGCACTACCTTTGAAAATTAATTTATCCATAACAGAGACCAACATCAAGCCTCCAGTTTGACATCGTTCATTGTAGACCCCGACTAGCCCCTTGCTTGTCAGTTAACTACATTCTGTGGGATCAGATTCCTCTCAAAATGGATAGATGCCTATGCAGGCTATAGGTTTGCTTCATTATCTATAGAATCTCAGCTAGCACCACTGTCTTGGGGCTTATAAGATTTCTGTTCTAGAGACCCAGAATCCCAAACAGTATAGCCTCCAGCCAGAGGGGACCAGTGACTATAAAATCCCCTGGTACTATCACATGCCACCATGCAAAGGATGTCTGCTTTACCGAAAAAAATTGGATTACTTTCTAAAGACACAGCCAAAATACTGGCTTAGAGGCAACTCTCTGAATGGGCAGGGTGCCATCCTTTAGGAAATATGTAAAGTTAGATACTTCCATGTATACAATGTCTCAATAGGAAGATTACATGGGTCAGAGAGCCAAGAAATGGAAGTGGTCGTGTATCTGATCACCATCAATTCCAGTAACTGAGAAGCATATTTTGTGCTTCCTATTCGTTCAAATCTTAGCTCTGGAAGTTTGGAGGAGCTGGTACCAAAGAGGATGTACCCCTGCTAGTAGACAGAGTCAAGTTTCCATTGAATTAAAAGATATAGCTGGTACCAGAGCACCTTGGAATACTTGTATGTAAGACCCAGCAGGCAACAATTGAGTCACTATTCTGGCAAGGACAATTGGCCTGATCAGTAGGGGATAAAGCTACTCTCACAATATGGGGCATGGAGTAGTATGTGTGGAACCCACGTATTCCAATACACCCCTGTTGGTGATTCCTTGACACATTTTACTGTGAACTAATATATCCACCTACTCTTGACTTAGACAGGTATAATTATCAAGGGTTCAGCTTGAAAGTCCTGCATCATAAATGAAGCTGAGGGGAACTTAAAAGCTGACAAGAAGAAGATGACAGCCAGTAGCAGCTTCAGAGGGAAAAGGGATCTGATAGTATGTATATTCAAAGAAATAGTCAATATGAACTTTCCAACCCTGTGGAAAGAACTAGATACTCAAACCCAAGAAGCAAACAGAACACCTAATTACCTGATTACCTCAATCCCAACAGGCCTACTTCAAAAGAAACTAGTTACTTACAAGGGAGCTCCCAGAAGACTGTCAGCTGATTTCTCAACAGAAACTTTGCAGGCCAGAAGGGATTGGCAGGAAATATTCAAAGTGATGTTAAGTAAAAATATACGACCAAAAATACTCAACAGTTATCATTTAAAATTAAATAGAGGTAAAAGCTTCCCAGACAACAAAGAGCTAGAGGAATTTATCACCACCAAGCCAGTATTACAAGAAATGTTAAAGGGACTTCTTTAAGAAGAGGTCAGAGGGAGAAAGAAAAAAAGCATAAATATGAATAATAAAATGACAATAAATATGTAATTGTCAATAATCACTTTAAATGTAAATAAATTAAATGCACCAATCAAAAGACAGCTGAATGGAGAAGAAAACGATATCCATATATATGCTGTTTACAAGAGACCCACAGCAAATAAAAAAACACACACAGACTGACTGAAGTACAGGGATGAAGAACTATATTTCATGTGACTGGAAATGAAAAAAAGAAAAAACAGGATAGCAATACTTCCAGCAGACAAAATAGACTTCAAAACAAAGGCTACAATAAGAGACAAAGAAAAACATAATGTAATGATAAAAGGATCAATCCAACAAGAAAATATAACCTTGTAAATATTTATGCACCCAACATAGGAGCACATAAATATATAAAGCAAATAATGACTGACCTAAAGGGAGAGATCAGCAGTAATACATTCATATTTGGGGACTTTAATAGACCATTGACACCAATAGATAGCTCTCTGGAAAGAAAATCAAAAAAGAAACAATGTCCTTAAATGAAATTCTAGACCAGACGGACTTAATTGTTATTTTTAGAGCATTTCACCCCAAAGCAGCAGAATATACATTATTTTCCAGTGTACATGACACATCTTCCAAAATAGACAACATACTAGGCCACAAAACAAGTCTTAATAAATTTAAGAAAATTGAAATCATATCATGTCCTCTCTAACCACAATGGTATGAAACTAGAAATTGATTACAAGAAAAAAACTGAAAAACACACAAACACATGGAGGCTAAATAACATGCTATGAATCAATCAATGGTTAATAATAACATAAAGAACAAAATCAAAAGATAAATGAACCTCATTTACCTTGAGATAAGTGAAAACAAAAATACAATGACCCAAAATCAATGGCATACAGTGAAAACAGTCCTAAGTGGGGAATTCATAGTAATACAGGCCTACCTCAATAAAGTAAAATCTCAAACAAACAATTTAACCTTACTGTTAACGCAGTAGAAAAGGAACTTCAAACAAAGCCCAAGTGGGTAGAGGGAAGAAAATCATAAAGAACAGACAGAAATAAATGAAATAGAGTATTAAAAAATATACAAAAGATCAATGAAACCAAGAGCAGTTTTTTAGAAAAAGTGAAAAACTGATAAACCTTTAAACAGACTATCAAGAAAAAAGTAAGATCCAAATAAATAAAATTAAAAATGTAAAAGAAGTGACACGAAAACAACAGAAATACAAAGTATTATAAAGAAAATACTATGGGAGATTTGGATCAAAATGGCGGCGTGAGGTGAGCCTCTGTAACGCTCCCCTGGAATTTACAATGAATCGGACAACAATAACTCCACAAAGCACTCCTTGCACAGCAGACAGGCAAGACAAAGAGGCCCACTACTGAATTCACCTCCAGGTGGGTTAGGGAGGAGGGAGAGGAGAAGTGAGGAGACGGAGCCGCGCGGGCGCAGGACGCAGACCTAGCTCAGTGCTTGGAGCCCGCTGCTCCCGGATCTTCCGCAGCTGCGGGAGAGGGAAGGACTCAGACTGCTAGGGCTCCACTTACTGCCCACAGGGCTGAGGGGGCAGCATATAGCACGGCTGAACCCAACGCTCCCAGCAGCAAAGACTGAGGGAAGAGGGCTGAAATCAGCGGTTTAAGCCCTCACTGCGGAGCGGAGAATGGAAGCCTTAGGCAAGGAGACTAGCCGCCCCCTCCCTACCCTCCCAGAGCTCGCCCCACCCCCACCTGCACGGTGCTAGAAGCGATAAAGAAGCAGTGTCAGATCAAAGGACAGAATATTTGTTGCTCTGAGAACTGTGGACCGCAGACACAGATTCGCAGCTCAACTAGTTCCGGCAAAGGGGAGGGAGCTGTGGAAGAAGGACTCGCTGTGGTGGTGGTCGCTGCCATTGCTCTGGGCCACCTCTCACAAATCACCCTGCCCCTGACCCCACCTATCTGGGCGGATCCCTGCAGCAGTAAACAGAACTGCTGAAACATACGGGCTCTGAAATGGGTGCAGAAAGAGCTTTGGAACTTCAAAAGCTCTTCGCATACCTATCAACCTGTTGCAGAAGCCACTCCTGTAAATGTCTAGGAAGAGAAATAGTAAATCAGTGATTGCCATGAATAACCAAAGCAACAAGATAGCTCAGAAAGAAAGTGAAAAGTCTCCAGAAAAGGAACTTAGAGATATGGACCTTTGTGATTTAAATGACAGAGAATTCAAGATTGCAATTCTGAAAAAACTGAACGACATGCAAAAAAATACAGAAAGGCAGTTTAATGAACTCAGAAACACAATCAAAGAACACCATGAGCATTTTACAAAAGAGATTGAAATTTTGAAAAAGAACCAAACAGAATTTCTGGAGATTAAGAACTCAATAGAAGAAATTAACAATAAAATATCCAGCTTAGGTAGTAGAGTTGACCAGATGGAGGAAAGAATCAGTGACATCGAAGATAGGAACCTGGAATTTACACAGAGGGAAGAAGAAAGAGACTTGAAACCTAAAAGAAATGAAAGAACTCAACAAGAACTTTCTGACTCCACCAGAAAGAGCAATATAAGAATAATGGGCATACCAGAAGGAGAAGAAAGAGAGAAGGGAACAGAGAATATATTCAAAGAAATCGTCGATGAGAACTTCCCAAACTTGTGGAAAGAACTGGATCCTCGAATACAAGAAGCAAATAGAACACCTAATTACCTCAATCCCAACAGGCCTTCACCAAGGCACATTGTATTGAAGCTGTCTAAAATCAATGACAAAGAAAAAATCCTCATGGCAGCCAAGGAAAAGAAGATGGTAACTTACAAAGGAAAGCCCATTAGATTATCATCAGATTTTTCAGCAGAAACTCTACAAGCTAGGAGGGAATGGAACCAAATATTCAAACTATTGAAAGAGAGAAATTATGAGCCAAGAATAACATTGCCAGCAAAGATCTCCTTTAGATATGAAGGAGGAATAAAGACCTTTCCAGACATCCAGAATCTGAGGGAATTTTCTAATACACGACCTGCACTACAAGAAATAATAAAGGAGCCTATTAGACCACCATCAACAGGGACAACTTCTGGCAACCGAAACATAAAAAGGGGGAGTGTAAAGGCCTGAACTGGAATATGGGAATAGAGAAAGTAAGCGTACTGAAGAAACTGGAATACTTTAAATATCAAACTTTCTTTTACATAAACTCAAGGGTAACCACTCAAAAAACATCCAGATCTGAAATATATACTGTAATAAAAGAAGAAACAGAGGAAAACATCATAGAATACCACCACACAGAAATAATAGACAACAACAAAAAGGCAAAGAAACAATGGAGACACAGCGTTACCAGAAAACTAAAGACAGAATGACAGGAAATCCTTACATATCAATAATCACCCTAAATGTAAATGGACTGAACTCACCAATAAAGAGACACAGAGTAGCAGATTGGATCAAAAAACTAAACCCAACCTTATGCTGTCTACAAGAGACACATCTCAGCTACAAGGACAAGCATAGACTCAAAGTGAAACGGTGGAAATTGACACTCCAAGCAAATGGTACCCAGAGAAAATCAGGTGTAGCCATAATGATTTCCGATGAAACAGACTTCAGGGTGAAAAAGATAACAAGAGACAAAAATGGACATTTCATAATGGTAAAGGGGACTATACAACAAGAAGACAAAACAGTCATCAATACTTATGCCCCCAATCAGGGAGCACGGAAATATACCAAGCAACTACTAACAGAACTAAAGGGAGAAATTGACCAAAACACAATTATACTAGGGGACTTAAATACATCATTGACAGCGATGGATAGATCATCCAAATAGAAGATAAATAACGAAATCGCAGCCCTAAATGACACATTAGATGAATTGGACATAATTGACATATATAGTGCACTTTATCCTAAAACATCAGACTATACATTCTTTTCTAGTGTACATGGAACATTCTCAAGGATAGACCATATATTGGGACACAAAATCAGCCTCAGCAAATTTAAGAAGATTGAAATCATACCAAGCATATTCTCTGATCACAAAGCTTTGAAATTGGATATCAACTGCAAAAAGAAAGCAGGAAAAAACACAAATACATAAAGATTAAACAACATACTTTTAAAGAACGATTGGGTTAAAGAAGAAATTAGAGGAGAGCTCAAAAGATACATAGAAATAAATGACAATGAAAATGCATCCCACCAAAATTTTTGCGATGCCGCGAAAGCAGTTTTAAGAGGGAAATTTATATCATTACAGGCCTATCTCAAGAAACAAGAAAAATCCCAAATAAATAACCTCATGTTACACCTTAAAAAACTAGAAAAAGAAGAACAAGCGAAACCCAAGGTCAGCAGAAGAAAGGAAATAACAAAAATCAGAGCAGAACTAAATGAAATAGAGAACAAAAAGACAATAGAAAAAATGAATGTGACAAAGAGCTGGTTCTTTGAAAAGATTAACAAAATTGACAAACCCTTGGGTAGACTCACTAAGATAAAAAGAGAGAAGACACTAATTAACAAAATCAGAAAGGAAAAAGGGAAGTTATCACGGACACCACAGAAATACAAAGGATTATCCAAGAATACTATAAAGGACTATATGCCACCAAATTTAATAACTTAGAAGAAATGGACAAGTTCTTAGAAACATATAGCCTTCCAACGCTGAATCATGAAGAACTGGAAAATCTAAACAGGCCGATCACCAGTAACGAAATTGAATCAGTCATCAAAAACCTCCCCATAATCAAAAGTCCTGTACCAGATGGCTTCACCAGTGAATTCTACCAAACCTTCAAAGAGGATCTAATACCAATCCTGCTCAAACTCTTCCAAAAAACTGAAGAAGAGTCAGTACTTCCTAACTCGTTTTATGAGGCCAACATTACCCTGATACCAAAACCTGGTAAGGACAAAACAAAAAAAGAAATCTACAGACCTATATCTCTGATGAATACAGATGCTAAAATCTTAAACAAAATTCTAGCAAATCCAATACAACAATGCATTAAAAAGATTATTCATCACGACCAAGTGGGGTTCATCCCCGGGGCACAAGGATGGTTCAACATTCGCAAATCCATCAATGTGATACATCACATAAACAAAATAAAGGACAAAAATCATATGATTCTATCAATTGATGCAGAAAAACCATTTGATAAGATACAACATCCATTTATGATTAAAACACTTACTAAAATTGGTATAGAAGGAAAATACCTCAACATAATAAAGGCCATATACGACAAGCCCTCAGCTAATCTCATAATTAATGGTGAAAAGCTGAAGCCCTTTGCTCTACGTTCAGGAACACGACCAGGTTGTCCTCTATCACCTCTGCTTTTCAACATAGTGTTGGAAGTCCTCGGCAGAGCTATCAGGCAAGAGAAAGAAATAAAAGGCATCCAAATTGGGAATGAGGAAGTTAAATTGTCACTCTTTGCAGATGACATGATGCTATATATAGAAAACCCTAAAGACTCCACCAAAAAGCTATTAGAAACAATCAATGAATACAGTAAATTTGCTGGCTACAAAATCAACATACAAAAGTCCATTGCTTTCCTATATACCAACAATGAAATCTCAGAAAAAGAGATAGAAAAAACAATTCCTTTTGCAATTGCAGCAAAAAGAATAAAATACCTAGGAATAAACTTAACCAAGGATGTGAAGGATTTATATGCTGAAAACTATAAGACATTTTTCAAAGAAATTGAAGAAGACACAAAGAAATGGAAAGACATTCCGTGCTCATGGATTGGAAGAATCAACATAGTTAAAATGGTCATATTACCCAAAGCCATATACAGATTTAATGCAATCCTTATTAAAATCCCAATGGCATTTTTTAAAGAAATAGAACAAAAAATCATCAGATTTGTTTGGAACCACAAAAGACCCCGAATAGCCAAAGCAATATTAAAAAAAAAGAACAATACTGGAGGTATCACACTCCTGATTTTTCCTTGTACTACAGGGCTACGATAATCAAAACAGCTTTGTATTGGCGGAAAAACAGACACATAGACCAATGGAATAGAATTGAGAACCCAGAAATAAAACCACATAAATATGGACAGACAATTTTTGACAAAGAAGCTAAAAACATACAATGAAGGAAAGACAACCTCTTCAATAAATGGTGCTGGCAGAATTGGATAGCTACGTGGAAAAGAATGAAACTGGACTGCTATCTGTCACCATGCTCCAAAATTAATTCAAAATGGATCAAAGACTTAAGCATAAGACCTGACACAATAAACTGCATTGAAGAAAACATAGGTACTAAACTTATGGACCTTTGGTTCAAAGAGCATTTTATGAATTTGACTCCAAAGGCAATGAAGTAAAAACTAAAATAAACGAATGGGATTATATGAAATTGAAAAGCTTCTGCACAGCAAAAGAAACTATTGACAAAATAATGAGGCAAACAACTGAATGGTAGAAGATTTTTGCAAACAGTGCCTCTGATAAGGGGCTAATATCCAAAATATACAAGGAACTCATGAAACTCAACAACAAAAAACAAACAACCCAATTGAAAAATGAACAGACGACCTGAAGAGACATTTCTCCAAAGAGGATATACAAATGGCAAATAGACATATGTAAAAATGCTCAACGTCGCTAATGATCAGAGAAATGCAAATGAAAACCACAATGCGATATCACCTCACCCCAGTCAGAATGGCTTTCATCAATAAGACAAATAGTAACAAGTGTTGGAGAGGCTGTGGAGAAAAAGGAACCCTCATACACTGTTGGTGGGAATGCAGACTGGTGCAGCCGTTATGGAAGGCAGTGTGGAGGTTTCTCAAGAAATTACGAATAGAATTACCATATGACCCAGCAATCGCTCTCCTGGGTATCTACCCAGAAAATCTGAAAGCATTTCTCTATAGAGACACGTGTACTCCAATGTTCATTGCAGCTTTGTTTACGGTGGCCAAGACATGGAAACAAACAAAATGTCCTTCAATAGATGAATGGATAAAGAAGTTGTGGTATATATACACAATGGAATACTATTCCGCGTTAAGGAAAGATGATATAGGAGCATTTGTGACAACATGGATGGATCTTGAGAGTATAATGCTAAGCGAAATAAGTCAGACAGACAAAGCAGAGAACCCTATGATTTCACTGATATGTGGTATATAAACCAAAAAGAACAAGACAAACAAATGAGAAACAAAAACCCATAGACACAGACAGTAATTTAGTGGTTACCAGAGGGTAAGGGGTTGGGGGGTGGGTGATGAGGGTAAAAGGGATCAAATATATGGTGATGGAAGGAGAACTGACTCTGGGTGGTGAACACACAATGGGATTTATAGACGATGTAATACAGAATTGTACACCTGAAATCTATGTAAATTTACTAACAATTGTCACCCAAGAAATTTAATAAAAAAAAAAAAAGAAAATACTATGAACAATTTTATGCTAACAAATTGGACAATCTAAAAGAAATACATAAATTCCTAGAAACATAACATCCTCCAAGAAGAAACAGTTCATCTGAACAGACCAATTACTACTCACAAAATCAAATCAGTAATCAATAAACTCTCAACAAAAAAAAAAGTCCTGGATCAATGGCTTTAAAGTTGAATTTTACCAAACATTCCAATAAGAATTAAGACCTATTCTTCTCAAACCATTTCAAAAATTTCAAGATAAAGGAAAACTCCTAAGTTCATTCTTTGTGGCCATGATTAGCCTGATTCCAAGTCTAAATAAAGATTAAATATATATACATATTTATATAAATATATGTATATATATATGCCAATATCTGTGATGAACATAGATTCAAAAGTCCTCAAAAAAGTGTGGATGTGTATTTCATCAACACATTCAAAAGATCATATAGCATGATCAAATGGGATTTATTCTTGGAATGCAAGGTTGGTTCAACATCTGCAAATCAATTAGCATGGTATACCATCTAAACATAATGAAGGATAAAAATCACATTATCATATTAACAGATGCATAAAAAGCACTTGACAAAATCCCAAATCCATTTATGATAAAAACACTCAGCAAAGTGTGAATACAGTGAGCATTCCTCAACCTATTAATTTCCATGTATGACAAACCCACAATTAACATCATACCAGGGAAAAGCAAAAGTGATTTCCTTAAAATCAGGAATAAGGGAATGATGTCCACTTTCATCGTTTTTATTCAACACAGTATGGGAAATCCTAGCCACAGCCATCAGACAAGAGAAAGAAATAAAATACACCAAAATCGGAAAAGAAGTAGTAAAACTATCATTATTTGCTGATGACATGATACTATATAGACAGAATGCTAGATTCCACCAAAACTTTTAGAACTTATCAATGAATTCAGTAATGTATCAGGATACAAAATTAATATTCCAAAATCAGTTGTATTTTTATACACCAATAATGAACTATCGGAAAGAGACTTTAAGAAAAGAATTCCATATACAATTTCAAAAAAAAAAAAAAAAAAAAAAGAACCAGGAATGTTTACTCCAGAAGGTAAAAATCCTGTACTTGGAAAATTATAAGACACAAATAAATGGATGCATATACTGTGCTTATGGATTGAAAGAATTAACACTGTTGAAAGATCCATACTACCAATAGGAATCTATAGATTCAGTGAAATCTCTATCAAAATACCATTGTCATTTTTGGCAGAACTGGTAAAAATAATCCTATAATTTATATGGAACCACAATAGACCCTGAATAGCCACAGTAACCTTGAGAAAGAAGAACAAAGTCAGGAGATACCATGCTACCCAATATCAAATTATATCACATGACGATAGTAACCAAAATAGCACGATAATGGCATAAAAACATACACATAGATCAATAGAATACAATAGAAAACCCAGAAATTAATCCATACCTATATGGTCATTTAATTTATGTCAAAAGAGAAAAGAACATACAGTGGGGTAAAGAATATTTACTCAATAAATGATGTTGTGAAACCTGGATATACACATGTAAAAAAATGAAACTGGACTACCTCCTTATTGCATATACAAGAATAAAATCATAATGGATTGAAGAAGTAAAGGTAAGACTGAAACCATAAAACTCCTAGAAGAAAGCATGTTATAAATACCCTGACAGTGCTCATGGTAATATTTTTTTTTGATACATCCCCTTGGGCAAGGGAAACAAAAGAAAATAAAATATTAAGAAATGAAACTACATCAAACTAAGAAGTTTTATGCACAGCAAAGGAAATCATCAACAAAACAAAAAGACAACTGACTTAATGGGAGAAAATATTCATCAATGATACATCTGATAAGGGGTTAAGATCCAAAATTTATAAAGAGCTTATACAAATCAACACCAAAAAACCAAATGATCCAATTTAAAAATGGCAGAGAACCTGAATAACCATTTCTCCAAAGAGGACATACAGATGGCCAATTGACATAGGTAAAATTGCTTAGCATCACTAATCATCAGAGATATGCAAATTAAAACCAGGAGATATTTCCTCATACATATCAGTATGG
This sequence comes from Rhinolophus hipposideros, assembly GCF_964194185.1. Classification (NCBI taxonomy): domain Eukaryota; kingdom Metazoa; phylum Chordata; class Mammalia; order Chiroptera; family Rhinolophidae; genus Rhinolophus; species Rhinolophus hipposideros. Next base: position 47,634,109 of record NC_138059.1, read on the forward strand.
TTATTATCAAAAATTCAACCTATAATACAAACAAGTGTTTGTGAGTATGTGGAGAAAGCAGAATTTTCATGCACTGTTGGTGTTATTGCAACTTGGTGCAGCCTCTATAGAAAAAGTGTGGAGGTTCCTCAAAAAAATAAAAATGAAAATTATGACCCAGCAGTTCTGCTTTTGGGTGTTTGTCTAAAGAAATCGAAAACACTAAGTTAGAAAAGATATATGCACCCCTTGTTCACTGTAGTAATATTTTCAATAGCAAGATATGGAAGTAATGTAAATGCCCATCAATAGAAACTTGGGTAAAGAAAAGGTAGTACATATATACAATGGAATATTACTCAGTCATTAAAAAAATAAAATCTTACCATTTGTGACAACATGATAAGTGAAATAAATCAGACGTAAAGAGGCAAACACCACATGATCTCTTACCACATGATCACTTATATGTCAAATCTACAGTACAAAACAAACAAACAAACAAACAAAAACCAGAAACTAAGTCACAGGTACAGAGAATAACCAATGGTTCCCAGACAGGAGGGGGTTTGGGGTGCTGGTTGAAAAAGGTGAAGTGATTATGAAATACAAATTTGTAGTTACAACATAGTCATAGAGATATAAAACACACCATATGGAATATAGTCAACAATATTGTAATAACTTTTTACAGTGTCAGGTGAGTACTACACTTATTGAGGGGGGGTCACTTCATAAATTATATAAATGTCCAAGCAGTATGCTATATACCTAAAATAATATAAACTAAAATTGAATGTCAACTATAATTGAAAAATTAAAGTCTATTGCAGTATTAGGTAGAGGAGTGTCATAATTCAATTTATATTTAAATGAATCATTCTGGTTGCCAGGTAGAGAAGAGACTATGGAGGGATAAAAATGGAAGAATCAATATCAGTTAAAATGGAAAAGTCTGGATAAAATATGATGGTTGTGTGGTTTAAGATAGTAGCAATGAAGGTGATGAAAATACATTGGGCATATTTTAGAGGAAGAACCTGAATTGTTTGCTGATATATTGTGTGTGGGTTTTGATATTTAATGAAATAGGGGTGACTGTAGGAGGAGTGTGTTTTATAGGTAAAAATAAGAATTTGATTTTGGACACATTAAGTTGGGATTGGTATTAAAATTCAGCTAGTTATGTTGAGTAGGCAGTTAGATGTAAGAGCGAAAAAAAGTTCCAGAATTACAAATTTGGGTGCCATAGATTTATACATAGTAGAAAAATGCTGTAATGCCCATATACATACCACCAATTAGATTTAAATTACAAAAAGGTAGGTTTTACATAGGAAAGCAATTTAATTATCATAAAACATTAGTGTATTTATGCTTTGTCATCTTTGTATTTTGTGGTATAAGTACTTGAAGTGAAATATAACATTGTGATTCAATGTAATGAAATATTATGAGACAACGTGGTTTCACTAATTTTTGCTAGTCTTGACTAGGGAAAGGTAAAAAGGTACAGAACGGACCAAAATAATCTCAAATGTAAACATCTCAAATATAGTAAAATTGTGTTGAAATGTATTTCTTTTAATTTATAATAAAAAGAAAAAAAGAGTGATATCAGAAACATGGCAGTATGAGAGGTGCTCCTTGAAATCTTCCCTGGAAGTTATAACAAATTGAACAGGTACAATTCAACAAAGGATAACCTATACAACACACAAACACCCCTGAGAGATCTGCACATCAAAACATCAAAAGGTGGGTGAATCAATGTGAACAAGAGTGGAGGGAAAGGGGAAGTGCAGCGACACGGGCCACAGGACTCAGCCCAGAGCTCACTGCAGTCCTGGAAGAGGGAAGGACTCAGACTGCAGGTGCACTTTCTGTGTCCTACAATTCTGCCTGAGGGATGAGAATATAGATGGCTGAATCTGGTGATCCAAGCAGAGAGCATCAGGCAAAGACCAAACACAGAAGGGTGAGAACTGCAGATCAAGTTTTCACTGCCAGGCAGTAAACAAATACATTGAACCTGGCTGCCACTTCACACCCTCCCAGAGCTTGCCTCCCCTAATAATTCCAGTATTAGCAGTGGACTCCAGAAAAAACTGTAGCAGTGTCATATTGAAGAGCGGAATATCTACAGGCATGAGAGCTAAAGAGACAGTCTCAGAGCAGCAACCAGGAAGGAGATGTAGGAGCAAGACAGCTGTGGGCTGGAAGTTGCCATTGCTCATAGCGACAAACACACCTGTGATATTTCCCAGCCCACTTTGCCCTCACCTATCCAGGTTCATCCCTGTGGAGATAACCCAGGTTGCTGAGACACACTATGCTTCAGCCTGCAGGGGCAGCACTGGAATTTCAGAGGCTCAGAAACTCATTGCTCACCACAGCCTCCCATGGGGCCAGAGCACTGAGACCCAGGTGACCTGATCACAGAGAAGCCCACCTCCCAGGAAACCTACTATCGCATGAGAATCTAGAACAACACAAGAGGAAAATAAATGCTACAGCCTGACAGAAAATAAAATGTGCGAGTGCAAGAGAAAATAAAACGTTCCAGTGATACTGTCTGGAAAGCAAAGACCTTTTCATATCAATGTTTTGCAGAATCCACACCTATAGATGACTAGAAAGAGAAATAATAATTAATTAATTGCTATTAATAATGAAGGTAATAAGGCAGTTCAGGAAGAAAATGAAAAATCTCTAGAAAATGAACTGAAAGACATGGAGATATGGGACTCAAATAAAAGAGAATTCAAATTACACTTCTGAAAAAACTCAACGAGTTGCAAGAAAACTCAGATAGGCAGTTTAACAAACTCAGAAATAAAATCAATGACCAAAACAAATATTTTACCTAACAGATTGAAATTTTTAAAAAGAATCAAATAAAAATTCTGGAGCTGAAGAAATCAATAAAAGAGATGAAGAATGAAATAATGAGCTTAGGAAATAGAACTGACTAGAAGGAAGAAAGAATTAGTAATATCAAAGATAGAAATCTGGAAATGACACAGATGGAGAAAGAGAAAGACTTGAGAGTTAAAGAAATAAAAGACCTGCCTGACTCCATTAGAAAGAGCAACATATAAATAATGGGTATACCAGAAGGAGAAGAGAGGGAAAAGGGAACTGATAGTATGTATATTCAAAGAAATAGTCAATATGAACTTCCCAACCCTGTGGAAAGAACTAGATCCTCAAATCCAAGAAGCAAACAGAACACCTAATTACCTCACTCCCAACAGGCCTACTTCAAGGCACATTATATTGAAACTGTCAAAAACTAATGACAAAGAAAGAATTGTCAAGAGAGACAGGAAAAAGAAGACAGTAACTTATAAAGGCAAGCCTAGTAGATTATCATCAGACTTTTCAACAGAAACTCTACAAGACAGGAGGGAGTGGAATCAAATATTCAAACTCTTGAAAGAAAGAAATTATGAGCCAAAAATAATATACCCAGCAAAGATATCCTTTAGATATGAAGGAGGAATAAAGACCTTTTCAGACATATGGCAGCTGAGAGAATTTTCCACAACAAGACCTGCATTACAGGAAATATTGAAGGAGGTTATTCTACCTGAAACAATAAAACAAAAGAATGCTATGAGTAAGATTACCAACAGACAGACAGAAGTGGCAACCCTTACACAAAATAGGACACTATGCACTTAAAAATAACACAAATAGTAAAGAAGATTAAAACAGAGAGAGAGAGAGAGAGAGAGAGAGAGAGAGAGAGAGAGAGAGAGAGAGAGAGAGAGAAAGGGGACAATACAACAGAAGATCTGACACTTATCAATACATATGAGGTCTGACAATTAAGTTTGTGAACTTGTTGCAATGATGTTGGGACATAAAACAAACCTCAGCAAATTTAAGGAGATTAAATCATATGAAGCACATTATCTGACTACAATGCTTTGGAATTGGAGATCAACTGCAGAAAGATAGCAGGAAAAACCACAGACACATGGAGATTAAACAACATGCTATTAAAGAAAAACTGGGGCAAAAAAGAAATAAAAGGAGAGATCAAAAGATACATAAAAGGTGACGTCATAGGAATGGTGGAAGTGAGGCAGACTTCTTGAGTTGTCCTACAGAGCTTACCACAAACGGAACATCTATAACTCACCAAAGGACTCTCTGCTCATCACACAGAACAGCTAAGAGACTCCTACAAGGATTGCTTGAAAGTGAGCAAATTGGGCAAGCAGGGGAAGAGGGAAGAGAGCAGAGTGGAGACACGGCCCACTTCCATGTCTGCGGAGATTCAGGGGGTCCCAGGACAAAACAGAGACCACAAAAGCCAAGAGGTGTGCTCTTTCCCTGCATCCCACAGCTGATCTGTCCTGCTGAGAGAGCAGAATATCCAGCATTTGAGGCAGTAACCTCAGCTGAGACTTCCAGCTGGGCTCTAGGTCAGACAAAGGACATAAACTCCATAACTGGTCTCCTCCACCCACTCTCCCAATCCTACCCTCAGCCTCCCAGAGACTTAAACTGGCCCACTGAACTAGGAGTAGGGTCAGATGACAGAGGAGACTTAGCACTCAAGATATGGGAAGACCCATTGTGCAGCAGAGCTCTGACCCAGGGAAGAGGCTGAGAAGAGTGTGACACTGCAGATCTAGAGAGAGAAGACTCCTCCATCCCCAGCCCCCACCTTTTCTGGCCTGCCTAGGGTAGGGCTATTACAACTGCGGAGACACTCCCAGTGGTCAGCAGTAGATGGCAGATGCAGCTCTGGGTTTTCAGCAGCTCAGAAATCTCCCACCCTCTGCGTACACACACACACACACACACACACACACACACACACACACACACACACACGGGGATGAAGTATCCTAAGACTCAGGAGAACTGGGCACAGGGCTGGCTGTATTACTCTCAGTGCACATATGTTCAGGCAAGAGCAGAAACTGCACTGACTTTGTAGAAACTACCATCGAGACCCCTTAATCCTAATCATCTAAATCTGCAGTCCCAAGCTAACTCTGGGCACCAGGAGACTGGCTCTGCATGCATAATATGCAGAGGACTTTTTGGTACAGCACAGGACAACCTGGAGATTACTTGGTGGGCTTAAGCCAAGACTGGCACTACTTCATTTGTTTTGTTTTGTTTTCATATTTTTTTTTTATATTATTGCCTGTGTTGAGATTGGGTTATTTGTTGTTTTTACATGTGAATGTATTTGTTTTTTTCTTTCTTGATATTGTTGTTGTTGTTGTGCTTGGCGATTTGCATTGTTCTGAAATTCCCCTACACCAGGGCCCAACTCAAGAGAAACAAGAATCAATACACCCAGAGGCCAACTCCAGACCAACAATAGTACCACCGGGTTTGACCTACAAGTGACACACCCAGAGGGAATTCACCACAGGCACGAGAGCCCTTAGAGGCCAAGCCTCATTTACGCAGTCAACTCTCACACAGCAGAACATTCTGCTGTGCCAGAGCCAAGTCTCACAACTAGTCAGGCTAGGAGTAAACATCACCTACTCACAAGCTAAAAGCAATTAAAGATCAACTTTAACAGGAAAATATATACAACACAAGAGTCACCTTTGGAGCACACACAGAAGAGAAGAAAGAAGTGGTGCAAGACAAATATAAAGGAAACATACTACATAAGACAATCCAGCAAACACTAAGTACTCTAGGGGATCTACCTAACACATGGAAGGAAACAGAGAGAGTCAGCCAGGATGGGGAAACAAAGAAACATTTCCCAAATAAAATATAGGAAACCTCCAGAATTGGAACCAAATGAAATAGAGGTAACCAACCTATCAGAGACAGAGTTCACAACACTGGTGGTAAGAATGTTTAAGGAGTTAGAGAGAACATAAAGAAGTATGTAGAAATCATAACGAATAACCAGTTAGAACTAAAGAATACAACAACTAAAATAAAGAACACACTTGAAGGAACTACCAGCAGGTTAGATGAGGCAGAGGATCAAATCAGCGACTTAGAGGACAAGTTAGCAGAGATCACTCAAATGGAACAATAAAGAAAAAAGAATAAAAAACAATGAAAATGGTTTAAGAGACCTCTGGGATGACATCAAGTGCAACAACATGTGCATCATAGGAATACCAGAAGATGAAGAGAAGAAACAAAGGATTGAGAACATATTTAAAGTAATAATGTCTGAAAACTTCCCTAACCTGATGAAGGAAACTAACATACAAACCCAGGAAGTGTAGAGAGTTCCAACCAGGATAAACCCAAACAGGTCCACACCAAGACACATTATAGTTAAAACAGCAAAGGTTAAAGACAAAGAGAGAACCCTAAAAGCAGCAAGAGAAAGACAGCAGGTTACATACAAGGAACTCCTATAAGACTATCAAATGAGTTTTCTACAGAAATATTGTAGGCCAGGAGATACTCAAAGTGATGGAAGACAAAGGCCTACAACCTAGATTGCTTTACCCAGCAAGGCTATCATTTAAAATTAAAGGAGAGATAAAGAGCTTCCCAGAAAAGAATAAGCTATAGGAATTTATTACCACCAAGCCAGCATTGCAGAGAACATTAAAAGGGCTTCTGTAAACAGAAGAGATGAAAACAATCTAACTACAAATTTTAAAAATGGCAATAACTATATACCTATCAATAGTCACTTTAAATGTAAAATGGATTAAATGCTCCAATCAAAACACATAGGGTGGTTGAGTGAATAAGAAAGCAAGACCCTTGTATATGCTGTATACAAGAGACTCACCTCAGCTCAAAAGAAACACACAAGCTGAAAGTGAAGGGTTGGAGTAAGATATTCATGCAAATGGAAAAGAGAAAAAGAGCTGCAGTTGCAATACTTATATCTGACAAAATAGACTTGAAAATGAAGAATATATTAAAAGACAAAGATAGGCACTATAGAATAATAAAGAGATTGATCCGACAAGATGACATAACCTTAGTAGACATCTATGCACCCATATAGGAGCACCTAAATATATAAAACAGATATTGACTGACACAAAGACAGAGATCAACAGTAACACAGTAACAGTAACAGTAACAGTAACACAGTAACAGTAATAGTAGGGGACTTCAACACATTTCTGACAACAAGGGACAGAGCTTCCAGACAGAAAATCAATATGGAAACAACAGCCTTAAATGATGCGTTGGACCACTTGGATTTAATCAATATTTTCAGAGCTCTTCACCCAATGTTTCAGAATACACATTCTTCTCAAGTGCACATAAAATATTTTCTGAGATAGACCACATGTTAGCCCACAAAACAAGTCTTGATAAATTTAAGTAAGTTAAAGTCATACCAATTGTCTTCTCCGACCACAGTGATATGAAATTAGAAATGAACTACAAGAAAAAAACTGGAAGACACCGCAATTCATGGAGGCTAAATAACATGTTACTAAACAATGAATGGATCAAACATAAGGTCAAGAAAGAAATCAAAAGATAATCTCGAGACAAAGAAAAATAAAAATACAGTGACCCAAAATCTATGGGATGCAGCGAAAGCAGTCCTAAGAAGGAAATTCATAGCACTGCAGGCCTATCTAATGAAACAAGAAAAACCTCTAATCAATGGTTTATCTTCACACTTAAGGGATCTGGAAAAACAACAACAAAATAAGCCCAAAGGGAGTACAAGGAAGGAGATGATAAAGATCAGAGTGGAAATAAATGAAATAGAAACCATAAAAACAATACAAAAGATCAATGAATTCAAGACTTGGTTTTTAGAGATGATAAACAAAATTGACAAACCTTTAGACAGACTCATCAAAAAAAATAGAGGACCCACATTAATAAAATCAAAAATGAAAGAGGAGAAGTGACAACAGACACCACAGAAATACTAAAAATGTTAAGAAATTGCTATGAGCAGCTATATGCAAACAAATTTGACAGTCTGGAAGAAATGGACAATACTCTAGAAGCATACAACGTTCCAAGGCTAACTCAAGAAGAAACGGAAAACCTGAATAGACTGATTACCACCAGGGAAATTGAATCAGTGATCAACAAGCTCCCAACAAACAAAAGCCCTGGACCAGGTGGCTTTAAAGATGAATTTTACAAAATGTTCAAAAAAGAATTACCACCTATTCTCCTCAAGCTCTTCCAAAAAATCTAGAAGGAGGGAAGCCTCCCAAATACGTTTTTTGTAGGCCACTGTCATCCTGCTCCCAAAATCAGAGAAACAGTACAAAAAAAGGAAACTACAGGCCGATATCTCTAATGAACATAGATGCAAAAATCCTCAACAAAATATTAGTGAACAGAATTCAGCAATACATTAAAAAGTTCATACACCATGATCAAGTGGGATTCATCCCTGCTATGCGATGGTGATTCAACATCCGCAAATCAATTAATATGATACACCACATTAACAAAATGAAAAATAAAAATCATATGATCATATCAATAGATGCAGAAAAGGCATTTGACAAAATCCAGCAGCCATTTATCATAAAAACCCTTAAGAAAGTGGGAATACAAGGATTATATCTCAACATAATAAAGGCCATATATGACAAATCCACTGCTAACATCATACTTAATGGGGAAAAGCTAAAACTATTCCTATTAAGATCAGGAACAAGGCAAGGTTGCCCACTTTCTCCACTTCTATTTAACATAGTGCTGGAAGTTCTAGCCATAGCAATCAGACAAGAAAAATAAATAAAAGGCATCCAAATCGGTAAAGATGACATAAAATTGTCGTTATATGCAGATGACATAATACTATATAGAGAAAACACTACAGACTCCACCAAGAAACCATTAGAATTGATAAATGAATTTAGTAAAGTATCAGGATACAAAATTAGTATTCAGAAATCAGTTGCATTTGTATATAGCAATAATAAAATATCAGAAGTAGAAATTAAGAAAACAATCTCATTTACAATAACTTCAAAGACGATAAAATACCTGGGAATAAATTTAACCAAAGAAGTAAAAGATCTGTACTCAGAAAATTATGACACTAAAGAAAGAAATTAAAGAAGATACAAATAGATGGAAATACATAGCATGTTCATGGATAGGTAGAATTAATATCGTTAAAATGTCCATACTGCCTAAGGCAATATACATATTCAATACAATTCCTATCAAACTACCAAGGACATTTTTCACAGAAATAGAACATATAATCTTAAAATTTATATGGAACCATAAAAGATCCCGGATAGCTTCAGCAATCTTGAGAAATAAGAACCAAGTGGGAGATATAACGATACCTGACATCATATTATACTATAAGGCTATAGTAATCAAAACAGCATGGGACTGGCATAAAAATAGACACATAGATCAATGGAACAGAATAAAGAGCATAGAAATAAATCCATGCCCATATGGTCATTTAATCTACGACAATGAAAGTAAGAATGTACAATGGAGTAAAGACAGTCTATTCAATAAATGGTGCTGGGAAACCTGGACAGACACAGGCAAAAAAATAAAGCTGGACCACCTCTTTACACCATATAAAAAATAAATTCAAAATGTCTTCAAGACTTTAATGTAAGATCTGAAACCATAAAATTCCTAGAAGAAAATATAGAAAGAAACTTTACAGACATCACCCAGAGTAAGATTTTTACTTATATAGCCCCTTGGGCAACAGAATTAAGAAAAAAAATAAACATGTGGGATTACATCAAACTAAAATTTTTTTCACAGCAAAGGAAACTATCAATAAAACAAAAAGTGATCCTACTGAATGGGAAAAAAAAATATTTGCCAATGATATGTCTGATAAGGGGTTAATATTCAAATTTATGAAAAACTCACTCAACTCAACTCCAAAAATAATAATAATAATAATTTAAAAATGGTCAGAGGACATGAAGAGACATTTTTCTTAAAGGGACATACAGATGGCAAACAGACATGTGAAAAAATGCTTAACCTCACTAACCATTAGAGAAATGCAAATAAAAACCACAATGAGATACCACCCCAGTCAAAATGGCTATCAGTCAATAAATCAACAAACAACAACTGCTGGCAAGGATGTGGAGAAATGGGAACCCTTGTGCATTGTTGGTGGGATTGCAGATTTGTGCAGCCACTATGGAAAACATATGGATTTTAGATTTCAAAAATCTGAAAATGGAACTACCTTATGATCCAGCAATTCCACTCCTAGGTATCTATCCGGAGAATTCTAAAACTCTAATTCAAAAAATTTATGCACCCCTATATTTATTGCAGAAGTATACACGATAGCCAAGACATGGAAACAACCAAAATGCCCATCAGTAGACAACTGGATTAAGTAACTTGGTGCATTTATACAATGGAGAATTACGCAGCCATAAAGAAGAAAGAAATCTTACCATTTGCAATAACATGGATGGACCTAGAGAACATTATGTTAAGTGAAATAAGTCCGACAAAGATAGATACCATAAGATCTCATTTATAAGTGGAATTTAAAGAAAAGAATAAATGAATGAACTAATCAGAAACAGTTTCAAAGACACAGAGGAAAAGCTCAGGGTTGCTAGTTGGGGGTGTTGGTGATAAGGGGGAAGGTGAGGGGATTAGAAAGCACAGTCAGTAACCACAAAAAGACATATAGAACAGTAACAAAATATAATAAACTATTCAGTGTATATAATCATAAATGCTAATTAGTGTTTTTTTGAAAGAAAAAGAAAGATACATAGAAACAATGAGAATGAAAATATATCCTACCAAAATTATTGGGATGCAGAGAAAGCACTAATAGGAAGGGAATTTATATCATTACAGGTCTACCTCAATAAAGAGGAAAAACCCCAAATAAACAAACTAATATTACATATTAAAGAGCTAAAAAGAAAAAAATAAATGAAACCCAAAGTCAGCAGAAGGAAGGAAACGATAAATATTAGAGCAGAACTAAATGATATAGATTGCAAAGAGACAGTAAAAAATTAATGCAACAAAGAGGTGGTTCTCTGAAAAGATTAATACACTTGACAAACCCTTGGCTAGACTTACTAAGGTAAAAACAGAAAAGACACAAATAAACAAAAATGAAAAAGAAGAAGCAGAAGACACCATCAACAAAACAAAGAGTCAACTAATCAATTGGGAGAAGATATTTGCAAATAACGCCTCCTATAAGGGGCTAATAATCAAAATATTTAAAGAACTCATACAACTCAACAACAAAAATACAATCTAATTAAAAAATGGGGGGCTGGCCCGGTGGCTCAGGCGGTTAGAGCTCCGTGCTCCTAACTCCAAAGGCTGCCGGTTCGATTCCCACATGGGCCAGTGGGCTCTCAACCACAAGGTTGCTGGTTCAACTCCCACATGGGATGGTGGGCTGCGCCCCCTGCAACTAGCAACAGCAACTGGACCTGGAGCTGAGCTGAACCCTCCACAACTAAGATTGACACACTGTTCTCCAATAAAGTCCTGTTCCCCATCCCCAATAAAATCTTTGGAAAAAAAAAAAAAAGGTCACAGGACATGAACAGCCTTTTCTCACTAGAAAACATTCAAATGGTCAAGAGATATATTTTTTTAAATGCTCAACATCACTAGCTATTAAGGAAATGAAAATCAAAACCACAATGAAATATTACCTCACACCTGTTAGAATGGCTATCATCCAAGACAAATAATAAGAAATGCTTATAATCAGAAGTGCTTTCTTAAATAATAAGAATGGCTGTGGAGAAAAAGGAACCCTCATACACTGTTGGTGGGAATGTTAATTGGTACAGCCACTATGGAAAACAGTATGGAGATGCCTCAAAAAAATTAAGAATAGAATTACCATATGACCCAGCACCCCTTTTTTCAGTATCTACACAAAAAATCTGAAAACATTTATTCAAAAAGATATATGTACCCCAATGTTCATTGCAGCATTATTCGTGGTGGCCAAGACATGGAAACAACCATAGTGTCTTTTGATAGATGATTGGATAAGGAAGATGTGGTACACATATACAATGGAATATTATGAACTACATCATAAGGAAAGATGAAATACTGCCATTTGCGACAACATGGATGGATCTTGAGATTATTATGCAAAGAAAAATGAGTCAGACAGAAAAAGTCTAGAACCATATGACTTATTCATATGTGGGATATAAAACTGAAAGCAACAAAGAAAAAAGACAAACAAACAATGAAACAAAAACTCATAGACCCAGACAACAGTTTAGTGGTTATTTGAGGATAAGAGGGATGGCGGTAGTGAAAGAGAGAAAAAGGGATCAAATATATGGTGATGGAAAAAGAACTGACTCGGAGTGGTGAACACACAATACAATATACAGATGATGTATTGTAGAAATGTACGGTTGAAACCTATATGATTTTATTAACCAATGTCACCCGAATAATAAAAAAAAAAATTTACTAAATGTTTTTCAAGCAACATAAATAAATAAATAAAACTCATATGTTTTCACAAATATCATTTCCAGGAAGAGGAAATAAAATGTTTATTGTGTGATTAGATTTAATAAACTTTCTTCTACTATAAAATATTATTATTTAGGCTTTTGTGATACTTCTAGGCATTTGTCATACACAGATCCCTAAATATTACCAGCACATTCTGTCAATAATCCAAAGCTGAGTTTGTTATTTACTACTATAAGGGAGAAGACCATCCACATAGTGTTGTCAGAGCCCTAGAGGGTATAAAGGTAATGTCAGAACTTTTTGAAAATTGAAATTTTGATTTAAAGCATGTTTTTCAATATGATGACTTTATTAGGACTAAGTAAAAAAAAAAAAAAACACATGATATAACATTCCAGGATTGGTGGAAACAGCCAAGCAAATACTTTGAGATCAGAGACTCAAAGAGTCCTTTGGAACTAATGGTCTATTGATACTTCCCATTAGAAAGTTTATGGGTCTTTCCTGAAGTTCATGGAATAAACAGTCAAACCATTTGTTTGATCTACAAAGTGTCAGAAAGAAGTGCTATTGAAGACAGTCTAACAGCAAAGTCATGTTAATATAGACAATAAGATGTGGTTTTGATACTCAGTATCCAAGCTGAATGTGGAAGTTGAGGGTTTAGTAGGTCCTTAAATTTCTAAGTTAATATCTTCTTACGTTAACATAATTTATTAAATCCACTAATCTAAAATTTGGTTATTTCATTAAACAAAAGATCTTAATTCAGTCAGTAACTTTCCCTTTTAACTTATACCTACAGACAAATTTACTTCTATATACCATGTCATCAGTGCCACACCAGGAAAAATCTCCTAGTGCAAGGGCATATTATTGACACAGATTGCCTAATGCATACCTAGACACACTCCATATACTTGATCCTTTATTTGTTTCTGATTGCACTGATCACATACAGGGTTTCCTGTGGTGACTAACTCTCTGAATTCCTACCAATGTCACAAGAATCCCAGGTGACATCCTTATCTCTCACTTGAATTTCCCACACTTATTACTTGATTTGCTTATTTGATCTATAGTATTTTATTCACCAACCATTTGTTCTCTTTCCATTGTAATTCATATATATCCACTATATCCATGCAGAATATATTATAATAGTAAAAGTTTTATCTTTCACCCTGAGGCTGGATTCTGAGGCTTATGATACACTTTGAACAATATGCAAGTACTTATTTCAAGTACTTATCCAAGAAACACATCACCATGTGAGAATTTGTGGTGGTTCTTTAATGTATTTAGAATTTTGCGTTTTTAGACAGTTGTTTAAATAAAATATTTGGTTCAATATATTTTTGACTCTTGAACTAGTCACACTATTTTGTCAATGTATATCAGATATAAGTATGACTGTATACTTGCTCAGTCTTCTTTGAGTTCACACTTTCTTCTTAACGACAATCCAGAAATACATTGCTAAGTTTTTAAATCCATCATTCTGAATTGTTTATAATTTTTTAAAATGTCTCACTTTTACAGAAGAGTCAGGAAAAATGGTTCCTGGCACTCTACATCAAGGGAATATGTATATATATATGTGTATGTATATGTGTACATACACACATATATATATATATATGTATATATATATATATATGTATATATATACACACACACATATACATATACATACATATATATATATATATATATATATATATATATATATATATTTAAATTAAAGTTTATTGGGGTGACAATTGTTAGTAAAGTCACATAGATTTCAGGTGTACAATTCTGTATTACATCATCTATAAATCCCATTATGTGTACACCCCCCAGAATCAGTTCTCTTTCTATCACCACCATATATTTGATCCATTTACCCTCATCTACCCCCCTTACCCTCTGGTAACCAATAAACTATTGTCTGTGTCTATCAGTTTTTGTTTCTCATTTGTTTGTCTTGTTCTTTTGTTGATTTTGGTTCATATATCACATATCAGTGATATCATACGGTTCTCTGCCTTTTCTGTCTTATTTCGCTCAGCATTAGAATCTCAAGATCAATCCATGTTGTCACAAATGGTCCTATTTCATCTTTCTTACCACTAAATAGTATTCCATTGTGTACATATGCCACAACTTTATCCATTCATCTATTGAAGGGCTTTGGTTGTTTCCATGTCTTGGCCACCGTAAATAAAGCTGCAATGAACATTGGAGCACACTTGTCCTTAAGGATAAATGTTTTCAGATTTTTTGTGTAGATACACAGGAGACACATTGCTGGGTCATATGGTAATTCTATTCATAATTTTTTGAGAAACCTCCACACTGCCATCCGTAGCGGCTAAACCAGTCTGCATTCCCATCAATAGTGTATGATGGACCCTTTTTCTCCACAGCCTCTCCAACACTTGTTACTATTTGTCTTGTTGATGATAACCATTCTGACTGGGGTGAGGTTTTTTATTTGTGGTTTTTATTTGCATTGTGGTTTTTATTTGCATTTCTCTGATGATTAGTGATGTTGAACATTTTTTCATATGTCTATTTGCCATTTGTATGTCCTCTTTGGAAAAATGTCTCCTCAGGTCCTCTGCCCATTTTTCAATTGGGTTGTTTGTTTTTTTGTTGTTCAGTTGTATGAGTTCATAGTATATTTTGGATATTAGCTCCTTATCGGAGGCACTGTTTGCAAAAATCTTCTCCCATTCACTTGGTTGACTCTTCATTTTGTCGATGGTTTCTTTTCCTATTTTTAAGTTTTATATAGTCCCATTTGTTTATTTTAGCTTTCACTTCCCTTGCCTTTGGAGTCAAATTCATGAAATGCTCTTTGAACCCAAGGTCCATAAGTTTAGTACCTATGTTTTCTACTAAACAGTTTATTGTTTCAGGTCTTATGCTTGAGTGTTTGATCCATTTTTAATTAATTTTCGTACGTGGTGACAGACAGCAGTCCAGTTTCATTCTTTTTCATGTGACTTTCCAATTCTGTCAGCACCATTTAGTGAAGAGGCTGTCTTTTCTCCATTGTATGTTTTTAGCTCCTTAGTCAAAAAATTATCCATATTTATGTAGTTTTATTTCTTGGTTCTCAGTTCTATTCCATTGGTCTATGTGTCTGTTTTTCTGCCAATGCCATGCTGTCTTGATTATTTTTGCCCTGTATTAAAAACTAAAGTCAAGGAGTGTGATACCTCCAGCATTGTTCTTTTTCCTTAAGATTGCTTCGGCTGTTCAGGGTCTTTAGTGTTTCCAAGCAAATCTGATGATTGTTTTGTTCTAGTTCTTTAAAAAATGCCATTGGGATTTTCATGGGGATTGCATTAAACCTATATATTACTTTGGGTAATATGGCCATTTTAACTATGTTGAGCTTCCAAATCATGAGCACGGAATCTCTTTCCATTTCTTTGTGTCTTCTTCATTTCTTTTAAAAAATGTCTTAGAGTTTTCAGGATATAGGTCTTTCACATCCTTGGTTAAGTTTATTCCTAGGTATTTTATTCTTTTTGCTGCAATTGTAAACTAAATTGTTTTTTTTTTTAATTTCTTTTTCTGATATTTCATTGTTAGTATACAGAAATGCAGTGGACTTTTGTCTATTGACTTTATACCTGGCAATTTTACTGTATTTGTTGATTGTTTCTAACAGCTTTTGTGGAGTCTTTTAGGTTTTCTAAATATAGCAACATGTCATCTGCAAAGAGTGACAATTTAACTTCTTCATTCCCAATTTGGATGCCTTTTATTTCTTTCCCTTGCCTGATGGCTCTGGCAAGGACTTCCAACACTATGTTGAAAAGCAGAGGTGATAGGGGACATCCCTGTCGTATTGCTGATTGTAGAACAAAAGGCTTCAGTTTTTCACCGTTAATTATGAGATTAGCTGAGAGTTTGTCATATACAGCATATATTATGTAAAGGTATTTTCCTTTATACTTGTTTTATTAAGTTTTTAGTCATAAATGGATGTTGTATCTTGTCAAATGCTTTTTCTGCATCAATTGATAAAATCATATGATTTTTGTCCTTTATTTTGTTTATGTGATTTATCACATTGATGGATTTGCGTATATTGAGCCATGCTTGTGCCCCTGGGATGAACACCACTTGGTCATGATGAATAATCAGTTTTTTTCTTCAGGTGTACAATTCTGTATTACATCATCTACAAATTCCATTGTGTGTTCACCACCCAGAGTCAGTTCTTCTTCCATCACCATATATTTAATCTCCCTTACACTCATCTGCCACCCCCCACCTCCCTTACCCTTTGGTAACCATTAAACTATTGTCTGTGTCTATGAGTTTTGTTTCTCATTTGTTTGTCTTGTTCTTCTATTGTTTTTGGTTTATATACCACATATC
Source organism: Rhinolophus hipposideros (assembly GCF_964194185.1). Lineage (NCBI taxonomy): Eukaryota > Metazoa > Chordata > Mammalia > Chiroptera > Rhinolophidae > Rhinolophus > Rhinolophus hipposideros. The sequence goes on from NC_138059.1 coordinate 47,650,873, forward strand.
AGTGAAATCATAGGGTTCTCTGCTTTTTCTGTCTGACTTATTTCGCTTACCATCATACTCTCAAGATCCATCCATGTTGTCACAGATATTGCTATATCATCTTTTCTTACCGCCTAATAGTATTCCATTGGGTATATATACCACAACTTCTTTATCCATTCATCTATCGAAGGTCATTTTGGTTGTTTCTATGTCTTGGCCACAATAAACAAAGCTGCAATGAACATTGGAGCACACGTGTCTTTATGTATAAATGTTTTCAGGTTAATTGAGTAGATACCCAGGGAAGAGATTGCTGGGTCATACGGTAATTCTATTCGTAATTTTTTGAAGAAGCTCCACACTGGCTTCCATAATGGCTGCACCAGTCTGCATTCGCATCAACAGTGTATGAGGGTTGCTTTCTCCCCACAGCCTCTCCAATACTTATTACTATTTGTCTTGTTGATGATAGCCATTCTGACTGGGGTGACGTGATATCTCATTGTGATTTTGATTTGCATTTCTCTGATGATTAATGATGTTGAGCATGTTTTCATATGTTTATTTGCCATGTGTATGTCCTCTTTGGAGAAATGTCTCTTCACATCCTCTGCCCATTTTTCAATTGGGTTGTTTCTTTTTTTGTTGTTGAGTTTCATGAGTTCCTTTTATATTTTGGATATTAGCCCCTTATCGGAGGCACTCTTTTCGAAAACCTTCTCCCATTCAGTTGGTAGCCTCTTTATTTTGTTGATGGTTTCTTGTGCTGTGCAGAAGGTTTAAATTTTATATAGTACCCTTCGTTTATTTTAGCTTTTACTTCCATTGCCTTGGGAGTCAAATTCATAAAATGCTTATTGAACCCATGGTTCATAAATTTAGTACCTATGTTTTCTTTTATGCAGTTTATTGTGTCAGGTCTTATGCTTACGTCTTTGATCCATTTTGAATTAATTTTGGTACATCGTGACAGATAGCAGTCCAGTTTCATTCTTTTGCACATGGCTATCCAATTCTGCCAGCACCATTTATTGAAGAGGCTGTCTTTCACCCTTTGTATGTTTTTTGTTTCTTTGTCAAAAATTATCTGTCCATATTTATTTGGTTTTATTTCTGGGATCTCAATTCTATTGCATTGGTATATGTGTCTGTTTTTCTTTCAACACCATACTGTTTTGATCATTGTAGCCCTGTAGTAAGAGCTAAAGTCAGGGAGAGTAATACCTTCAGTATTGTTCTTTTTTCTTAAGATTGCTTTGGCTATTCGGGGTCTTTTGTGGTTCCAAACAAATCTGATGATTTTTTGTTCTATTTCTTTAAAAAATGGCATTGGGATTTTGATGGGGTTTGCATTAAATCTGTATATTGCTTTGGGTAATATGACCATTTTAACTATGTTGATTCTTCCAATCCATGTGCATGGAATGTCTTTCCATTTCTTTGTGTCTTCTTCAATTTCCTTCAAAAATGTCTTATAGTTTTCAGCATAGAGGTCCTTAACATCGTTGGTTACGTTTATTCCTAGGTATTTTATTCTTTTTGCTGCAATTTCAAAAGGAATTTTTTTTTTTGCATTTCTTTTTCTGTGATTTCATTGTTAGTATACAAGAACACAATGGACTTTTGTATGTTGATTTTGTAGCCAGCAACTTTGCTGTATTCATTGATTGTTTCTAACAGCTTTTTGATGGAGTCTTTATGGTTTTCTATATATAACATCATGACATCGGCAAAGAGTGATAATTTAACTTCTTCATTCCCAATTTTGATGCCTTTTATTTCTTTCTCTTGCAGGATTGCTCTGGCAAGGACTTCCAACACTGTGTTGAAAAGCATAGGTAATAGAGGGCAGCCCTTTCGTGTTCTTGAACGTAGAGCAAAGAGCTTCAGTTCTTCACCGTTTATTATGAGATTAATTGGAGGCTTGTCGTATTTGGCCTTTATTATATTCAGTTATTTTCCTTTATACCTGTTTTATTAAGTGTTTTAATCATAAATGGATGTTGTTTCTTGTCAAATGCTTTTCTGCATTAATTGATACATTCATATGATTTTTGTCCTTTATTCTGTTTATGTGATGTATCACATTGATGGATTTGCTGATGTTGAACCATCCTTGTGCCCCGAGGATGAACCCCACTTGGTCCCGATGAATAATCTTTTTAATGCATTGTTGTATTCAATTTGCTAGAATTTTGTTTAGGATTTTTGCATATGTATTCATGAAAGATATTGGTCTGTAGATTTCTTTGTTTATGTTTTCCTTACCAGGTTTTGGAATCAGGGTTATGTTGGCATCATAAAATGAGTTAGGGAGTACTGTCTCTTCTTCAATCCTTTGGAAGACTTTGAGCAGGATTAGTGTTAGATACTCTTTGAAGGTTTGGTAGAATTCACTAGTAAAGCCATCTGGTTCTGGACGTTGATTTTGGGAAGGTTTTGGATGACTGATTCAATTTTGTTACTGGTGATCGGTCTGCTTAGATTTTCTAGTTCTTCATAGTTCAGCCTTGTAAGGCAATATGTTTCAAATAACTTGTCCATTTCTTCTAGATTACTGAATTTGGTGGCATATAATCCTTCATAGTATTTTTGGATGATCCTTTGTATTTCTGTGGTGTCCGTGATAACTTCCCCTTTTTCATTTCTGATTTAGTTAATTAGTGTCTTCTCTCTTTTTATCTTAGTGAGTCTAGCCAAGGTTTTCTCAATATTGTTAACCTTTTCAAAGAACCAGCTCTTTGTCACATTAATTTTTTCTATTGTCTTTTTGTTCTCTATTTCATTTAGTTCTGCTCTGACTTTTGTTATTTCCTTTCTTCTGCTGACCTTGGGCTTCACTTGTTCTTCTTTTTCTAGTTCTCTAAGGTGTAACATGAGGTTATTTATTTGGGATTTTTCTTGTTTCTTGAGATAGGCCTGTAATGATATAAATTTCCCTCTTAAAACTGCTTTCGCTGAATCCCAAAAATTTTGGTAGGATGTATTTTCGTTGTCATTTGTTTCTATGTATCTTTTGATCTCTCCTCTAATTTCTTCTTTGACCCTATCATTCTTTAAAAGCATGTTGTTTAATCTCCATGTATTTTATTTTTTTCTGCATTGCTTTTGCAGTTGATATACAATTTCAAAGCCTTGTGATCAGAGAATATGCTTGGTATGATTTCTATCTTCTTAAATTTGCTGAGGCTAATTTTATGTCCCAAAATATGGTCTATCTCTGAGAATGATCCATGTACACTAGAAAAGAATGTATAGTCTGATGTTTTAGGATGAAGTGCTCTATATATGTCAGTTATGTCCATTTCATCTCATATGTCATTTAGGGCTGTTATTTTGTTATTTCTTTTCTGTTTGGAGCATCTATCCATAACTGTCAATGGTGCATTTAAGTCCTCTGGTATAATTGTGTTTTGGTTAATTTCTCCCATTAGTTCTCTTAGTAGTTGCTTGGTATATTTCGGTGCTCACTTATTGGGGGCATAAATATTGATGATTGCTATGATTTCTTGTTTTATAGTCGCCTTTACCATTGTGAAATGTCCATCTTTGTCTCTTGTTTTCTTTTTCACCCTGAAGTCTGTTTCATCTGATATCATTGTGGCTACAACTGATTTTCTCTGGGTACCATTTGTTTGGAGTGTCAATTTCCACCCTTTTACTTTGAGTCTATGCTTGTCCTTGTAGCTGAGATGTGTCTCTTGGAGACAGCATGTGGTTGGGTTTCCTTTTTCATCCAGTCTTCTTCTGTGCCTTTTTATTGGTGAGTTCAGTTCATTTACATTTAGGGTGATTATTGATAGCTGAGGATTTCCTGTCATTCTATCTTTAGTTTTCTGGTAAGGCTGTGTTTCCCTTGTTTCTTTGCCTTTTTGTTGTTGTCTGTTATTAATGTGTGGTGGTATTATATGATGTTTCTCTCTGTTTCTTCTTTTATGACAGCATATGTTTCAATCTGAATTTTTTTTTTTGAGTGGCTACACTTAAGTTTATGTAAAAGAAAGTTAGATATTTAGAGTATTCCATTTTCTTCAGCGCGCTTATTTCTCCATTCCCATATTCCGGTTCAGGTCTTTACTCTCCCCCTTTTTATGTTTCAGTTGCCACAAATTGTTCCTGTTGATGGTGGTCGAATGGTCTCCTTTAGTATTTCTTGTAGTGCAGGACATGTATTAGAAAATATCCTCAGGGTATGTATGTATGGAAAGGTCTTTATTCCTCTTTCATATCTACAGGATATCTTTGCTGGGTACATTGTTCTTCACTCATAATTTCTCTCTTTCAATAGTTTGAATATTTGTTTCCACTCCCTCCTGGCTTGTAGAGTTTCTGCTGAAAAATCAGATGATACTCTATTGGACTTTCTTTTGTAGGTTACCATCTTCTTTTCCCTGGCTGCTTTCATGGTTGTTTCTTTGTCGTTGATTTTTGACAGCTTTAATACTATGTTTCTTGGAGAAGGCATGTGGGGGTTGAGGTAATTAGATGTTCTACTTGCTTCTTGGATTTGATGATCCAAGTTTTTCCACAAGTTTGGGAAGTCCTCGTTGACTATTTGTTTGTATATTCTCTCTGTTCCCTTCTCTCTTGGTTCCCCTCTTGGCATGCCCATTATTCTTATAATGCTGTTTCTGAGGGAGTCAGAAAGTTCTTGTAGAGTTCTTTCATTTCTTTTAAGTCTCAAGTCTCTTCCTTCTTCCATTTGTGTCATTTTCTGGTTTCTATCTTCGATGTCACTGATTCTTTCCTCCATCTGGTCAACTCTACTCTCTAAGCTTGCTATTTCATTCTTGATTTCTTCTATTGAGTTTTTAATCTCCAGAAATTCTATTTGATTCTTTTTAAAAATGTCAATCTGTTTGGTAAAATGTTCATGTTGTTCTTTGATTGTGTTTTTCAGTTCATTAAAGTGCCTTTCTGTGTTTTCTTGCATCTCGTTGAGTTTTTTCAGAACGGCAATCTTGAATTCTCTGTCATTTAAGTCACATATTTCCATATCTTTTAGTTCAGTTTCTGGCGACTTTTCAATTTCTTTCTGAGCTTGCTTGTTGCCTTGGTTATTCATGGCAATTAATGATTTATTATTTCTCTTCCTAGGCATCTACAGGAGTGGGTTCTGCAATATGTTGATCAGAAGAGTTCTTTCTTTTGTTTTCCAATACATGTTGGTAGAATGTTTTATTTCTCTCTGACTGCAGCCGTTTTTTTTTTTTTTTTTTTTTTTTTTTTTCTCACACTGTAGTTTTATGTTTTATCTGCACTATTCCAACTTCTCACAAAATGGCGGGATTTCCTGTAAGGCAGGATTCTCCTCTGTTAACAATTCAGCTGGATCATAGGGTGCTGTGTCCATGTGGGGATGAGGAGAGCTTTTAAAGTTCAAAGCTCTTGCTGCACCATATTCAGAGCCCATGTGTTTCAGCAGTTCTGCTTACTTCTGCAGGGATCCACCCAGACAGGTGGGGACAGGGGTGGGTTGGCTTGTGAGAGGTGGCCCAAATCAATGTTGGCGACCTCCACCACAACCTGTCCTGCTTCACAGCTCCCTTCCTTTTGTCAGAACTATTTGGACTGCAAATTTGTGTCTGTAGACCACAGTTCTCAGAACTGCTAATATTCTGTTCTTTAGATCTTACACTGCTACTGTTCCATTTCTAGCACTGGGCTGAAAATGAAGAAGTTGCCCAGGGACCTATCTATTATGGTTTTGACAGTTTGGAGCCTGGTAGAAAGTAGAACCTGTGGTTAAAATGTGAAAGAAGAGAACCAAAATTATTTTCATTACACCAAATATAATCCTACTTTTCTTCCTACTGACCTACCCTAGTAGTTGTGCTGGGGTTCTCCAGGAGAGCTTGCATTTATTTGGAAGCAAAGAAAGAAATTAAAGCATTACTTCTGCTTGTTCCCCCATGTAATAAACTAATATGTTTCCCTAAGTGTCTACTCAATTTCAAACGTATGACTCAGCCACCATAGGAAATGGACCCAAAGAAGCTTTAAATCAAGTTTATTGCCTCATCCCTTAAATTTACACTCTAATAACATTTTTTTTACTTGCAAAGGTAAATATCTTATTGATTCTCTTTACACCTATAGTGTACTTCACCAGTATCTTCAGAAGAGATCTGATTATTTCATCCATAACTGGGTGAAATAATCTGATGTTCAATCATGTTCCATATGGAATCAATTAAAGTGGTCTATTCTTCCATGAATTCCTGGAAAATTTTTGTTAACTATTATCTCAGAGGTGTCTAGGTGAGCAATTTAAAGGTAGTCAAGCTGTATCTCCATTTAAATTTACTTACATAATACTTATTAACTTTTTTTTATTCAAGTATGTATACCTCTCCCATAAGAATATAAGCACTATGACTACAGAAGCACTTTTGTCTTATATTTCTGGCAAGAATGTCACTTTATTTAACTGAGATGCTGGAGCTTTATCATTGAGGAATCTTTCTAGACTATTTTTACAATTTGGAATCTAGAATAGCACATAGTCTTGTTCTTTGCACTCCTTTTATTCTTATCCATTTCTTTATGAGAGCAGCCCAGTTCTTGCCTGAGATCTTCTCTTTTTTGCAATATGATTTTCAAATGGCCAATGGTCACCACACACACTCTTTCTAAGTAATTCTCTAGGCTATAGCAGGAATATAGCCTCAATAGGCATGTGGCCTTACTTCTAGTCATTTCAGGTCTTACTCCTAGAAACATTATTGAATGTCTCCATACTGCATATGGGGTCTGACAATTAGGTTTGTGAACTCATCCTACAAAAAGTGCTACATATCTTATTGCTGAATATCACTACACTCACGTTCAAAGTATTCCCCTTGGGAAGCTATGCACTGATGCGAGCACCTAGTCCATCCTTCAAAGCAATTTTGGAACTCTTTCTGGAATACCCATCAGAGCTGTCATTGTATTACCCTCGATGTCCTGAATGTCATCAAAATGTCATCCTTTCAATTGTTTCTTTACCTTTGGGTAAAGAAAGAAGTCAATGGGGGCAAGATCAGGAGGGTAGGAAGGGTGTTCCAACAGTTATTTGTTTACTGGCTAAAAACTCTCCCTCACTGACAGTGCCATGTGAGCTGATGCATTGTCGTTATGCAAGAGCCATGAATTGTTGGCGAAAAGTTCACGTAGTCTAACTTTTTCATGCAGTGTTTTGAGCACTTCCAAATAGCAAACTTGGTAAACTGTTTGTTCAGTTGGTACTAATTGATAATGAATAATCCCTTTGATATCAGAAAAGGTTAGCAACATCATTGCAACAAGTTTGCAAACTTAATATAGATCTGATGCTTTCTGGTCTGTGATATTCATTTCTTTTCTATTAATTCAACAATTCCTATGCCAAAATGACAAATTTTATTTTTTGATTATAGCAGTATGCCTTTCCTAGTAAAAATCCCTGTATTAATTTAAGTAGACCAACCATTATATCAAACAAACATTAGCATTTCATCACTTTAAATGATTGTTTATTTATTGCTCACATAACAGAGAAACTCAAATCTATTGGACTGGATTTCTAACCTCATGGAATGTGTCCATGTTTCCCTAAAAGCATTCAGAGTTTTGTCAGACATTGATATCCAGAAATCAAACGAAGAAAGAGTAAAGAAGTAACACGTGACAACTTTGTAGGAAGTCCTGAGAGTGTGACCATCTAAGGCAGTCCCATAGCCAAAAGTGAGTGCTGGGGAGGGAAGGACCTGAAGTCTTTTTGCACCTTTGACTTTTGACTTTTTCCTCAAAGAAAATGTATATGTGTATTGTAAGCTTATTTTTGTGGATTTTACTTAATAAATGTTACATAATGCTTTAGTTCTTTGGTAACTCTAGACTTACACACAATGTAATTTATGAGCTCAGCCTTAGATATTGATCTATGCAAAATTTTCCATATTTTCTCAACAAACTTCTGAAAATATATCTGTTTATATTCTTCCTTTCATAATCTGCTATCTCAGTTAGTTTCTAAAGGCTCTTGGTATGTCAAAAATATCTTGCAATTACTTATAGTGATGCTGTAGGGTTTCTAATGTAATGTGATTATGAGGTTGTAATTGGAACTGTGCTTCTGCTTTTGGTGAGTTGGCCCATGTGAAGCATAGTTTTTATTTCAGAAATAACAGAACTTTGAAAAGTAAACTTTGTGAACTTCAGTATTAATTTTTGATATCTACATGATTGCCTTGATATTTTTTAGTGTTAATTTGAATTAACATTTCAATAGTTTGGTTTGGGGAATTTCAAGGGTATTTTGCCACTGACATACTAGCTATTTTTATGTAACCTAGGGCCTATCTATAATTGAAGCTTTATAAAAATCAAAAATTTTTCAGAAAATATTAATATCCTGAATATATGCCTTTGTTATGTTTTAGTCTGTTTAATTATACAAAACAAACAAACAAGCATACAGAAGAATATTTGCTTCATTCATTAGTTTTTCGGGGTGACTAGGCTCAGATTTGGAACAAAGTAGTAAGATTTTATTTGATACATTCATATGATGAAAAATATAGCTGTGCAATGGAAAATTAAATGAAGAGTAAAAAGAAATATTAAATGGTCCTGAAGAAAGAATAAAAATAAACAATAATGTTATTTATACTTTTTTAAATTAGTCTCAGGTGTACAAAACAACGTAATAGTTAGACATTTACACCCCTCACAAAGCGATAACCTCTTTCTCCCAATCTACTACCCCTCTGACATCGTATATAGTTTACAATTCCATTGATTCTATTCCATATGTTAATGATATGGGGAAAGGAAAACATACAAATAGGAAAGGTCAAATCTAGAAAAAAATTAAATAAAACTGAGAATCAGTGTCTATTTACATTGTTCCTTCACTATCTTTCAAAAAGTGCCTGTGGACTTTATTTGCAATGTCACATATGCTACATTTTGCAGTGTTTGGACAATTTTTCCCTTTTAGTCCTCAATTATTAAGACAGTAAAATGGGCTTGCCTATTTTGAAGGCAGTTCCAAATATTTTCAGGCAAAGATTATATAGAAGAAAGACAAAATGGAGACATCATAGGCAACACTGTAATTCAAAGACATAATTTGACATGGCATTGTGTAGTGCAATAAATAGAAATTGCAAGGAAAATAAAAAAATAAGTGAAAAAAGGGAAAAATGGAATACTAAGCTCTAACATAAGAATATGCTTAAACAATTGTAGAGTTGATGTCCAGACATCAGTGTGAATAATTGACTTTCACTTGTCCATAAAATCTTCTTTTTCATTACCAAAAAAATAAGTGACATCTCTTCTTTTGCCATTTTACTTACTATCAGCACTCAATTCAATCTAATAAGCTCCCTTAGAGACAAAATTTGATATCTAATACACTTCACTAAAAAGTTCCAGGGATTCTTGGCAAAGAAAACAGCCAGAAGACAGACTTCCTGTGACTAAAAATGACAACATGATTTTTTTAAAAGGAAACAATGATTACAAATGAGTGAAAGAAGTTGAACAGTGAGAAGATGTGTGAGCAATGCTGGTGCAGAGTATGATGGTTTGGTCGTCACACACATACAAGTATGGGTTTCTAAAATGTGTGCATATTAAGCCATCTAAATTATGCAAATTATCTATTGTACTGTTGAGTAGCTACTATGATATAAAAGGCCAAGCAGACTGTTTTTATAAATAAGAAGGTACAATATTCGTGTAACTGCTATATTAACATATCACAAGTTATTGGATTATAAACATGAATATTATCAATAATTGCACACCTAAAATGTTATGTGTAAATCTTACTTTCTTCCTGTTGAGCAGTAGCTCAACTTTACAGTGAATTGCTAGAAACCTTCAAGTTTTTTCTTTTTAAAACAAAAAAAAATATATTAAGCTGCTCTCAGAAATTTCATGTGTTTTATGTGTGTGTGTTTTTTAATGGGGAATATTGGGGACCAGTGTGTTTCTCCAGGGCCCATCAGCTCCAAGTCATTGTCCTTCAATCTAGTTGTGGAGGCTACATCTCAGCTCCAAGACCAGTCACCATTTTCAATCTTTAGTTGCAGGGGGCTCAGCCCACCATCCCATACATGAATTGAACCGGCAACCTTGTTGTTGAGAGCTCAGGCTCTAACCAACTGAGTCATCAGAAGCTCCTCCCAAAGCTTAGCGGCAGCTTGTTGTCTTCAATCTAGTGGCTGAGGGCGAAGCTCACTGTCCCATGTAGGAATCGAACTAGCAACCCTGCTCTTCAGAGCTCAAGCTCTAACCAACTGAACCATCCAGCCAACCCTAGAATCCAACAATTTCTGTGTTTCCCTGAAAATAAGACTTAGCTAGACCATCAGCTCTAATGCATCTTTTAGAGCAAAAATTAATATAAGACCCGGAATTATATTAATTATATTATACCCAGTCTTATATTAAAATAATAGCAGGTCTTATATTAATTTTTGATCTAAAAGACCCATTGGAGCTGATGGTCCTGCTAGGTCTTATTTTCGGGGAAAGACGGTTTTAATCAATTTTGATTATTAGAAATTACCACTTCATTATTTAATACCCTTCACTATTTCAAGATTTTAACTTTAAACTTGCATCAAACCTTGCATTGCCATTAATCCTCCCTCAAAATATTCCCCTTCAGTTTGAACACACTTATCCAATCATTCTTACCACTTTCTGAAGCAGTTCTGGAAGTCTTCTTTTATTAGTGTCTTTAGTTGCACTGTCATGGCTGCCTCTATATCCTGAATTGATTCAAAACCTTTATCTTTCATGGTCATTTGACTTTGGGGAAGAGCCAGAAGTCACACAGTGCTAGATCTGGTGAATAAGATGGTGAGGACACACCATAATGTTTTCATTTGACAGAAAATGCCATACCAGAAGTGATGTATCACATGGAGCATTGTCATGATGGAAGACATTATGTTAATGCGTTCTTTGTGATCCATGATTTATGGCACACTTTAAAACACATCTTCTTTCAACCATAGCTCTCACCTGACTGACTGCACCAAACAAGTTGAAACTTGCCAGGCACTATTACTAAGGTTTGACATGTCACTTCCCAGACTGAAGATTCCTGTCTTTCCATTGGATGGCACTGAGAAGCAGCATTCACCATAGTTTTTGATAACACCTCATATGTGTTAGCTTTTTAAAGTTTGTAATTCATTATGATATCCTTCTTATTTTAAGTAAATATGCACTTTGGAATTTACTTTTGTAATCTTAATTCTGTTTTATTATTTATTTATTTTAAATTAGTTTATGGGGTGACAATTGTTAGTAAAGTTACATAGATTTCAGGTGTACAATTCTGTAATACATCATCTGTATATCACATTGTGTGTTCATCACCGAGTCAATTTTCTTTCCATCACCATATATTGGATCCCCTTTACTCTCATCTATCACTCCCATCTCTCCTTACCCTCTGGTAACAACCTGAGATTATTATATTGAGCAAACTAAGTCAGACAGAAAAAGTTGAGAGCTATATGATTTCACTGATATGTGGTATATGAAACTGAAAACAACAAAAGAGCAAGACAAACAAATGAAGAAACAAAAACTCATAGACACAGACTTTGATTTTGTTTTATTGTTCTTAGTGAAGGTCTTCCAAATTGTATAAGATAATTCTGTATAAGATAATTCTGTTCTTATACAGAATTATCACTCACTTTTTTGAAAAAACAAAAAACAAAGGCAAAACAAAACCTAGATTTTTCCCACTGCACATGCAATATATTCAATTTGCAACATCTGTTTTTGTTAATTTTTAACCATGCTTTTATTATGTTTTTCACTGTAAAGAATCAAAAAAAGAGGCCTTGCCGTTGGACAATAATCACAATGTTTCCATATTTTTCTCTCTGTTAAAATTGCCTTGATGACTTATAGAAATATACAAATTTATTTAAAAAGAGGAAAAGGAAATCTACTGTTATAATATGGCTTAATTATTATATTTATGTTAAAGTAACTAATGAATTCAGACAGTTGTGAGCTGGTAAACTGGCTCTCCAATAATAAAGCCTTAATCTATAATGTTTGCAGATTTCCATTGTATCAATACTCACACAAGCACCCCTTTAAAGTTACTAACCATTTAATATGCAATGGACTCTCTCCAACTGGCTCCAGCCCCAGCATACCACTGCAGTTGGACTTCGGTGAAAGTGCTGTTTATGTTTATGAAGAGAATGGAATAATTATGTCCATCTTCCAGCCCTACAATTATTCACACTTCTATTTGTTGGGCCTGCACTCACTGGCTCACTTTCAGCATATGTCTCTTCGGTATAGAACATTTTTTTAAAAAATTAAAAGTAGTAAATTACTGTCAACAGCTGAATTGCAAACAGTCCAAAGTCCTCCTTAAATGTGGACTAGCCATATTACAGAATATGTGATTACAAGTGTAAATTACAGACAGGTAAGCCTTTCTACCTTAAAAGAAAGCTGTGTCCCAGCGTGATAAAACACATCTCTCAAAGCTAGTGGAATTAAAACCGACCTCATCAGGAGTGCTGTAATACAAAGGGAACCAAATATCAATTAAATGTTTAGGTCATAAAACAGGAGTCAGTCTAAAGGCAAGGGAAGTAAAAGGTAAAATAAATGAATGGGACTATATCAAACTTAAAAGCTTCCGCACAGCAAAAGACACCATCGACAAAATAAAGAGGCAACCAATTGAATGGGAGAAGATTTACGCAAACAGTGCCTCTGATAGGGCGCTAATATCCAAAATATACAAGGAACTCATACATCTCAACAACAAAAAACAAACAACCCAATTGAAAAATGGGCAGAGGACCTGAAGAGACATTTCTCAAAAGAGGACATACAAATGGCAAATAAACGTAAGAAAAAATGCTCAACATCACTAATCATCAGAGAAATGCAAATAAAAACCACAATGAGATATCACCTCACTCCGGTTACAATGGCTATCATCAACAAGACAAAGAGTAATAAGTGTTAGAGAGGCTGTGGAGAAAAAGGAACCCTCGTACACTGTTGGTGGGAATGCAGACTGGTGCAGCCATTATAGAAGGCAGTGTGGAGGTTCCTCAAAAAATTAAGAATAGAATTACCATATGACCCAGCAATCTGTTGCCTGTGTATCTACCCAGAAAATCTGAAAACATTTATCCATAAAGACAAGTGTACTCCAATGTTCATTGCAGCTTTATTTACGGTGGCCAAGACATGGAAACAACCAAAATGTCCTTCAACAGATGAATGGATAAAGAAGTTGTGGTATATATAAACAATGAAATACTATTCAGCAGTAAGAAAAGATTAAATAGGACCATTTGTGACAACATGGATGGATCTTGAGATTATAATGCTAAGTGAAATAAGTCAGACGGAGAAAGCAGAGAATCATACGATTTCACTGATATGTAGTATATAAACCCAAAACAACAAAAGAACAAGACAAACAAATGAGAAACAAAAACTCATAGACACAGACAATAGTTTAGTGGTTACCAGAGGGTAAAGGGGGAGAGGGGTGGTAGAGGAGGGTTAAGGGGATCAAATATATGGTGAAGGAAGGAGAACTGACTCTGAGTGGTGAACACACAGTGTGATTTATAGATGATGTAATGCAGAATTGTACACCTGAAATTTATGTAAATTTACTAACAATTGTCACCCCAATAATAGTTAAAAAATCAAAAGAAAGAAAAACAACAGGAGTCAGTTATTTTGAGTAATGCCTATCCATAAGGAAACTTGAAACCAGAGTTGGTACACAGAAAGTGTATGAGCATATATAAATAAATGTTTGCAACCAAAATTCAGTATCATATATGTGGATCATTTTTATTTTATGTTCAATACAAATGGCTTGTGCTCTCCACTTCTCCTTACCTTTATACAGTTTTACAGTTTTGGAGCACCTCATGAAATCATTAAGTCAGCACCCTAACTCATTTCCTATCTCTTGTCTTGCCTCCCCACCCCACTTTCCATCACTTACTTCATCTTCCACACTTCCATCAGAAGAATGTGAGATAATTTCATGCCACTACCTCACTTAAAATTCTTAAGGAATTCTCTATTGTGTAAAATGTATATATTAAACAATTAATCATTTTAGAAAAGGCCTTAATAATCTGACATTAAATTTTATTTTAAGTTTTTCTTTGACGTTCTCAATATAACTATGTTCTACTTACTTTATATAGAATTATCGCTCTCATGGAAAAAATAAACAAAAAAGAGTTCTCACTAATATCTGTTTGTTTTACCTGGAGTACCTCTGTTCCCCTTAACCTTCCCAGTCTTGCATACTCATATCCTTCTGTAGCCAAGTATCATTTTTTCAAGGCATTTTCAAAAGGAAATGGTTAAAATTCCTTCTCTTCTAATTTACACTATGCAAAGAGCCAACTTTTTCTGTATGCTCCCAATCCTTTATATTTCATGTCTAGAAGCAATTTTAATGTTTAATAAAGTGAATATTTGAATACCTCTGCAATGAACATTATTAATAGGTAGATCAGGTCTACTCATATTTTATTTTAATCACTGAGACCATACTTAATATATATTTGTTAAATGAGTGAATGAATGATAACATGCCTGGCTGTTGACATGACTTACAAATTTTGCTCTAACACAATATATAAAAATGACCTATATCAATCAACCCTAGGCCAAAAAATGGTGAATTACTACTAGGATACATTATTTACATCTTCTATAACTGATGTCTTTGCATCTTTTCACCTATAGTGCAATTCGTTTATATGCAACTATATGCTTTATAAATCTTATTAGTTCACTGACGTTCAAGTAATGTATCAGATCATGGTCTAGAACTTTGAATATTCCAGCATTTATCTTTTCAAAACCAGAATTCAAATTATCTCTTAAGAATGTTTAACAACTTTGAGGATATCAATATATCCTCTGTTATTAGAAATGTAGTTGTGATAATAAGTCTAAGACCTTTCATTAATTAACAACTATCCCTATTGATCAATTGTTTATGAGTATAATCTAATTATTTCTTAACTCTCAAAATTTAAATCTGGCCACTGAAATGCTGAAAATATTTTTTTGGACATTGACTTAAATTCACTTCCTATACTAATACTTCCTATACTACTTTAAATTAAGTTAAATTATTTCAGAACAGATTTTCCATTTTTTTTCTGGGGAAATTGTGATTATAAATCCATTAATTTGAGAGCAGAAATATGCTTTTGGGCAAATAGCTAGTATCGATATATAATTATCAAGGAATGAGAGATGACAAATGAGTCAGAGTCAATGAGAGCAAATAAAATTTCCTTTAATGATTCCAGAAATAAATACAGAAATCTAAAATTACAAAGTAACAGAAAGTTAGGATACAAGAATATACTGCATTTGGTTAAAGATAAAAAAAACACAAAGTAATTCAAGAGTATTAGCAGATATTCAGTGAAGATGGTCAAGTAGGTAAACACTGTATTCACCTCTTCTCAGAACCATGTCTATCACAATTAAACTACAGAACAACCCTCATTGAGAATCACCTGAAGTCAAGCTGAATAGAAGCTTTACAACTATGAACATACAGAAGAAGCCAACTCAAGACTGGTATGAGGGACAGAGACATGGAACGGGCTGGTCCCACACCCACATGTGACCGTGAAAAATTGGGAGGGATATCTCAGATGTGGAGAACCTCCCCTGGAGAAGCAAGGTGTCCCGGCCCCACATCAGGCTCTCCAGCCCAGGGTTCCAGTGCCGGGGAGAGAATCCCCCATAATTTCTGGCTGTGAAAACCAGAGGAGATTGTGGCTGAGCGAACTGGAAGATGGCTACAGTCCTACGCATTCCTCTTAAAGGGTCCTTGCACAGACTTACTTGCTGATGGACTCACTCACTTTGAGCTTCAGTGCTGGGGCAGTAGCTTGAAAGTCACCAGGAACATACAGGAGAAACTTAGTTATTTGGCTGCAGGACAAAGGCTAAAGGGGCAACATTCTCCTGGATGGAGGAACTTGTGGAAACCATTGTTTCTTTGTTGAATCTTCCCCCTCCTTGCCTGCAGATGCAAGCAAATGCCATATCTGATTCTTCATCAAATTGGCTATCACCTTTTATATGCCCCACACTAGTGATTACCTGAGACCCTGCCACTCTGAACTTTGGGACAAAACCAATCAGCCTGAGGATCAATCCCTTTCACTGATGTGCAAACAGCAACCAAGGCTCAACTACAATAGGGGGGAATACACAAGGGACACACCTGGAGCACCCGGCTCTAGTGACCAGGAAGACTGTACCACTGGGTCCTACAGGACCCCTTCTACATAAGGCCACTAAGATAGGGAGGCATAGCAGCCCTATCTAATACACAGAAACAAATATGGGGGCAGCTAAAATGGGGAGACAAAGAAACATATCCCAAATGAAAGAACAGAACAAAGCTCCAGAAAAAGAACTAAACAAAATTAAGACAAGCAATCTACCAGATGCAGAATTCCAAACACTGGTTGTAGGGATGCTTGATGATCTCAGGGAGAACTTTGACAAAGAGATAGGAAACATAAAAATAGAGATATAAAACACAAGAAAGAACTAGTCAGAAATCAAGAGTACAATAACTGAAATGAAGTATACTTTAGAGGGAATTAACAGTAGATTAGATGAAGCAGAGGACTGAATCAGCAATTTAGAAGACAGGGTAGCAGAAAACACCCAATCACACAGCAAAAACAACAAAAAAAGAATAATAATAATTTTAAAAAATAGGTGTTTCATTTTTGTGTAAATGTGAGGTAACACATTTCCCTTATTTTTTCATATGGAATATATTGTATAGCATTTACTATTTCTATACCCTTTTAAAAAACTTATTGTACCCTAAATACTTACAGCAATGTATGCTAAGTACTGCTTGATGATTTTTAAATATATGGATACAGTTGTATAATCATAACTAAGTTGCATAAGTGTAATATTGTAAGAGAAAACATTCTAGCATCTAAGAAGACTTTCTCACGTTCATTCCTAGTCAGTATACATCCCTGGCCCGTGAATTAATGATTATTATATCCCAATTAATTACATGTGCATATTTTTAAATATTTATGAATGGAATTATATGGTATTTTTTTTCTGCTAACCCTCCAAAAAAGAGGTTTTTGTTTTTTTTTTTCTGGTTGATGCCAGAGGCTCCTCTGACTTATTACAGCTTTAATTCCTTTCAGGGAACTTAGTTGAGTGTATTCTCAAATCATTAGTTTCCTTTATTTCAGGGGTTGGACACACATTGGAATCCTATGTTGAATTTTTTAGCAACCTATGTCATCTCTTATAATAATCTGATCTATCACTATCAGGAATTCCTCCCTCACTTTTTTTTTCTTTGAAATAGGTATATAATATACCTGATGTTGGGGCAGAAAAATGTGAAGAAATTTTAGAGTGACAAAAATGAAAATAAAACTGAGTATATTAATGTTTACACATACTGGGTATTCTAAATTTCATTTTTATACCCAAAAGTTTAGCAATTGAAACTTCATAAACAATAATTATCATTGTTATACAGCTGGGATGCCTGTTGATTTATAGATTCTTCTCTATTACTGGACTGCATTCCACTACTTTTGGTTCCATTCTTTCTTACAAAAATTATTGCATCATGAATACAATTCTGTATTACATCATCTATAAATCCCATTGTGTTTTCACCACCCAGAGTCAGTTCTCCTTCCATCACCATATATTTGATCCCTTTTACCCTCATCTACCACCCCCCACCCCTCTTACTCTCTGGTAACCACTAAACTATTGTCTGTGTCTATGAGTTTTTTTTCTCATTTGTTTGTCTTGTTCTTTTGTTGCTTTTGGTTTATGTACCACATGTCAGTGAAATCATATGATTCTCTGCTTTTCTGTCTGACTTATTTCACTTAGCATTATATCTATGTAACTTTACTAACAATTGTCACCGCAATAAACTTTAATTTAAAAAAAAAGATTGTTGCATCATATACCTTTTACCATTCACCCCACACTATAGTTAGGTCCCACTCACTAAGACATCTGCTTCCTCATTGATCCCTACATTTCCCTCTGGAGGAGAGGTAGAAAAAATAAAATAAAAAAAGATAAGCATAATAAATTTAAATAAGTAGGGTAGGTATAGGATTTTTTTGTCTATATAAAACACATAATGTATACTTTAAGCCTTCTTAAATAATTATTAATAGTCTATAATAATTAAATGTTCATGATTAAAGAATGCAAAGTGAATTAGAGCTGAATTAAAACAGATCAGTATTTCTCTTTCTCTGACTTATCTTTATTAGCATAATGTGTTCAAGGTCCATCCATGTTGTCTCCTTTTCCATAGCTGAATAACATTTCATTGTATGTATACCACATCTTTTTAATCCATCCAGCCACATTATTCTGGGTGAAATTTTATTTATATTTTCTTTGGATATATATCTAGAAGTGGAATTGTGGGTTCTATGGTAGATATGTTTTTAAGAACATCCATAACGTTTTCCTCTGTGGTTGAACCAATTTACATCCCCACCAAGAATGTGTAAAGTTTCCCTTTTCACCACATCCTAACCAGCAGCTCTTATTTCTTCTCTTCTTGATGATGGCTATTCTAACAGGTATGAGGTGATATCTCATTTTAATTTTGATTTGTACTTCCCAGATAATTAACGGTGCTGAGCATCTTTTCACGTTCCTTTTGGCCCCTTTGATGTTCTTTTGGAAAAATGTCCACTTAGTTTGTCTGCCCATTTTTAAATCAAGTTTTTGTTGCTATTCTTGTTATTAAGTTCGAGTTCTTTATATATTTTGTGTATTAATTCCTTATCCAATACACAGTTTGCAAAAATTTTCTCCTATTCTGTAAGTTGTCTTTCCATTTTGTTAAATGTTTATTTTGCTATGCAGAGGACAAGTACTGTATTATATCACTTATATGTGAAATCTTAAAAATGTCAAACCTGTAAAAAACAGAGAGTAAAATGGTCCTTTTCAGTGGATGTGGGGTAGTGTTTATTGGTACAAACTTGTAATGAGTAGTAAATAAGCCATACACATCTAAGGAACAATCTAATGAATATAGAATATGCACTATAATTATATCATGTGATTAATATTCCTACAACAGCAATCATCCTATTACAATATATAAATGTAGCAATGTAAAATGCTGTATACTTTAAAATTACAATATGTTATATGTCAAACGTATTCAATAAAATATAAAATAAAACAAACCAAACTTATATTTACTGTTTCTACCACACTGAATTTATTGATACTGGAAGAAAATCTTGTTTGTATTCTTAATTCTAATCAAGAAACATTTCCTGTAACAAAGGAGTTAGATTTCAATACGACACAGACCACTAACATTCTAGACATAGGGACAGAGAAAAGAATAGGTTGGCCCTATTCAATATCTATACCCATGTTGACAAGTAAATACTGTCATATTATGATGGTACTGATTTTGTAAGTAAGTTATTTGTATCAGTTGCAGATGCAAAAAAAGTAAACTTTCTGGAAGAAATTAATAAGGAAAGCCACAAATCCAAAAACTGAATGATGTGGGATAAAAGCAGCCTATGGTACATCAAAAAGGTCAGATTGCTTTCTTCTACACTTGAATTTTTCAAAATTGCTTGTGCTTTCCATGTGGAAAAACAAGAGAATATGTTACCTCACACTTTAAACAAAATGAAACACCTAAACATGAAAGTCAAAGCTTAAAATGTTAGGAAGAAAAAAATATAAAAAGTCTCTTTATAATCTCAGGGAAAGGAAGCTATGTTATGCAACAAAAACGGCACAAAAGCTATTTGTAATACATATTACACACAATCAATTAACATTGAGAATATATGAACATTCCTAAAAAGCACAAAGAAAAAATAACCATTATAAAAATGAGCATAATACATGAGTTTACATCTTTCAGTAAAAGAGATAATATCATCATATAAATGTATGAAGGTAATCATCAACCTTCATTATATTGAGGGAAGTGAAATTATGAACAGAGTAAGACATTATTTTAGCACCAGTATATTGGCAAAATTTGGTATCGTAGGAGTGTTAGAATGTAATTTGGTTCACTTTATAAAACATGCACAGAAATGTTCTTAGCATTATTCATAAACATTAAGAATGGAGAACAACTCAAATATTAATTGCTAGTCCAACATATATACAATTTATTATATTGTTACAAAATAGAATGGTACAGAGAAGTAAACATTACAGAAAAGAAAAGTAAATAAAGTACAAGTACACAATAAGCACATAGACAAATCTTGAGCATCATATTTAGCAAAAATGAAAGCTATAGAAAGCTACCTCAAATATGACACTATTTTATAATGCTCAAAAACAAGCTAAACTAAACAATATATGCTTTAGAATGTATACATATGTGATTGAAATATTTTTTAACTAAGCAAGGGGATGACAAACACAAAATCAAGATGAAGTACCTCTGAGGAAAATATTCTGACCTGAATTAGAGAAGGCAGAGGTTGATGGTAACATTCTATTTCTTCAATTGGTAATGAGTAAATACAAGATTGTTTCATTAGATAATAGATAGATGGATGATAGACAATAGATAGATAGATAAATAGATATCTCTGTATATATTTTACACACTGTGTGTATATGTGATTAAAGAAAACACCATGTATAAAATTTGTTTCTATGTATCAGTTTAATGAAATGACTTGAAAGAGAAGGAATTTTTCCAAGCTGATTTGAGGGTTTACAAAGACAAGGAAAAATGGAGGGACATCTGAAAGCACTGTAACAATAGCAGGCTAACTAGAACTTTAAAATAAACAATTTTTCTTTTCTTTCTTTTTTTAATTAAAGTTTATTAGGATGACAATTTTTGCAAACAATGCTTCTGATAAGGGGCTAATATCCCAAATATATAAGGAACTCATACAACTCAACAACAAATAAACAGACAATCCAATTTAAAAAAAAATGGGCAGAGGATCTGAATAAACATTTCTTTAAACAGGACATACAAATGGCCAGTAGACATAAACTATTATTTTAATTGGAAGAAAGAAGCCTATCATCAAGTTGGACCAGGGTTAGCTTTCATACATGGTCTTCCTGTTTTTGTTTTTCCCTTTTATGGTCTGAGAGAAGAAAACCCTGGGAAATAGACCTGGCAGTCACACCTCCTCCAGTCCATTAATTTTCCATACAGCTTGTGGAGTCTTATGGGGGTTTCCCAGATGAGGCCATTAGCTAAAATGTGTGGGAAGATGAGACCTAGTGGGAAAAGCTGGAAATGTTGGAGGTTTGTAACAGAGGTGAAGTAAGCCCAAAGATAGCAACAATTCCAAAACTCTAAGAAATAAAGCAGCTTGAGGACAGGTGTTCTCAAAGCTGCTCCTGGTGCGGTGGGTTTTGCATGCCACAGACTCACAATTCTGGAGGAACAGATGTGGTAAAATTATAACCAGGCTGCAAGAACACTGAAGGTTTCATTCAAAAACAGAATTGATATAATTTGCACCTGCCAATTTTCATTTCTCTTTTTTTTAACTTTGGCATTCTTGATCAAATAAGAAATTTTCTCTGAAATTTTAAAGAACTTTGAGTTACGTAACTGTATTATGAAGAAACAGTCAGATTATAAAACTCATTTAATATTGACTATATATGAGCATATTCTGTGAATGGTTGTAGAATTTCTGACACAGTGTACTGGAGTATGACTACAATACACAAAAGGATCCCATTTTGTGGCAGAAATCATAAAGTGCATTCATAGAAACCCTCAGATTCTTGAAGGTAGTACCAGGGGATTAACTCATCTAATGTGAGTATGACCATTCCACCCTTATGTTTACCATCTACTTGGATCAAGATTTTTTTCTCACTTCAAACTAATGCACTAAGAAACCAGGCAACACAGTTGCAAGGCAAAGTGGCAAACCCAGACTCCTTAGAGAATATAACATAGCAATTATTTAATCATTCAATGTGATCATTTAAATTTTTATGGATTATAATGCATACATTAGGTAAACTATTGGGAACCAGAGAAAAATAAATGTGATACACTGTATATTTAAAGTTATATTATCACTTTACCCAGATTCATATTATCACTGTGTTTCCAGGAATAACATACACTACCTGAACTCTATTTTTCACTATAATTTTTAAAGATAGCTATGATTAAACACTACTATCCACTACATGGAAATATAAAGATAAAATTTTTATACTTGAAAATTGCATCAGTTTTTGGAAATATGACCATAATGGGGAAGGTATTATGGAAGAGCCAGATCTAATGGAAACTTTCAAGAAAATGTGTCATTTTCAATCACTTAAAAGCAAATATATAGAGATAGTTCTATACTTTAGATTAAATAAGACTTGAAATTCAGGAAGAAGTTGGAGACAATGGTGTGGATACAAAGTATGTGTAGATGTAGTAAATCAATTGATGTGCATTTGCAGCACTATTCATATGGTTAAAATAAAACAACTGCTATATATTGACAGTGATTGCTTATGATGGCATGCCATGAAACTGTTGGTAACCAGAAATTTGATAGCTTATTCAAGGCAAGCAGAATAAGAACCTTGAAACCAATAAAACCATGTCTGTGTTATGAAAAAAAAAATAGTTATTTCATCTTCTACATGGTGTGAGCTGTATATATTTCAATGATTCACATAAACCTGATTGAATGAAAAAATACTGATATCATACTGTCATCTGTCTGCTCTTGTGTGTACTTAACAATGTATTAGAAAAAATAATTATATGCTTATTTGCAATATTCAGGAAGAATAAGAATAGTAAGCAATCAGCTACATTCAGATAGGGCTAGTTATAACAGTTTTAATGATCTTTCACTTTAGTAAATGTCAATGAGAATAAGTAAATAATGTGAATTGGTCCAGAGGATCTTTACTTATACCATTTAACATGTGTGCAATGGAAATATATACAAATGGCCCAGCTGAGATTCTAAAGCTAACATACAATTCTAGCTATCATGACATTAGTACCTACAACATTCTAGGCAGATTGTGCCTTTGGGTTTTAAAAGATGAATGACAGAAATGGATATATAATTAGAAACACTATAGAATGAGGAGATTTAACAAAATCAAGAGAAGAAAGTGGAAAAAATCTTATTTTTAATAATGTCAGACAAGTGCTAGAGAAAAAGATGTGAAGTATTAGAAAATAAAGTGATTCGTGGAAAAAAATTCTGAGCAATGTGCTGTGAAGACAAGAGCCAGGCTTTTAAATATCGCAATTATGCAGCTACTTTTCTAGCGTCATCAAACAAATATTACCAGATCACTTTAGATGAACTTATCTTCCCTGTCATCATTTAGAATTCCCATTTAAGTCACATATTTTAAATGAATGGTTTTCATATGTTCATGTAGATCTTCTGAGAATTAGGAGAGAAGAAAATATCACATTGCAAGGGATTTAAATGCAGAATACCTGGGGTAGATACAGAGAGTGGGAATAGTAGACAGGAGAACTTGGAGACCCCAGTACAGGTGTAACACCTGCAAAAGACAGAAGGAAGAAGGAAGGTTAGCGAGAGAGATCTTCCAAATATATAGCAGTTCTGAGACTGTTCTCCAGACCAGAAGGGAGTAGCCCTCAGAGACTGCTCTTAAGTCCCCATTCTGGGCAGAATGCCTGCTCTGTCACTGCCTGGAAGCAGCCAGGAGGGTGGTCTCAGTCTGAGCAGCAGAGCAAAGCAAAGGTGCAGCGCAAAATGTGGCAGGCACTTCTGCCCACAATAGGTTCCCCAAATGCTCAGCGCACTCCTCTGTGTGGTACACAAACAGATGTGCATGTGCTCCTACAGACAGCCTAGGGCGTCCTCGGGTTCATTTGCAGAAAATAAGGAAGACCTTAACACAAGTGGGATGGACAAACCTCATGAGAAATGATATGAAGGGTGATGAGTAAGGAGAAAGACCTAGAATATGTTCTACTGGGGTCGATCTGTTTACATGTGACAAAAGTACGATGTAAATTGGTTTCAGGAAAAAGGAGACCAGTTGGATTATGTCTAGTGACGTGGATAAAATGGGTGGAGTCACAAGAAGATAAAGGTGCTTTTCTCCGTGTTGTCTCGGTTTTCCTATAGGATCTTTCATCTGTCCAGTATCCCCCAGATCCCAAAATAATAGGCAAAGACCCTGTATCTCACATTGAATCCCAGGCTCATTCCTGTGCGAACTGGGTTGCTCTTATTACCACACCTTAAATCATGGGGAAATATGCAATTTCTATAACATTAGAGTACTGGGATGACAACTATAAGGTGAGAGATGAGTGGTTTACCTAAAGAAATTTCATGGCAGAAAAAAAAATAAAAAAGGTGTATTATATATCGAGGGTTGAATGAGGGAAGAGCCATAGTGGAAGATTTTGAGTACGTTTGATGTGTGTGTGTGTGTGTGTGTGTGTGTGTGTGTGTGTGTGTAGAAATCACTTGATCTGCTGGTACCAAAATAAAGGGATGTCTGATAATAACATATAGGCATAGAGGCATTTTGAATTCGTTTCTGAAGGTATCCCTAGGCAGAGATAAGCTAGGATATTGCCTGACTCTGGATGCCCATTGCTGAAAACAGAGTTCAATATACAATATGTTCTCAATAACTATTTATTCCATAAGTACTCTCATTAAATAAATAAATGCAAACATTTCCAGAAAGTGAATCTGTGTATCAAATCAATGATCTACATGTACATGGTCTTATCATTAGGACTATACTCAGAAGAAAACAACATCAGATTACTCCCCTCAAAAAGAAAAAATCACTCAAAACCAAATTAAAAAAAAATAATAAAATTGTCAAAGAAAAACAGCTAATCAAAATCTAGGAAGTGTCCTAAGTCTCAGGAGTACTGGACATAGGCCTGGTGGTGCTACTCTCAGTGTGCATTTGTGCAGGCAAGAGCAGAAACAGCACTGACTCTCTAAAAACTGTCATCCAGACCCCTCAGCCCCTCACATTTAAATCTACAGTCCCAAATTCACTCTGGACACCAGGTGACCGGTGCTACCTGAGCAATAGGCAGGGGACTCTTTGGCACAGTGGAAGACAACCTGGAGATTATTTGGTGGGCTTAAGCCAAAACTGGTGCTGCTCCTTGTTTTGCTTTGCTTTTTTTTTCTTTTCGTTTTTTTCTTTTGTTGTTGTTTTTGTTTGTTTTTTGTTTGTTTGTTTTGTTTTGCTTTGTTTTCTCTTTATTTCTTCGATATATTTGCCTTTGTTGAGTGGGAATTGTCGGTCATTTTTACATGTGAATGTACTTGATTTTTTTTTCTTTGTTGTTGTTGTTCTTGTTGTTGTGCTTGGTGATTTGCTTTGTTCTGAAACTGCCCTACCAGGGCCCATCTTAAGAGGCACAAGATTCAACAAATCCAGAAGTCAACTCCAGACCAAACCAGAGTACTACTGGGAGTGACCTACAAGTCACACACCCAGAGGGAATTCTCTGCAGACACAAGAGCCCATAGAAGCCAAATGTCATTCAAGTGGTCAACCCTCAACCAGCAGACCACCTTGCTGTGGGGAGAGCCAAGTCTCACAACTAGTCAGCCTATTAGTTAAACCACTCTACTCACAAGCAAAAAGCAAATAAAGTTCTTGAACAGGACAATATACACAACACAAGAGTCACCTTTGGAGCACACGCAGAGGAGAAGGACGAAGTAGTGCAAGTCAAATTTAAATGACACACACTACATAAGACAACCCAGCAAGAACCAAGAACTCTAAGGGATCTACCTAATACATCAAAGCAAACACAGAGTCTCAGTCAGAATGGGGAGACAAAGAAACATGTCCCAAATAAAAGAACAGAAGAAACCTCCACAACTGGAACCAAATGAAGCAGAGGTAACCTATCAGAGACAGAGTTCAGAACACTGGTGATAAGAATGTTTAAGGAGCTTAGAGAAGACATAAAAAAGGATGTAGAAATCATAAAGAAAAACCAGTTAGAACTAAAGAAGGAGGTAGAAATCATAACGAACAACCAGTTAGAACTATAGAACACAATTACCGAAATTAAGAACTCACTTGAAGGAATGACCAGCAGGTTAGATGAAGCAGAAGATCGAATCAGTGACTTAGTAGACAAGTTAGCAGAGATCACCTAAACAGAATGAAAAAAGAATAAAAAACAATGAAGATGGGTTAAGAGACCTCTGTGATAACATCAAGTGCAACAACATGCTCATCATAGGAAAACCAGAAGGTGAAGAGAGGAAGCAAGGGATTGAGAATATATTTGAAGTAATAATGTCCGAAAACTTCCCGAACCTGATGAAGGAAACCAATATACAAGCCCAGGAAGCGCAGAGAGTTCCAACCAGGATAAACCGAAACAGGTCCACACCAAGACACATTATAGTTAAAATGGCAAAGCTTAAAGACAAAGAGAGAATCCTAAAAGCAGCAAGAGAAAGACAGAGGGTTACATACAAGGCAACTCCCATAAGGCTATCAAATGACTTTTCTATAGAAACATGGAAGGCAAGGAGGGAGTGGCAGGAGATACTCAAAGTGATGGATCACAAAGACCTACAACCTAGATTGCTTTATCCAGAAAGGCTATCATTTAAAGTTGATGGAGAGATACAGAGCTTCCCAGAAAAGAATAAACTGAAGGAATTTATTAGCATCAAGCCAGCATTGCAAGAAATACTAGAAGGACTTCTGTAAATAGAAGAAAGATGAAACCAATCTAACTACAAATTTTAAAAATGGCAATAACTATATACCTATCAATAATCACTTTAAATGTAAATGGATTAAACGCTCTAATCAAGAGACATAGGGTGGCTGAGTGTATAAGAAAGCAAGACCCTTGTATATGCTGTATACAAGAGACTCACTTCAGATCAAAAGACACACACAGGCTGAAAGTGAAGGGTTGGAGTAAGATATTTCTTGCAAATGGAAGCAAGAAAAAAGCTGGAATTGCAATACTTATATCTGACAAAATAGTTTTAAAATGAAGAACATATTAAAAGACAAAGATGGACACTATATAATAATAAAGGGATCAATCCGACAAGAGGACATAACCCGAATAAACATCTATGCACCTAACATAGGAGCACCTAAATATATAAAACAGGTACTGAATGACATAAAGACAGAGATCAACAGTAACACTATCATGTAGGGGACTTCAACACACCTCTGACAAGAAGGGACAGGTCTTCCAGACAGAACATCAATATGGAAACAACAGCCTTAAATGATACATTGGACCATTTGGATTCAATCAATATTTTCAGAGCATTTCACCAAAAAGCTGCAGAATACACATTCTTCTCAAGCGCACATGGAACATTTTTCAAGATAGATAATATGTTAGGCCACAAAACAAGTCTTGATAAATTCAAGAAAATTGAAATTAAAGCAATTGTCTTCTCTGACCACAGTGCTATATAATTAGAAATGAAGTACAGGAAAAAAACTGGAAGACACACCAATTCATGGAGGCTGAATAACTTATTACTAAATAATGAATGGGTCAAGTAGGAGATCAAAAAGGAAATCAAAAGATATCTCCAGACAAATGAGAATGAGAACACCACGACCCAAAATCTATGGGATGCTGCGAAAGCAGTCCTAAGAGGGAAATTCATAGCACTGCAGGCCTACCTAAAGAAACAAAAAACATCACTAATTGACAGTTTATCTTCACACTTAAGGGATCTGGAAAAAGAACAGCAAAATAAGCCCAAAGGGAGCACAAGAAAGGAGATAATAAAGATCAGAGCAAAAATAAATGAAATAGAAACCAGAAAAACAATACAAAAGATCAATGAATCCAAGAGTTGGTTCTTAGAGAAGATAAACAAAATTGACAAACCTTTAGCCAGACTCATTAAAAAAAGGAGAGAGAGGACCCAAATTAAAATCAGAAATGAAAGAGGAGTAGTGACAACAGACAAAAATAAATAAATACATATCTAAATAGAAGACAGCAGTAATGCATATGGTTATAATCTTTGATAATGTGACACACACATACACAAGAACAGCTAGAAATTAATTTTTTTTTGTTTTTTTATAAGACTTTTATTCACTCTTTTTTAAAAATTATATTTTTTTCTATTACAGTCACATTCAATATTATTTCAGGTTAGCTTCAGGTATATAGCATAGTGGTTAGACATCTATCTTTTAATAAAATTTATATTTATATAATTTATATAATATATAACATATAATTTATATTATTTATATATAAAATTTGTAAATAATTTATACATAATTCATATAATATATAATATATAATTTATATACTTTATATAAACTTATATAACCCACCAGGCAATATACATAGTTGTTGCAACATTATTGACTATATTCTCTATGCTGTACTTTCCATCCCTGTGACTAGATTGTAGCTACCAATTTGTATTTCTTAACCCTTTCAACTTTTTCACCCAGCTCTCCAACTCCAAGGCCCTCTGGCAACCATCAGTTTACTTTGTTCTTTAAATTCCACATAAAAGTGAATTTGTATGGTATTTGTCTTTCTCAGTCTGACTCCTTTCACTTACCATAACACGCTCTAGATCCATTCATGTTGTCTCAAATGATAAGATTTCTTTCTTTTTCATGGATGAGTATTATTCCATTATCTGTATGTACTATCTCCTCTTTATCTAATCATTTATTGTAAACAGTGCTCATAGGGATACCTATATATTTTTGAATTAGTTTTCTGGATTTCTTTTTTTTTAAATTTATTTATTGGGGTGACAATGGTTAATTAAATTACATAATTTCAGGTGTACAATTCTGTATTACATCATTTATAAATCCCATTGTGTGTTCACCACCCAGAGTCAGTTCTCCTTCCATCACCATATATTTGATTCCCGTTACTCTCATCTCCCTCCCCCCACCCCCATGACACTCGGGTAACCACTAAACTATTATCTGTGTCTATGAGTTTTTGTTTCTCATTTGTTTGTCTTGTTCTTTTGTTGTTTTTGGTTTATATACCACATATCAGTGAAATCATAGGGTTCTCTGCTTTTTCTGTCTGACTTATTTCGCTTAGCATTATACTCTAAGATCCGTTCGTGTTGTCACAAATGGTCCTATTTCATCTTTCCTTAACGCCTAATAGTATTCCATTGTGTATATATACCACAACTTCTTTATCCATTCATCTATCGAAGCACATTTTGGTTGTTTCCATGTCTTGGCCACCGTAAAAAAACCTGCAATGAACATTGGAGCACATGTATCTTTATGTATAAATGATTTCAAATCCTTTGGGTAGATACCCAAGAGAGAAATTGCTGGGTCATATGGTAATTCTATTTGTAACTTTTTGAGGAACCTCCACACTGCCTTCCATAGCGGCTGCACCAGTCTGCATTCCCAACAACAGTGTATGAGGGTTCCTTTTTCTCCACAGCCTCTCCAATACTTATTACTATTTGTCTTGTTGATGGTAGCCATTCTGACTGGGGTGACGTAATATCTCATTGTGGTTTTTATTTGCATTTCTCTGATGATTAGTAATGTTGAGCATTTTTTCATATGTTTATTTGCCATTTGTATGTCCTCTTTTGAGAAATGTTTCTTCAGGTCCTCTGCCCATTTTTCAATTGGGTTGTTTGGTTTTTTGTTGTTGAGTTTCATGAATTCCTTGTGTATTTTGGATATTAGACCCTTATAGGAGGCACTGTTTGCAAAAATCTTCTCACATTCAGTCGGTTGCCTCTTTATTTTGTTGATGGTTTCTTTTGCTGTGCAGATACTTTTAAGTTTCATATAGTCTCATATGTTTATTTTAGCTTTTACTTCCATTGCCTTTGGAGTCAAATTCATAAAATGCTCTTTGAACCCAAGGTCCATAAGTTTAGCACCTATGTTTTCTTCAATGCAGTTTTTTATGTCAGGTCTTATGCTTAAGTCTTTGATCCATCTTGAATTAATTATGGTACATGGTGACAGATAACAGTCCAGTTTCATTCGTTTGCACGTAGCTATCCAATTCTGCCAGCACCATTTATTGAAGAGGCTGTCTTTTCTCCATTGTATGTTTTTAGCTTCTTTGTCAAAAATTATCTGTCCATATTTATGTGGTTTTATTTCTGGCTTCTCAATTCTATTCCATTGGTCTATGTGTCTGTTTTTCCGCCAATACCAAGCTGTTTTGATTATTGTAGCCCTGTAGTACAAGCAAAAATCAGGTAGTGTGATACCTCCAGTATTGTTTTTTTTTTTTTTTTAAATATTGCTTTGGCTATTCGGGGTCTTTTGTGGTTCCAAACAAATCTGATGATTTTTTGTTCTATTTCTTTAAAAAATGCCATTGGGATTTTGATGGGGATTGCATTAAATCTGTATATTGCTTTGGGTAATATGGCCATTTTAACTATGTTGATTCTTCCAATCCATGAGCACGGAATGTCTTTCCATTTCTTTGTGTCTTCTTCAATTTCTTTCAAAAATGTCTTATAGTTTTTAGCATATAAATCCTTCACATCCTTATTTAAGTTTATTCCTAGGTATGTTATCCTTTTTGCTGCAATTGCAAAGGGAATTGTTTTTTGTATTTCTTTTTCTGAGATTTCATTGTTAGTATATAGGAAAGCAATGGACTTTTGTACGTTGATTTTGTAGCCAGCAACTTTATTGTATTGCTTGATTGTTTCTAACAGCTTTTTGGTGGAGTCTTTAGGGTTTTCAATATATAGCATAATGTCATCTGCAAAGAGTGATCTTTTAACTTCTTCATTCCCTATTTTGATGCCTTTTATTTCTTTCCCTTGCCTGATGGCTCTGGCAAGGACTTTCAAAACTATGTTGAAAAGCAGAGGTGAAAAAGCAGAGCTGAAAAGCCCTATCGAGTTCCTGAACATAGAGCAAAGGGTTTCAGTTTTTCACCATTATTTATGAGATTAGCTGAGGGCTTGTCATAGATTGCCTTTATAATGTTAAGGAATTTTCCTTCAACATCTATTTTATTAAGTGTTTTGATCATAAATGGATGTTGTGTCTTGTCAAATGCTTTTTCTGCATCAATTGATAGAATCATATGGTTTTTGTGCTTTATTTTGTTTATGTGATGTATCACATTGATGGATTTCCTGATGTTGAACCATCCTTGTGCCACAGGGATGAACCCCACTTGGTCATGATGAATAATCTTTTTAACGCATTGTTGTATTCGATTTGCTAAAATTTTGTTTAGGATTTTTGCATCAGTATTCATCAAGATATAGATCTGTAGTTTTCTTTTTCTGTGTTGTCCTTACCAGGTTTTCTATCAGGGTAATGTTGGCCTCATAAAATGAGTTAGGGAGTACTGACACTTCTTCAATTTTTAGGAAGAGTTTGAGCAGGATTGGTATTAGATCCTGTTTGAAGGTTTGGTAGAATTCACTGGTGAAGCCATCTGGTCCCGGACTTTTGCTTTTGGGAAAGTTTTGGAAGACTGATTCAATTTCTTTACTGGTGATTGGTCTGTTTAGATTGTCCAGTTCTCCATGGTTCAGCCTTGGAAGGCTATACGTTTCTAAGAACTTATCCATTTCTTCTAGGTTATTGAATTTGATGGCATATAGTTCTTCATAATATTCTTGAATGATCCTTTGTATTTCTGTGGTGTCCGTGATAACTTCCCCTTTTTCATTGCTGATTTTGTTAATTAGTGTCTTCTCTCTTTTTATCGTAGTGAGTCTAGCCAAGGGTTTGTCGATTTCATTAATTTTTTCAAAAAATCAGTTCTTTGTCACTTTAATTTTTTCTATTATCTTTTTGTTCTCTATTTCATTGAGCTCTGCTCTGATTTTTGTTATTTTCTTTCTTCTGCTGACATTGGGTTGTGAACAGAGAATATACTCAAATAAATTGGTAATGAGAACTTCCCAAATTTGTGGACAGAACTGGATTCTCAATTCCAAGAAGCAAATAGAACACCTGATTACCTCAATCCCAGCAGGCCTTCTACAAGGCACATTGTATTGAAGCTGTCTAAAATTAACACAAAAGAAAGAATCCTCAAGGCAGCCAGGGAAAAGAAGACGGTAACTTACAAAGAAAAGCCCATTAGATTATCATCAGATATTTCAGCAGAAACTCTACAAGCCAGGAGGGAGTGGAACCAAATATTCAAGCTACTGAAAGAGAGAAATCATGAGCCAAGAATAATATATCCAGCAAAGATATCCTTCAGATATGAAAGAGAAATAAAGACCTTTCCAGACATAAAGAAGCAGAGGGAATTTTCTAATACATGTCCTACACTACAAGAAATGCTAAAGGAGGCTATTCGACCACCATCAACAGGGACAATTTGTGGCAACCGAAACATAAAAAGGGGTAGCGTAAAGGCCTGAAACGGAATATGGAAATGGAAAAAGTAAGGGTGCTGAAGAAAATGGAGTACTCTAAATATCAAACTTTATTTTTCATAAACTTAGGGTTAACCACTCAAAAACAATCCAGAACTGAAATATATACTGTAATAAAAGAAGAAACAGAGGGAAACATCATAGAATACCACCACACAGAAATAATAGACAACAAGAAAAGGCAAAGAAGCAATGGAGTCACAGCCTTACCATAAAACTAAAGATAGAATGACAGGGAATCCTCACATATCAATAATCACCGTAAATGTAAATTCACTGAAATCACCAATAAAAAGGCACGCAGTAGCAGATTGGATCAAAAAACTAAACCCAACCACATGCTGTCTCCAAGAGACACATCTCAGCTACAAGGACAAGAATAGACTCAAAGTGAAAGGGTTGAAATTAGGACTCCAAGCAAATGGTACCCAGAGAAAATAAGGTGTAGCCATAATGATATCAGATGAAACAGACTTCAGGATGAAAAAATAAACAAGAGACAAAGATGTACATTTCATTATGGTAAAGGGGACTATACAACAAGAAGACATAACAGTCATCAATATTTATGCCCCCATTCAGAGAGCACAAAAATATACCAAGCAACTACTAACAGAACTGAAGGGAGAAATTGACCAAAACACAATTATACTAGGGGAGTTAAATACATCATTGACAGCTATGGCTAGATCATCTAAACACAAAATAAATAACGAAATAGCAGCCCTAAATGACATATTAGATGAAATGGACATCCTTGACATATATAGAGCACTTCATCCTAAAACATCAGACTACACATTCTTTTCTAGTGTACATGGAACATTCTCAAGGATAGACC
Source organism: Rhinolophus hipposideros (assembly GCF_964194185.1). NCBI lineage: Eukaryota > Metazoa > Chordata > Mammalia > Chiroptera > Rhinolophidae > Rhinolophus > Rhinolophus hipposideros. The sequence continues at coordinate 47,684,158 of NC_138059.1, forward strand.
ATATATTAGGGCATAAAAGCAGCCTCAGCAAATTTAAGAAGATTGAAATCATACCAAGCATATTATCTGATCACAAGGCTTTGAAATTGGATATCAACAGCGAAAAGAAAGCAGGAAAGAACACAAATACATGGAGATTAAACCACAGACTTTTAAAGAACAACTGGGTCAAAGAAGAAATTAGAGGAGAGATCAAAAGATATATAGAAACAAATGACAATGAAAATACATCCTACCAATTTTTTGGGATGCGGTGAAAGCAATATTGACAGGGAAATTTATATCATTACAGGCCTATCTCAAGAAACAAGAAAAATCCCAAATAAATAGCCTCATGTTACACCTCAAAGAACTAGAAAAAGAAGAACAAGTGAAACCCAAGGTCAGCAGGAGGTAAATAACAAAAATCAGAGCAGAGCTCAATGAAATAGAGGACAAAAAGACAATAGAAAAAATTAATGTGACAAAGAGCTGGTTCTTTGAAAACAAGTGAAACCCAAGTGAAACCCAAGGTCAGCAGAAGGGAAATAACAAAAATCAGAGCAGAGCTCAATGAAATAGAGAACAAAAAGACAATAGAAAAAATTAATGTGACAAAGAGCTGGTACTTTGAAATGATTAACAAAATTGACAAACCCTTGGCTAGGACAACTAACATAAAAAGAGAGAAGACACTAATTAACAAAATCAGAAATGAAAACAGGGAAGTTATCACGTAAACCACAGAGATACAAAGGATCATTCAAGAATACTATGAATTACTATATGCCACCAAATTCAATAACCTAGAAGAAATGGACAAGTTCTTAGAAACATATAGCCTTCCAAGGCTGAACCATGAAGAACTGGACAATCTAAACAGACCAATCACCAGTAAAGAAATTGAATCAGTCATCCAAACTCTTCCCAAAAGCAAAAGTCCGGGACCAGATGGCTTCACTAGTGAATTCTACCAAACCTTCAAATAGGATCTAATACCAATCCTGCTCAAACTCTTCCAAAAAACTGAAGAAGAGATAGTACTCCCTAACTCATTTTATGAGGCCAGCATTACCCTGATACCAAAACCTGGTAAGGACAACATAAAAAGAGAAAACTACAGACCAATATGTCTGATGAATACTGGTGCATAAATCCTAAACAAAATTCTAGCAAATCGAATACAACAATACATTAAAAAGATTATTCATCACACCACGTGGGGTTCATCCCGGGGGCACAAAGATGGTTCAACATTCGCAAATCCATCAATGTGATACATCACATAAACAAAATAAAGGACAAAAATCATATGATTATATCAATTGATGCAGAAAAAGCATTTGACAAGATACAACATCTATTTATGATTAAAACACTTCATAAAATAGGTATAGAAGAAAATTAGCCAAGAGAAAGAAATAAAGGGCATCTAAATTGGGAATGAAGAAGTTAAATTATCACTCTTTGCAGATGTCATGATGCTATATATAGAAAACCCTAAAGACTCCACCAAAAAGCTGTTAGAAACAATGAACAAATACAGTAAAGTTGCTGGCTGCAAAGTCAACGTACAAATGTCCTTTGCATTGCTTTCTACTAACAATGATATGTCAGAAAAAGAAGTACAAAAAACAATTCCCTTTGCAATTGCAGCAAAAAGAATAAATTACCTAGGAATAAATTTAACCAAGGATGTGAAGGACCTATATGCTGAAAACTATAAGACATTTTTGAAAGAAATTGAAGATGACACGAAGAAATGGAAAGACATTCCGTGCTCATGGATTGGAAGAATCAACATAGTTAAAATGGCCATATTACCAAAAGCAATAGACAGATTTAATGCAATCCTCATCAAAATCTCAACAGCATTTTTTAAGGCAATAGAACAAAAAAATCATCAGATTTGTTTGGAACCACAAAAGACCTCGAATAGTCAAGCAATCTTAAGAGAAAAAAAAAAAATACTGGAAGTATTGCACTCCTTGACGTTAGCTTGTACAACAGGGGCTACAATAATCAAAACAGCATGATATTGGCAGAAAAATAAACACATAGTCCAATGGAGGAGAATTGAGACTCCAGAAATAAAACCACATAAATATGGACAGACAATTTTTGACAAAGAAGCTACAAACATGCAATGGAGGAAAGACAGCCTCTTCAATAAATGGTTCTAGGAGAATTGGATAGCCATGTGCAGAAGAACGAAACTGGACTGCTTGCTGTCTGTCACCATGTACCAAAAGTAATTCAAAATGGATCAAAGACTTAAGCATAGACCTGGGTCCTGACACAACTGCATAGAGAACACTAAACTTATGGACCCTGGGTTCAAAGAGCATTTTATGAATTTGACTCCAAAGGCAATGGAAGTAAAAGCTAAAATAAACAAATGGGACTATATGAAACTTAAAAGCTTCTGCACAGCAAAAGAAACCATCAACAAAATAAAGAGGCTACCGACTGAATGGGAGAAGATTTTTGCAAACAGTGCCTCCGATAACGGGCTAATATCCAAAATATACAAGGAACTCATGAAATTCAACAACAAAAAAACAAACAACCCAATTGAAAAATGGGCAGAGGACCTGAAGATACATTTCTCAAAAGAGGACATACAAATAGCAAATAGACATATGAAAAAATGCTCAACATCACTAATCATCAGAGAAATACAAATAAAAACCACAATGAGATATCACCTCACCCCAGTCAGAATGGCTATCATCAACAAGACAAATAGCAACAAGTGTTGGAGAGGCTGTGAAGAAAAGGAACCCTCATACACTGTTGTTGGGAATGCAGACTGGTGCAGCCGCTATGGAAGCCAGTGTGGAGGTTCCTCAAAAATTACAAATAGAATTACCATATGACCCAGCAATCCCTCTCCCGGGTATCCACCAACAAATTTTGATAACATTTATACATAAAGAGACGTGTGCTCCAATGTTCATTGCAGCTTTGTTTATGGTGGCCAAGACATAGAAACAACCAAATGTCCTTCAATATATGAACTGATAAAGAAGTTGTGGTATATCTACACAATGGAATACTATTCAGCTGTAAGAAATGATGATATAGGGACATTTATTACAACATGGATGGATCCTGAGAGTATAATTCTAAGGAAAATAAGTCAGACAGAAAAAGCAGAGAATCCTATGATTTCACTGAGATGTAGTATATAAACCATAAACAACAAAAGTACAAGACAAACAAATGAGAAACAAAAATTCATAGACACAGACAATAGTTTAGTGGTTACCAGAGGCTATGGGGGGGTGGGGGGAGGGAGATGACGATAAGGGAGATCAAATATATGGCGATGGAAGGAGAAGTGACTCTGGGTGGTGAACACACAAAGTATTTTATAGATCATGTAATATAGAATTGTACACCTGAAATCTATGTAATATCACTAACAATTGTCACCAAAATAAATTGAAAAAAGAGAGAAAATACAGAATTCAAACTTTTTTCATGTCGGGGGAGGGGGTAGTAGGAGGGGTTTGTGGTCATGAGGTGATCAATGACCACAGACATGTAGATGCCAGAAGGGTATGAGGGAGATGTTGAAACTTCTTTGCTTTTGGTCAATAAATTCCAATTGTTGTTGTCCCAGTCATGATGTTTCTATAAATGTTTTGATAGACAATCTTTATTTTTGTACATACCTTCCTTATCTTCTTGAGTAAGTAGTTTTGAGCAGGGAGGTTCCTCCAGTAATTCCTAGGCTACAAGTTAGATACCTTTAATTATTAGTATATCCATGTACAGGACTAAGCAGAAATTGTTAAGCAATACATAGAAACTGGGAAGGCAAACAAGATGGAGTCAGAAAGGCTAAATGTTTTATTCTTTTACATCAGAACTGGAACTGTCTCTCACAGAGGTTGATGAGATGCTATGCAGCTCAACAATTGAATAAAGAACTGACTGATGCCTTACATTTAATTCCTAGGAATTAGGTAGACAAAAAAACATTGCAAAGCCTAAGCCTTCATCTCACCTCCTTCAAATACCAGTTATTCTTTCATAAGCTAAAAGTCTATGACAAAATAAGAGTCAAAGAGTACTATAATTGTCTGCACTCAAAATGGAACAGAAAGATGAGATTTCCCCAACAAATGTAGAAGAAAGTTTTAATAAGAAATTAAAGGATTCTTCAGAACAGATTTCTGCTCTAATTGCAATGTCTCCTTATTAAGCAGATTGGTTTTAACAGTGGCTGGTTCTGTAGAAATAAAAAAAGATTATGCAAATAAGAACAAAAAGTCTGTTTATTCAAAGCTTGCTGTAGCAAGGAAGTCAGCCACAGTCTCTTGGGTTTTGGCAAGGTGTTAGATATTTCTGGGCAGGGCAGATCCTTGAACCTTTAAATAATCACAAGAGATCAGGCCATCTTATGAGTCCTAAGTGACTTTAAGAGTCCCTGTTGAGAAACCCAAAAACCAAATGATGCTAGAAATGGATCAAGAGTGGCAAATTCTCAAGGAGAATAGTAAGAGTGCCATGTCCACCCTCACTGCCTTCATCCTAGATCTGTGTTGGACCAATTTATATTAGAGTTTATGAGATATTTTGTAAAGCAATTGGTATCACAATATTAAATATTTTACCAGATCTAAAAAGAGGCATTGAATCTACTATGTTTTATTTAAATAGATGAACATTTGTTAATGAACTCATAAACACATTATGGAAATACACCTAAAAGATTATTAGAAAAGGAGACCCCAAAATAAGTATATAGAAAAATTCTAGATACTACTCTTAAGTTGCCAAGCATGTCTTCAGAATCCTCTCTCTTTACACTGTTCTTCACCTTTAAGACAGCACTTTGTATTCACGTTTGTTAGCATAACTTTAAACAAAATAATGTGGTGTTAGAACTTGATGAGCACTGAATCATGCTAAGTGTAGAATACCCTTAGTCCATAAATAGGCAATTGAGGGACAGATATGCCTGGGATGACACACAGTTGGTGAGATAGAGGTTTTAATAGGCAATATGTAAAAATGACAACAGACTCCAGATAACTCAGGTTTTATTAGTTTTATTAGTAGTTGAGTTTTTCATAAAATTCTAAGTGTTTAAATCTGACAAAGACCTTCATGATTACTTAACTTGGTCTCTACAGAGGAAGATAATGTCCTGGACATTCAAGCCTTGTCTAAGGTCACAGAGGGTTAGGAAACAGCAAAACCTGCTGTCTTGACTCTGGCTCAAGGATTAGGTAAATCCAAACTTCTTAATAAGTTACTTATTCAACTGAATAGTCGGGAAAATGGCTTATTACTTCCGATCTTGTATCATAGGCATCCTGCTCTGAGAAATGAAAGCTGAAAAAAGCCATGCTAATCAAAACAGTGATAATTATAGTATGGTCTTATTTGATCCTTATGCCCACTAAGGTCTATTTTTATGTAAATTTTATAGATGAGGAAGTTGAAGGGCAAAAGCATTAAACAATGTTCCTGATATTGCCAAACTATGAAGAGGCAGAGCTGGGAAACAAATTAATCAAAATGACTCCAATTTATTCTATTGCCCTGCACTAAATATTATTGTTTTTTTTTGTTGTTTTTTTCTGTCTGTTAAAAATAAATAGAACGTTCAAAGGGCATACGATAGGAAACACTACGTAAGGATTATAAAAGCATCAGAAAAAGGATCATATGTAAAATTACTATTTTATATTCTAGGATATTTAAGATAATCTTTTACATTAAAAGTATGTTAGAGAAATATTGTTCCGTTGGACTATTGTCACATATGTTGCACATCAAATCCTTTCAAATTTTCCCCCATAAAAATCCTTTTTCTTAATGAGATCCTTTATCTTATTAAGTTGTGTGAGTTCCTTGTATATTTTGCATAGTAACTCCTAACCATATATATGGTTTGCAAATATTTTCTCCCACTCTGTAAGATGCCTCATTGTTTCTTTTGCTGCAAAGAAACATTTTAGTTTGATATAATCCCACTTTTTAATTTTTATTTTTATTATTGTGCATTTGGTATACACACACACACAAAAATGTAGGCAAGACAAACGTCAGAGAGCTTTTTTTGCTGTTTTCTTCTAGGAGTTTTGCATTTTCAGGTCTTATATTTAAAGTCTAATCCATTTCCAGCTATTTTGTGTATACGAAAGACATAAAACAGGGTCTAATTTCATTCTTTTGCATGTAGTTATACTGTTTTCCCAACACCATTTATTAAAGAGGTTTTTCCCTGATTGAGTATTTCTGGTTCCAAAATCAAATATTAGTTCATTGTATATGCATAGGTTTATTGCAGGACTCTCAATTATGTTATATTGGTCTGTGTCAGTTTTTGTACCATACTATTTGGTTATTGTAGCTTTGTAATACAGTTTGAATAGGAAGTGTAATGCTTCCAGCTTTGTTCTTTTTTCTCAAGATTGTTTTGGCTATTTTGGTTCTTTTGTGTTTCATAAACATTTTAGAATAGTTTCTTCTACTTGGGGGGGAAATGTCAATAGACTATTCATAAAGGTTGCATTGAATCTATAGATTGATTTGGGTGGTATGGACATTTAACAATATTAATTCTTCCAGTCCATTAGAACAGGATATCTTTACATTCATTTTTGTGTGTTTTTTAATTTTTATTTTTTAAAAAATTTCTTTAATCAATATCTTTTAGTCTTTAGTGTACAGGTCTTTCTCCTCTTAATTAAATACTTTATTCTTTTTGATACTATTGTAAATGGGATTCTATTCTTTATTTCTCTTTCAGTATTTCACTGTTAGTGTTTAGAAATGCAATTTATTTTGTATGTTGATTTTGTGTTCTGCAACAATACTGGATTAATTTATTAGTTCTAACAGTTTTGGTGGAGTCTTTAGGATTTTCTCTATATAAGATCATATCTGAAAAGACAGACAATTGTACCTTTTCCATTCTTACTTGGATGTTTAATTATTATTATTATTATTATTATTATTATTATCATTATTATCATTAATATTATTATTATTATTATTATCATTATTATCATTATTATTATTATTATTAATTTTTGCCTACTTACTCTGACTAGGACTTTTTGTACTATATTGAAGAGGAATCAAGAGAAATAGGCACTCTTGTCTTGTTACTGATTTTAAAGGAAACGCTTTAAAATTTTCACCATTGAATATGATGTCAGCAGAGGATTTGTCAGCTATGGCCTTTATTATGTTGAGCTGTGTTCCTTGTATACCCAATTTGTTGAGAGCATTTATCATAAAAGAATGTTGAATTTTGTCAAAAACTTTTTCTGCATCTATTCAGAGGATCATGTGATATTATCATTTACTCCATTAATGTGGTATATAACATATATTGATTTGTACATGGTAAACAATCCTTGAATACCAGGGATGTATCCCAGTTGATCATATTGTATGATCCCTTTAATGTGATGTTGAATTTAGTTTGCTAGAATTTTGCTGATAATTTTGTATTTATATTAGTCAGGATGTTGGCATATAGTTCTCTTTTCTGGTAGTGACCTTATCTGGCATTTGTGTCATAGTTTGCTGGCCTCATAAAATAATTTTGGAAGTGTTCCCTACTCTTCAATTTTTTAGAACTGTTTGAGAAACATTGTTATTAATTTTCTTTATATATTTGCCAGATTTCTTCAGTGAAACCATTTGGTCCTGGGCTTTCTGTATTCGTTGGTTCTTGATTACAGCATCCATCTCTATAATCATTGGTCGGTTCATGATTCAATAATTCTTCATGATTCAGTGTTTAGTAGGTTGTATATTACTAGCAATTTATCCATTTCATCAAGGTTATCAAATTTGTTAGCATATAATTGTTCATAATAGGCTCTTGTTGTTTTTTGTATTTTGTGGTGTCAATTGTAATGTCTCCTCTTTAATTTTTAATCATGTTTATTTGAACTCTCTCTCTTTTTCTTGTCTACCCAAAGATTTATCAATTTTGTACATCTTTTCAAAAAACACAAGTCCAAATTTTACTTTCATTAATTTTTTTCTATTGTCTTTCTAACTTCTATTATATTTCATTTATTTCTGCTTTAATCTTTATTATTTTTATTCCTTCTACTAATTTTGGGCTTAGTTTGTTCTTCTTTTTCTAATTCCTTCAGGTATAAATTTGCATTGTTTACAATGGATTTTTCTTTTTCTTTATGTCTGCATTTATTTCTATAAACTTTCACTTTAGAGTTGCTATTGCTTCACCCCATGAATTTTGATATGTTGTGTTCTCATTTTTGTTTATCTCAAAAAAATTCTCATGTTATTATGTATTTGTTCTTCTGGAGTGTGTTGTTTAATTCTCACATACTTGTGATTTTTTCACTTTTCCTCCTGTTTGTTTCTAGTTTCATACCTTGTGGACAGAATAATTACTAGATATAATTTTAATCTTCTTTAATTTACTAATGTTTGCTTTGTGACCCATCATATCATCCATCCTGGTGAATATTCCATGTCCACTTGACACAATGTGTATTCTGAAGTAGTTGGATGGAGTGCTCTATATATGTTTGTGAGATACCTTTGCTTTATAATGTTGTCCAGGTCTGCTGCTTCCTTATTAGTGATCTATCTAATGTTGAAAATGGGATATTTAAGCCCCCTATTATTATTGTATTACTTTCATCTTCTTCCTTCTGTTCTGTTAATATTTCCTTTAAATATTTAGGTGCCTTGATTTTGGGTTCATATGTATTTATAATTGATATATCCTCTTGATTAATTTTGATCACTTTATCACTATAGAGTGACCATCTTTTGCTTGTGATCTATTTTCACAGATAATCTACTTTATATGGCATAAATATAGCCATCCCTTCTCTCTTTAGGTTACTTTCATGGAATATATTTTTCCATCACTTCTTTTTCAACCTGTATGTGTCCTTAAAGCTAAAGTGAGCCTCTTGTAGGCATCATGATATTGGACCTGTTCTTTGATCTATTCAGGCATTTGGTCTTTTGATTGGAGAATGCAATCCATTTACTTTTAATGTAATTATTGATAAGTAAGAACTTACGATTTCCACATTTTAATTGTTTTATGACAGTTTGTTTTAGTTCTATTTTCCCTTTCAACCTGTCTCACTGGTGTGTGTGTGTGTGTGTGTGTGTGTGTGTGTGTGTGTAAAAGAGAGAGAGAGAGATTTAATTTCTTTCTCTTTCTCTTTTTGTGTAATTATTACCCGATTTTTCTCTGTAGTTACCATGAGACATACATAAGACATATATATGCACACACACACACGTATGTATATAACAAAAACTCTACACTTTTAATTTTTCTGCCCCATAATTTATGTGATTGCTGTTACACTTCGTATCTTTTCATATTGTGCATTCGTTAACAAATTATTGTAGCTGTAGTTATTTTTATATTAGCATTTCTTACCTTTTATACTAGAGATACAATTGATTTACATATCACCATTATGGTAATAATGTATTCTGAGTTTGCCTATACATTTACCTTTACCAATGAGTTGTTTGCTTTTGTATGTTTTCAAGTAGTTTCTTAGCATCCTTTTATTTCAACTTGAAAAACTCCTTTAGACACTTGTTATAAAGCAGGGATTGTGGTGATAAACTCCCTTAGTTTTTGTTTATCTGGGAGTGTCTTTGTCTCCCTTTAATTTCTGAAAGACAGTTTTTCTGGGTATAGTATTCTCTGTTATGAGCTTTATTTTTTCTTTCATCACTTTGCATATACCATCCTGCTTCCTCTTGGCCCACCAGAATTCTGCAAAGAAAACCACTGCTAGCTTTATTGGAGTTCCCTTCATGAGTTGTTTTTTTCCTTGCTGTCTCCAAATTCTTTGATTATATGTATCTGAGTAATCTTCTTTGGGTTAATCTTACTAGGGGTCCTGTGAACTTATTATAGTTGGATGTCCTTATCTCTCCAGGATTTTTGAAGTATATGGCTATTATTTTTTTATATAAACTTTCTGTTCTTGTTTTCTCTCTTCTACTTTGGTACTCTCATGATTTGAATGTTTATTTGCTTCATGGTATTTCATAATTAATATCATCTTTCCTCACTCTTTTTGTTTTTTTTCTTTTTCTTCTGCTAATTGGCTAATTTCAAAATATTTGTCTACAAGTTTGCTGATTCTTTCTTCTGCAAGATCAAATCTTTTGTTGAAACTATTTTGAATATTTCAGATCTGTAATTGTATTGTTCATTCCAGGATTACTGATTGATTCTTTTTTTATGGTTTCTATTTTTTTATTAAACCTCTCATTTTGTTTATGCATTTAAAAATTATCTATGAAATACTTTTGATGAATAAATGAAGATTATGCAATAAACATAAACTAAAATCACATTTTATGCCTTTTTATTTCATCTGTTTCTGATCTAGAAAAAAGTGTTAACAAATGACATTTTAAAAACCAAGTCAGTTTAAAATTCTAGAGGTACAGCCACCATATACTTTTCATCTACATGAAGTTACATTTGGGGTTCCAATCAAGATAGCAGAGTAGGTAAATGCAGTGCTTGCCCCCTCTCATGACAACATCAAAATTACAACTAAACTACGGAAAAACCATCAATGAGAATTGCCTGAAGTCTAGCTGAACAGAAGTCCTATAACTAAGCATATACAGAAAAAGCCACCTTGAGAGAAGTAGGAGGGGCAGAGACACAGAACAGGCTAGTTCCACACACACACGTGTGGTGGTTAAAATTGGGAAGGATATCTCTGTTCTGGAAGTCCCTACAGAAGAGCAACAGGTCCCATCCCCACACCCAGCTACCCATCCTAGGGTTCCAATGGCAGGAAGAGAAGTACCTACAACTTCTGGTTGTGAAAACCAGTGGAAATTGTGAGTGAAAGAGGGTGGGATGGCTAGAGTTCCAGGATGCATTCATGAACTTACTCACTGATGAACTCACTCTCTCTGAGCTCCAGTGCTGGAGCAGCAGCTCAAAAGATACCAGGGACATAGAAAGAGAAAATGAATATTCTGACTTCAGGGCAAAGGCTGGAGGGGCAGATTTCTCCCAGACACAATTATTGGCAGAAGCCACTGTTTCTTTGTTGAGTCCTTTCACCACTCAACATTAAGATACTGACAGGCACCATATTTGAGTCTCCATAATCCTGGTAAACACTGTTTGCCCCCACCCTGGTGATTCCCTGAGACCCCATGGCACACAACATGTGGGCCCACCCAAGCCACTCCCAGTGGCTTTTCCATATAAACAGCCTGTCATGACTCATGCTGTGGACATTCTTAAAATTCCTCACAGGATCACAAACCCCAAACAAGCAGTGCCTGGTATCAGCATACCCCATACCTCTTGCTGAGCAGCGCCAAGCCCAGCACAGGTGCCAACCATTTGTAGATACTTTGTAAGTCATATCAAGTGGCCCAGGGCAGCACATACACAACAGCTAAACTTGACCTGTAACAGAGCACCTCCCAAATGGCCTCAGAAGCAACATGCAAAGCATAGGCCAGACAAGAACTAGAGCTCTCCTAAAGTGAATCCTATTCCATAGAGTCAACCACTGCACAACATCTCCTCCACTGTAGTCATGGCTAGGCCTCATAACCAATGAGCCTGAAGGTCAAACCCTCCCACTGATGTGCAAAGAGCAACCAAGGCTCAATTACAACAGGAGGGTACACACAGCCCATACAAGGGACACACCTGGAGCACCTAACTAAAGTGACCAGGGAGACTGCACCACTGGGTCCCACAGGACACCTACTATGTAAAATCACTCTACTAAAACCTGGAGACATAACAGTCCTACCAAATACATAGAAACAAACACAGGGAGACAGGAAAAATGGGGAGATAAAGAAACATGCCCCAATTAAAAGAACAGAACAAACCTCCAGATAAAGAACTAAACAAAATGGAGGCAAGCAGTCTACCAAATGCAGAGATCATAAGGATGCTCCATTATCTCAGTGAAAACTTCAATAAAGAGATAAGAAACATAACAATGGAGATCAAAAACATTAAAAAACAATCAAAAATGAAAAATTCAATAACTGAAATAAAGAACACATTAGAGGGAATCAACAGTAGATTAGATAAAGCAGAGAATTGAGTCATCGATTTAGAAGATAAGGTAGCAGAAAACAGCCAATTAAAACAGCAAAAATCAATCAATCAATCAATAAATAAATAAACCTCAAAAAACGAGGATAGTTTAAAGGCCCTTTAGGACAATATCAAGCATACCAACATTCAAATGATAGGGGTACCAGAAGGAGAAGAGAGAGATATAGCAAGTAATTGAAAACTTACTTGAAGAAATAATAACAGAAAACTTCCCTAAGCTGATGAAGGAAATATTATAGAAACCTAGGAAGCACAGAGAGTCCCAAACAAGATGAACCCAAAGAGCTCAATGTCAAGACATATCATGATTAAAATGCCATAAGTTAAATACAAAGAAAGAATCTTAAAAGCAACAAGAGAAAAGCAGTTAGTTACTCACAAAGGAGCTCCCATAAGACTATCAAGTGATTTCTCAACAGAAACTTTGCAGAAACTTGGAGAACTAAAATTGAAATAAAGTGATGTGTTTTGATGGTAACAGGGAGTTTGGGGCAAGTGTCAGTACATTCAAGTCTTTATAGAAAGCAATTTAATGAATTTTGGTGAGGATCCCAAGTAGACTTGAGAAACTGTTCTGTGAGCAATTTAATCTAGACAAGAGGACCAATTTTATTTTTGTTCTGTTAAGAAAAACACAGAAATATATTTTAAAAAATTTTTCTAAAGCAACGTTCCAAAACAATTTTCCTGTTCTTATACACATAATTCTTTCCCTAACATTCTTTATATGCCATCCCTCCTAAAAGGCTTCAGATAAATTTTAAAAAATGATACATTTATTTATTCTAGGATGTTTTGAGGACCACTACAAAGTCATGGGGATTAGTTTAGAATTTTAATATGGTTGTATGACTGCATCCCAGCAAAGAAAACTCTGTACAATAGTAAAATTCTTTCTATTCCTGTAGCTTCTACAGCAAATGAACTCAACCTAGGATGTTCCAGTTGACCTACAACTGGAGGTTAGCCAGTTGTTTTATTTTTTCTCAATATATTACCAGACCTCTCCAATTTCTCAGACAGGACTACAAATCTTGACAGAAGACAAACCTAAGCTTCAGGTTGAGGTGGAATTACTGTGGATTGGATACCTTTTAAAATTATTGACTTTTATCATTTATTTATTTATTTTGATATTTATTTGTTTATAAATTGTGATATAATTGACATATAACAATGCATTTGTTTTAGGTATATAAAGTAATGATTTGATATATACACTGTATACATTGTATGTATATGTATACACTGTAAAATGATCATCACAATAAGTTTAATTAACATCCTTCACAATACTTAGTTACAAAAAAATGTATTTTCATGTCATGAGAACTTTTAAGGTCTACTCTCTTAACAATCGAGGAATTTCAAATGATTAAAAATATCCAAATTCATTGTCCCACTTTTTATGACTATTTAATAATAAGTTCGGGGACTTGTTTATAGAGCAAATTACTTCTATTTCTTAGTTAGTTACACCTAAATGGACAGTATCAACCTACAGATAATTAATCAATGGTGAAAAGCCTCCATTTAACTATTTTTTTAACTCTGTTAATTGAGGAAATTCAGGACTCAAATTAAGGATCTCAAATAAGCAATGCAAAAATTTAGGAAAAGATAGACATATGCAAATATGGTAAGCTTTATAAAACAGAATCCTGAGAAGATATACAAATATTTGCCACAGAACATATATTTCTTCAAGACCATCTCAAAAACTGAATTTAGAAAATTCACATTTTGAATAAGGAGGAATAAAAAAGAGAGAGAGAAAGAAAAGTAGTGTGGAACAGCAGATAAATATGATGAGAAGCAACATAGAAGAAGCTGAGATATTGACCATGAAGAGAGTCAGAAGCCATGTCCAAGAGTTTAGAGTTAGCCTGTATATTAGTATGCCTGGGATGCCTTAAAAAGTGTCACAGACTGGGACTGGGTAGTTCAAACAGCAATTATATTATTCTTTATAATTCTGGAGACTAAAAGTCTGAGATCAAAGTGTCAGCAGGATTGTGGTTTCTTCTGAGACCTTTCTTCTTTGCTTACAGAGACTATATTCTCACTCTGTCTGTACATGTTCTGCCTCTGTGTTTGTCTGTGTCCTAATCTCCTTATAAAGACAACCATATTGGATTAGAGCCCATTCTAGTGAACTCACTTAACCATTTTAAAGTTTCTATCTCTAAATACAGTCATATTCTGTCGTATGAGGTCTAATACTTCAACATACTGTATTACCTCAGTTTTCAAACTTCTCCACTGACAAACATTTCGGTTTACGAATGCCATAAACCCCGAAGTAAATGCTTTTGGTTTCGAACATACCTTGGAAGTCGAACATGTCATGTGGCTTCTGCTGAGTGCAAGATCCTAAGACCTAGCTGTCAGCTGTTTTCAAAGGTTTCAGAACTCGAATCATCTTTCGGAATGGATAACGTTTGAAAACCGAGGTACCACTGTATATATTTTGTGGGGGGACACAATTCAGCCCAAATCATCCTGAGAATAGAATGAGAGAAAAAAAATGAAAGAACCTTAAAGTGATTTGCAACTCAGAACATATTGCCTCATAGTGGCATGGAGGATAAAATGGAGACCAGGAAATCTAATACGTTAGTTCTGTGAGCTAGGCAAAAATAAAATAAAGAAAAGCAAGTACCTAAAACAGTGTAGGTTAGGATAATTTGAGCTATATTTTAATAGTCAATTATTATGACTTGATAACATTGAATGTAAGGAGAGGTTTAAGAGAGGTGGCCACTCAATGAATCATTTGAGTTGGTGTATGAAAAACAAAAACAAAAAAGATCAGAATATGGGAAGGTGAGAGGATATCTAAAAAAAAAATGTACTAAGGAGTACTGTATTTGAATTCATTAAACATTTACCCTATGCTTCCTAGATTTCAGAGTTTTTAAAAAATTATTATTATTAGTTTCAGGTGTGCAAAACAATGTAATAGTGAGACATTTACACCCTTCACAAAGTGATAACCCCCCACCCTTCTGACATCACATATAGCTGTTGCAATTTCATTGACTATTCCCTATATACTCCACATCCTGTGACTATATATATGAATGTCAAATTATACATATTATTTAAAAAATATATGTATAAATTATATATTTATATTATATATGTATAAATTTATTTATATACATATATATGATTATAGTTGACATTCATTATTACTCAGCTTCAGCTTCAGGTGTACACTGTTGTGGGCAGGCATCTACACCATCCATGAAGTGGTCTCCCTAATAAGACAAGTGTCCATCAAATACCTTACAAAATCTTTAGAACATTATTGGTTATATTCCCCAAACTGTCTTTCATATCCCCATGGCAATCCTGTGGTTATCAATTTGTGCTTTCTAATCCCCTCACCTTCTCCCTCATCCCCACCTCCCTCCCCTCTAACAACCCTTAGTTTTTTCTCTATATCTCTGAGTCTGTTTCTGATTACTTTGACCATTCTTTAGATTACACATATAAGTGAGATAATATGGTGTTTTTCTTTCTCTGTCTGACTTATTTCACTTAGCATAATGTTCTGTAGGTCCATACATATCATGGCAAGTGGTAACATTTCATTCTTCTTTATGGCCTAGTAATACTCCGTTATATAAATGTACCATAGTGTTTCTTAATCCAGTCGTCTACCGATGAGCATTTTGGTTGTTTACATGTCTTGGCTATTGTGAATAGCACTGCAATAAGCATAGTGGTGTGTATAATTTTTTGAAATTAGCATTTTGGATTTCTCTGGATAAACACCTAAGAGTGGAATTGCTGGGTCATAAGGTAGTTCCTTTTCCAGTTTTTTGAGATACCTCCCTGTTAGTTTCCATAGTGGCTGCACCAATCTGCAATGCCACCAACAGTACAAAAGGGTTCCCTTTTCTCCACATCCTCGCCAGCACTTGTTTGTTGATTTACTGATGATAGCCATTTTGACTGGAGTGAGGTGGTGTCTCATTGTGGTTTTTATTTGCATTTCCCTAATGATTAGTGAGGTTTAGCATTTTTTCATATGTCTGTTGGCCATCTGTATGTCCTCTTTTAAGAAATGTCTCTTCATATCCTCTGCCCATTATTTAATTGTTGTTGTATTTATTTTTTTGTTGTTGTTGAGTGGAATGACTTTTTTATAAATCATGGATATTAACCCCTTATCAGATGTATCATTGAAAATAACTTCTCCCATTCAGTAGGATACCTTTATGTTTTATTGATGTTTTCCTTTGCTGTAAAAAAACTTTTTAGTTTTATGTAATCCCTTATATTTATTTTTTCTCTTACTTCCCTTTCCCAAGGGGATAAATCAGTAAAAATATTACTAAAAGTGATGTCTGCAGATTTGCTTCCCATATTTTCTTCTAGAAGGTTTATGGTTTCAGAGCTTATATTTAAGTATTTAATCCATTTTGAATTTATCCCTGTATATGGTATAAAGAGGTGAATAAAGAGCATCATTATATTTGCATGTGTCTGTCCAGATTTCACAGCACCATTTTTTGTATTGATTGTCGTTACCTCAATATAAATTTTTGTTTCTGTTGTTGTAGATTAAATGACCATATAGACATGGATTTATTTCTGGGCTGTCTATTCTGTTCCATTCATCTATGTATCTATTTTTATACCAGTGCCATGCTGTTTTTATTACTATAGCCTTGTAGTATGATTTGATGTCAGGTATCATAATACCTCCCACTTTGTTCTTATTTCTCAAGATTGCCATGGCTATTTGGGTTCTTTTATGGTTTCATATGAATTTTAGGATTTTATGTTCTATTTCTATGAAAAAGGTCATTTGTAGTTTAACAAAAATTGCATTGAATCTATGTATTGCCTCAGGCAGTATGGGCACTTTAACTCTATTAATTCTTCCTATCCATGAGAATGGTATGTGTTTCCATTTATTTGTATCTTTAACTTCTCTTTTCAGTGACTTATAATTTTCTGAGTAGAGGTCTTTTACTTTGGTTAAATTTATTCCTAAGTATTTTAGTTTTTGAAGCAATTATAAATAGGAATGTTTTCTTAATTTCTCTAGATAATTTGTTATTCATGTCTACAAATGCAACTGATTTCTAAATATTAATTTTGTATCCTGCTACTTTATTAAATTCATTTATCAGTTCTAATAGTTTTTTGGTAGAGTCTTTGGGCTTCTCTATGTACCGTTTCCCCCAAAATAAGACCTAGCTGGACAATCAGCTCTACTGTGTCTTTTGGAGCAAACATTAATATCAGATCCGGTCTTATTTTGCTATAAGACCTGGTCTTAATATAATATAATACCGGGTCTTATATTAAATTTTGCTCCAAAAGATGCATTAGAGCTGATTGTCTGGCCAGGTGTTATTTTCAGGGAAATACAGTATAGTATCATGTCATATGCATATAATGACAATTTTACTTCTTACTTTTCAATTTTGATGTCTCTTATTTCTTTTTCTTGTCTGATTGCTGTGGCTAGAACTTCCAGAACTATGTGGAACAAATTGAAGAAAGTGGGCAACTTGTCTTGTTCCTGATCAAAGAAGAATGGTTTTAGTTTTTTTCCAATGAGTATGATGTTAGCTGTGGGTTTATCATATATGACTTCTATTATGTTGAGATATGATCCCTCTATTCCTACTTTGCTAAGAGTTTTTATCATAAATGACTGATGGATTTTCTCAAAAGATTTTTCTGCATCTATTGATATCACCATATCATATTTATTTTTCGTTTTGTTTATGTGGTGTGCCACATTAATTGATTTGGGATATTAAACAAGCCTTGCAAACCAGGAATGAAACCCACTTGATTGTAGTGTATGATCTTTTTTAATGTATTGCTGAATTCTGTTTGCTAATATCTTATTGAGAATTTTTGCATCTATGTTCATTAGAACTGTCAGCCTGTAGTTTTCCTTTTTTTTTTTTTTTTGTAAAGTCTGTCTAATTTTGTGATTAGTTTGATAGGGGCCTCGTAAAAAGAGTTTGGAACCCTTCCTTGGATTTTTTGGAATAGTTCGAGAATAGGAGATAACTCTTTTTTGAATCTTTCAAAAAATTTACCTAAAAGCCATCTGCTCAAGGGCTTTTGTTTCTTGGGAGCTTGTTGATTACTGATTCAATTTCACTGGTAGTAATCCGTCTATTCAGATTTTCTGTTTATTCTTAAGTTAGCCTTGGAAGATTGTATGCTTTTAGAAAATTATCCATTTCTTCCAGATTGTCTAATTTGTTGGCATATAGTTGCTTGTAGTACTTTCTTAATGTTTTTTGTATTTCTATGATGGCTGTTGTCACTTTTCCTATTTCATTTCTGATTTTATTAATTTGGGTCCTCTCTCTCTCTCTCTCTCTCTCTCTCTCTCTCTCTCTCTCTCTCTGAGAGAGAGTCTGGCTAAAGGTTTGTCAATTTTGTTTGTTTCTCTTTTCAAAAAACCAGCTCTTGGTTTCATTGATTTGTTTGTTTGTTTGTTTTGTTTTTGTTTGCTATTTCATTAATTTCCACTCTGGTTTTTATTATTTCCTTCCTTTTACTACATTTGGGTTTAGTTTTCTGTACTTTTACCAATTCCTTTAGGTGTAAGGATAGACTTTTGATTTGAGATTTTCCTTGTTTCTTTAGGTAGGCTTGCATTGCTATAAATTTCCCTCTTAGGACTGCTTTTGCTGCATCACATAGAATTTGGATCATTTGTATTTCTCTTGAGGTATCTTTTGATTTCTTCCTTAATCTCATTGTTGACCCATTCATTATTTAGTAACATGTTATTCATCCTCCATGTATTTGTGTGTTTTCCAGTTTTTCTTCTTGTAATTGATTTCTAATTTCATAGCACTGTGGTCAGAGAAGACGCTTGATATGATTCTAATTTTCTTAAATTTATTGACTGGTTTTGTGGCCTAACATGTGGTCTATCTTGGAAAATGTTCCATTTACGCTCAAGAAGAATGTATATTCTTCTGCTTTGGGATAAAATGCTCAAAAAATATCAATTAAATCCAACTGGTTTAAAGTGTCACAAAAGGCTGCAGTTTCTATATTGATTTTCTGTTTGAAGGATTTGTCCTTTGTTGTCAGTGGTGTGTTGAAATCCCCTACTATGATAGTGTTACTGTTGATCTCTGTCTTTATGTCAGTCAACATCTGTTCTAAATATTTAGGTGCTCCTATTTTGGGTGCATATATATTTATTAGGATAAAGTCCTCTTGTTGGATCGATCCCTTTATTATTATACAGTGTCATTTTTTGTCTTTTATAATATTATTCATTTTAAAGTCTATTTTGTCAGATATAAGTATTGCTACTCCAACTTTTTTCTCATTTCCATTTGCATGAAATATCTTACTCCATCCCTTTACTTTTAACCTGTGTGTGTCTTTTGATCTGAGGTGAGTCTCTTGTATAAAACATATGCAAAGGTCTTGTTTTCTTATCCACTCAGCCACCTTGTGTCTTTTGATTAGAGTATTTAATCCATTTACATTTAAAGTGATTATGATAGGTACAAAGTTATTGTCAGATTGTTATTTATATTTCTGTTCTTCATTAATTAGATTGTTTTTATCTTTCTTCTGCTTAAAGAAGTTCTTTCAACTTTTCCTGCAATGCTGGCTTGGTGGTAATGGATTCATTTAGCTTATTCTTTTCTGGGAAGCTCTTTATCTCTCCTCTAATTTGAAATGATAGCCTTGCCGATAAAGCAATCTAGGTTGTAGGCCTTTATTTTTCATCACTTTGAATCCCTTCCGGTCTGCAAAGTTCCTGTAAAAATGTCAGCTGATAGTCTTATGGAAGTACCCTTGCAAGTAACTCACTGTCTATGTCTTGCAGCTTTTACGATTCTCTCTTGGTCTTTAACCTTTGTCATTTTAACTATATGTATCTTGGTGTGGCCCTGTTTGGGTTCATCTTGGTTGTAACTTTCTGCACTTCCTGTGCTTGTATGTCAATTTCCTTCACCAAGTTATGGAAGTTTTCAGTCATTATCTCTTCAAATATGTTCTCGATTCCTTGCACCTTATCTTCTGCTTTTGATGTACATGTTGTTGTACTTGATGTTATCCCACAGTTCTCTCAAACTACTTTCATTGTTTTTTTATTCTTTTTTCTTTTTATTGTTCCAACTGAGTGGTTTCTGCTAACTTGTCTTCTAAATCACTGATTCAGTCCTGTTTCATCTAATCTGCTAGTAACTCCTTTGAGTGTGTTCTTTATTGCAGTTATTGTATTCTTTAATTATAACTGATTATTTTTTATGATTCCTGTATCTTTCTTTATGTTCTCACTGAGTTCCTTAGTCATTCTTATAATCAGTGTTCTAAATTCTGTCTCTGATAGGATGGTTACCTGTTTTATTTAGTTCCAATTCTGGAGGTTTCTTCTGTTCTTTTATTTAGGACATGTTTCTTTGTTTCCTCATTCTGGCTGTCTCTCTGTGTTTTATTTGATGTGTTCGGTAGACCTCCTAGGTCTCTCAGTCTTTGCTGGATAGTCTTATGTAGTATGCATCCTTTATATTTGAATTCCATAGTCTCACTATACTCCTGTACATGTGTTCCAGAGGTGTCCCTTCTGTTGTGTGTATTATCCTGTTGAAGTTGAGCTTTAATTGCTTTTGACTTGTCAGTAGGTGGGATTGACTTCCTGGCTGATGAGCTTTGAGAATTGGCTATGCCCACACTGCTGTGTGAGGGTTGACCTCTCAAATAAGGCTTGGTCCCTATGGGCTCTTGTGCCTGTAGAGAATTGTCTTTGGGTGTGTCACTTGTAGGACAAACCCAGTAATGCTCTCATTTGGTATCGAGTTGGTTTCTGTGTATGTTGATTTTTGTGCCTCTTGGGCTGGGCCCTCATGCAGGGTGATTTTAAAAGAAAACAAACCAATAAGAAAACAACAACAATAAAAAACAAATAAACACACTCACACATCAAAACAACCAACACTCAACACAAACAAAAATGTCAATACTACAAAAAATAAAACTAGAAATACAAAACAAAAAATAACAACACCAAAAAGAAAAATCAATGCAGAAAAACAGAGAGAAGGAGGAAAAGTAGAGCAAGGAAAAGATAAAAGAAAAGAAGGAGAGGGTCAGGGGGAAAAAAAAAAATATATATATATATATATAACTGAAAATTATAACAATAATAATAAAATAACAAAAACTGTGCTAGTCTTGGCATAAGTCCCCCGAGCTAGTTCCAGGTTGTCCTCTGGTGTAGAAAATCTCCTCTGTGACTTGTGGAGGCAGAGCTGGCCACCTGGGTCCCCGAGTGACTGTGACAAAGCAGTTCTAGGTGGGTGGGGTTTTTAGGTTCTGTTGGTAGTTTTTACAAAGTCAGTGCAGTTTCTGTTATTGCCTGAACAAATGCACACTGAGAACACCACAGCCAGCCACTGGGATGTGGGCTTCTCTGTGCACAGGTCTCCTGAGTCTTAGGGCACTTCTTCCATCAGGGTTGTGGAGGGCACAAGATTTCTGAGCTTCTGAAAGACCAGGGCTGCCTCTGTAACCTGCTACTAACACCTGTGTGTGCCTCAGAAACTCTAATTGCCCTGTCAGAGTCACCCAGAAAATGTGGAGGCTGGGTAGGCAGGTGCTTTTTTCTCCCTGGCCAGCCTAGCAGTATCATCCTCCTCCCAACCTCTTCCCAAGGCCAAAGCTGCAAATTCGTGTTTTCCAGTTCTTGAGGGCTGCATTTCCTCAGTAATCTGACACTACTCCTTTCTGTTCTGGGACCAGCTTAAAACTCTGGAAGGGTAAGATAGGAGAGCTGTGGGACAGTGGGGGGAGGCATCCAGGTATGGTGTTTTCTCTGCTTTCTGCCTGACTGTGAGAGCCCAGCCACAGTTCTCAGCTGAGGTCTCTGCCTCAAATTCTACTCTTGCGTGCTGATCTCTCAGCAGGACTATGGGGTTCAGGGAGAGAACCTACAGCCTGGCTGTTGCCATCTCCGATCTGCACCCTGGGGCTCTGTGACTCCATGGCTGTGGCTGCAGGCCTTGTCTTTGCAGCTATGGGCTGCCTCTTCACACCACATTTCCATCTTACCTCTTTCCCCCTTCACCTGGTTTGCCCAACTTCAAGTAATCTTTGTGCAAGTCTCTTAGCTGTTCTTTGTGATGAGCAGAGCATCCTTTGATGAGCTATAGATGTTCAATTTGTGGTAACTTCCAGGGGAGAACTCAAGAAGCCTACCTCACACTGGCATTTCTATGACTTCATATCCCCATAGTTTCCAGTTGAATGAGGTTTCCTAGATATTAAATACCTTCATTTATGTGTGAGATTTCCTTCTGTAGTAGTCAGAAACATAACTAAAGATGACACTTATCTTGATTTAATAGCTTCATTTTAGCTAGAAAACTTTTCATGATCATTTACAAGACACCTTATGAATATTTCAGTGGACTAGAAATCAACCCAGATGTCATAAAACTGGCAGTGTGAGGTGAGCATCTGTAAATCTCCCCTGGAATTTATAACAAATTGAAAAACTATAACTCCACAAAGCACTCCCTGCACAGCAGACAGGCAAGACAAAGAGTCTCACTACTGAATTCACCTAAAGGTGGGCAAATTGCTACCGCAGGGGAGGAGGGAAAAGAGAAGTGCGGAGATGGAGCTGCGCAGACACAGGACACAAACTTAGTTCATTGCTCCCAGCTCGATGCATCCAAGAACTACCACAGCTGCAGGAGAGGGAAAACTTGGACTGCCAGGGCTCCGTTTATGGCCCACAGGGCTGAGGGGACAGCATATAACATGGCTGAACCCAATACTCAGGGCAGAGACCTCAGAGCAAACACAGCAGGAAGAAGGCTGAAAACAGTGATGTAAGCCCTTACTGCCATAGAGAATGGAAGCCTTAGGCACTGAGACGACCCGCCCCTTCACTACCCTCCCAGAGCTCGCCGCACAGCCACCTGCCCAGTGTTAGAAGTGGAACAGTAGCAGTGTCAGATGAAAAGAACACAATAGTTGGAATTCTGAGAACTTTGGTCCAAAGACACAGATTCACAGCCCAACTAGTTCTGGCAAAGGGGAAGGAGCTGTGAAAGCAGGACGGGCTGTGGTGGTGGTCGCCACCATTGTTCTGAGGCAATTCTCACAACTCACCCCACCCGTGTCCCCATCTATCTGGGTGGATCCTGCAGGAGTAAACAGAACTGCTGAAACACACAAGCTGTGAATCTGGTGCAGGAAGAGCTTTGGAACTTCAAAACCTCATTGCATATCCATGGGGAAACAGTGCCCTATGATCCAGGTGAACTGTAAATAGAGGAGAAGCCTGCCTTCCAGGGAATCCCCCAAATGTGTAAGAAGCTGGAATGGGGCAGAGAAAACAGTACTACAGTGTGACAGAGAAAAAAAGGCTGCAGTCGGAGAAAAAATAAAACATTCCACAAACATGTTCTTGAAAACAAAAGAAAGACCTCTTCCTATCAATCAGTTGGAGAACCCACTCCTGTAGATGTCTAAGAAGGGAAATAATAAATCAGTAATTTCCATGAATGACCAAGGCAACAATACACCTCAGAAAGAAAGTGAAAAGTCTCCAGAAAATGAAATTAAAGAAATGGAAATATGAGACTTAAATGACAGAGACTTCAAGATTGCAGTTCTGAAAAAAATTCAACAAGGTGCAAGAAAACACAGACAGACAGTTTAATGAACTCAGAAACATAATCAAAGAACAACATGAACATTTTACCGAAGAGATTGAAATTTTACAAAAGAACCAAAAAGAATTTCTGGAGTTAAGAACTCAATAGAAGAAATGAAGGATGATATAGCCAGCTTAGGTAGAAGAGTCGACCCGATGGAGGAAAGAATCAATGACATTGAAGATAGAAACCTGGAAATGACACAGATGGAAGAAGAAAGAGACTTGAGACTTAAAAGAAGAACTTTCTGACTCCATCAGAAAGAGCAATATAAGAATAATGGGCATACTAGAAGGAGAAGAAAGAGAGAAGGGAACAGAGAGTATATTCAAACAAATAGTCAATTAGAACTTCCCAAACATGTTGAAAGAACTAGATCCTCGAATCCAAGAAGCAAATAGAATACCTAATTACTTTAACCCCAAAAATCCTTATCCAAGACACACTGTATTGAAGGTGTCAAAAATCAATGACAAAGAAAAAATCCTCAAGGCAGCCAGGGAAAAGAAGATGGTAACCAACAAAGAAAAGCCCATGAAATTATCATCAGATTTCTCAGCAGAAACTTTACAAGTCAGCAGGGTGTGGAACAAATTTTCAAACTATTGAAAAAGGAAAAACTATGAGCCAAGAATAATACACCCAGCAAAACCATCTTTAGATATGAAGAAGGAGTAAAGACCTTTC
This sequence comes from Rhinolophus hipposideros, assembly GCF_964194185.1. NCBI lineage: Eukaryota > Metazoa > Chordata > Mammalia > Chiroptera > Rhinolophidae > Rhinolophus > Rhinolophus hipposideros. Next base: position 47,708,623 of record NC_138059.1, read on the forward strand.
CAAACATACAGAAGCTGAGGGAATTTTCTAATACATGACCTGCACTACAAAAAAATACTAAGGGTAGCTATTAGACCACCATCAACAGGGACATTTTGTGGCAACCAAAACATAAAAAGGGGGAGAGTAAAGGAATGAACTAGAATATGGGAATGGCGAAAGTAGGCATGCTGAAGAGAATGGAATACTGAAAATATTAAACTTTCTTTTACAAAACTTAAGGGTAACCACTCAATAAAAATCCAGACATGAAACATATACTTTAATAAAAAAAGAAACAAGGGAAAACATTATAGAATACCACCAGACACAAATAATAGACAACAAAATGTCAGTGAAACAATGGAGACACAGACTTACCAGAAAACTAAAGATAGAATGATAGGAAATCCTCACACATCAATAATCACCTTAAATATAAATGGACAGAACTCACCTATAAAAAGACACAGAGTAGCAGATTGGATCAATAAACTAAACCCAACTATATGCCATCTCCAAGAGACGCATCTCAGCTACAAGGACAAGCATAGACTCAAAGTGAAGGTGGAAATTGACATTCCAAGCAAATGCTATCCAGAGGAAATCAAGTGTAGCTATACTGATATCAGAAGAAACAGATTTCAGCGTGAAAAAGGTAACAAGAGACAAAGATGGACATTTCATAATGCTAAAGGGGACTATACAACAAGAAGACATAAAAATCATCAATATTTATGCCCCCAATCAGGAGCACTAAAATATACCAAGCAACTAACAGAAGTAAAGGGAGAAATTGACCAAAACACAATTATACTAGGGGACCTAAATACATCATTGACAGCTCTGGATAGATTATCCAAACAGTAAATAAAAAATGAAATAGTAGCCCTAGATGACACATAACATGGAATGGACATAATTGATACATAGAGAGCACTTCATCCTAAAACATCAGCTATACATTTTTTTCGAGTGTGCATGGAACATTCTCAAGGATAGACCATATATTGGGACATGAAATCAGCCTCAGCAAATTTAAGAAGATTGAAATCATACCAAGCATATTCTCTGATCACTAGGCTTTGAAATTGGATATCAACTGCAAAATAGAAAGCAAGAAAAAACACAAATACATGGAGATTAAACAACATACCTTAAAAAAATGACCGGGTCAAAGAAGAAATTAGAGGAGAGATCAAAAGATACATAGAAACAAATGACAATGAAAATACATCCTACCATAATTTTGGGGATGCAGTGAAAATAGTTTTAAGAATCAAATTTATATCATTACAGGCTTATCTCAAGAAAAAGAAAAATCCCAAATAAACAACCTCACGTTGCATCTTAAAGAACTAGAAAAAGAACAAATGAAACCCAAGATCAGCAGAAGAAAAGAAATAATAAAAATCAGAGCAGAACTAAGTGAAATAGAAAACAAGAAGACAGTAAAAAAAAATAATGTGACAAAGAGCTGGTTCTTTGAAAATATTAACAAAATTGACAAACCCTTGGCTAGGCTAACTAACATAAAAAGAGAGAAGACACTAATTAACAAAATCAGAAATGAAAAAGGGGAAGTTATCACGTAAACCACAGAGATACAAAGGATCATTCAAGAATACTACGAAAGACTATATGCCACCAAATTCCATAACCTAGAAGAAATGGACAAGTTCTTAGAAACAGATAGCCTTCCAAGGCTGAACCATGAAGAACTGGAAAATCTAAACAGACCGATCACCAGTAACGAAATTGAATCAGTCATCTGAAACCTTCCCAAAAGCGAAAGTCCAGGACCAGATGGCTTCACTACTGAATTCTACCAAACCTTCAAAGAAGATCTAATACCAATCCTGCTCAAACTCTTCCACAAAATTGAGGAAGAGACAGTACTCCCTAACTCATTTTATGAAGCCAACATTACCCTGATACCAAAGCCTGGTAAGGACAACACAAAACAAGAGAACTACAGACCCATATCTCTGATAATACAGATGCAAAAATCCTGAACAAAATTGTAGCACATTGAATGCAAGAATTCATTAAAAAGATTATTCATTACGACCAAGTGGGTTCATCCGAGGGGCGCAAGGATGGTTCAACATACGCAAATCCATCAATGTGAAACATAACATAAACAAAACAAAGGACACAAATCATATTATTATATCAATTGATGCAGAAAAAGCATTTGACAAGATACAACATCCATTTGTGATTAAAACGTTTAATAAAATAGGTATAGAAGTTAAATACCTTAGCATAAAAACGCCATATATGACAAACCCTCAGCTATTATCATAATTAATGTTGAAAAGCTATAGACCTTTACTCTACGTTCAGGAACGTGACATGGCTGTCCCCTATTACCTCTGCTCTTCAACATAGTGTTGGAAGTCCTTGCCAGAGCAATCAGGCAAAACAAAGAAATAAAAGTCATCCAAACTAGGAATGAAGAAGTTAAATTATCACTCTTTGCAGATGACATAATGCTATATATAGAAAACCCTAAAGACTCCACCAAAAAGCTATTAGAAACAATCAACGAATACAGTACATTTGCTGGCTACATCAACGTACAAAAGTCCATTGCATTCCTATATACTAACAATGAAATCTCAGAAAATGAAATTTAAAAAATCCTTTTGCAATTGCAGCAAAAAGAGTAAAATACCTAGGAATAAACTTAACCAAGGATGTTAAAGACCTATATGCTGAAATCTACAAGACATTTTTAAAAGAAATTGAAGAAGACACAAAGAAACGGAAAGACAGGGCCAGCCCGGTGTCTCAGGCGGTTAGAGCTTCATGCTCCTAACTCCAAAGTCTGCCGGTTCGATTCCCATGTAGGTCAGTGGTATCTCAACCACAAGGTTGCCAGTTCAATTTCTCCAGTCCCACAATGGATGGTGGGATCCGGCTTCTGTAACTATGATTTAACATGGCACCTTGAGCTGAGCTGTCTCCCAGATGGCTCAGTTGGTTGGAGCATGTCCTCTCAACCACAAGGTTGCCGGTTCGACTCCTGAAAGGGATGGTGGGCTGCGCCCGCTGCAAATAGCAACAGCAATTAGACCCGGAGCTGAGCTGCGCCCTCCACAACTATGACTGAAAGGACACCAACTTGACTTGAAAAAAGTCCTGGAAGTACACACTGTTCCTCAATAAAGCCTTGTTCCCCTTCCCTATTAGAATCTTAAGAAAAAAGAAAAAAGAAAAACGTGGAGTATGTAAAGTCTTTTAAAAAAAGAAAAAAGAAAGAAAGAAATGGAAAGGCATTCCATGCTCATGGATTGGAAAAATCAACATAGGTAAAATGATCGTATAACCTGAAGCAATATACAGATTTAATGAAATCCCCATCAAAATCCCAATGACATTCTTTAAAGAAATAGAACAAAATATCATCATATTTGTTTGGAACCGCAAAAGACCTTGAATAGCCAAAGCAATCTTAAAAAAAAAAAAGAACAAGGCTGGAGGTATCAGACCCCTTCACTTTAGCTTGTACTACAGGGTAACAATAATCAAAAAAGCATGGTATTGGCAGAAAAACAGACACTTAGACCAATGGAATAGAAATGAGAAATAACACCACATAAATATTGACAGATAATTTTTGACAAAGAGGCAAAAAACATACAATGGAAACAAGATAGCTTCTTCACTAAATGGTGCTGGCAGAATTGGAAAGCCACGTGCAAAAAAATGAAACTGGACTGCTACCTGTCACCACGTATGAAAATTAATTCAAAATGGATCAAAGACTTAAACATAAGGCCTGAAACAATAAACTGCATAGAAGAAAACATAGGTACTAAACTTATGGACCTTGGGTTCAAAGAGCATTTTATGAATTTGACTCCAAATGCAAGGGAAGTAAAAGCTAAAATAAATGAATGAGACTATATCACACTTAAAATCTTCTGCACAGGAAAAGAAACAAGCGACAAAATAAAGAGGCAATCAACTGAATGGGAGAAGATTTTTGCAAACAGTGCCTCCGATAAGAGGCTAATATCCAAAATATACAAAGAACTCATGAAATTCAACAACAAAATACAAACAACCCAATTGCAAAATGGGCAGACGACCTGAAGAGACATTTCTCCAAAGAGGACATACAAATGGCAAATAGACATATGAAAAAATGCTCAACATCACTAATCATCAGAGAAATGCAAATTAAAAGACAATGAGATAGTATCTCACTCCAGTTAGAATGACTATCATCAACAAGACAAATAGTAACAAGTGTTGGAGAGGCTGTGGTTAAAAAGGAACCCTCATACACTGTTGGTGGGAATGCAGACTAGCGTAGCCGCTATGGAAGGCAGTGTGGAGGTTCCTCAAAATATTACGAATAGAATTACCGTATGACCCAGCAATCCCTCTCCTGGGTATCTACGCCAGAAATTTGAAAACATTTATACATAAAGACACATGTGCTCCAATGTTCATTGCATCTTTATTTACGGTGGCTAAGATATGGAAACAACCAAAATGTCCTTTGATATATGAATGGATAAAGAAGTTGTGGTATATGTACACAATGGGATACTATTCAGCAGTAAGAAAAGATGAAATAGGACCATGTGACAACATGGATGGATCTTGAGATAATAATGCTAAGCAAAATAAGTCAGATAGCTAAAGTAGAGAACCATATGTGGTTCTAATTTCACTGATATGTGGTATATAAACAAAAAAACAACAAAAGAACAAGACAAACAAATGAGCAACAAAAACTCATAGACACAGACAATAGTTTAGTGGTTAACAGAGGGTAAAAGGGTAGGGAGGTGTTAGATGATGGTAAAAGGGATCAAATATATGGTGATGGAAGGAGAACTGACTCTGGGTGGTGAACACACAATGGGATTTATACATGATGTAATACAGAATTGTACACCTGAAATCTCTGTTATTTTACTAACAATTGTCATCCCAATAAATTCAAAAAAGGAAAAGAAAGTAAATCAATCCTACAACTGCTGTAAGGTCATCTCAAAAACATCTGGTTATTATTTCTTTTTCAAATTTTAAAATAAATTTATTGGGGTGACATTGGTTAGTAAAATTGTATGTGTTTCAAGTGTACCTTTTTATACAGCATCTATATATTACATTGTGTGTTCACCTCCCAGAGTCAGTTCTCCTGCTATCGCCATATATTTAATCCCCTTTTCCTTATTTTATCACCCTCCTGCCCCATTTCCTTCTGGTAACTATTAACTGTTGTCTGTGTCCATGATTTTTGTTTGTTTGTCTTTTTCATTTGTTGCTTTCAGTTTTATATATTATGGAATTCAGTTTCCCAGAAGAATATTGAACTATTATCTAAATACAAAGCATTATTTTTGTTTTTTCCACTACAAAAGAGGACATGCTTATTTTAATTATCCTCCACTGGTTATATTTTTATGAAAAAAAATAAGGTGATGTTGTTGAAATCATTTACACTAAGCCTTTAACACAGCATAAGGTGCAGCTTACATACAACAGTGTATGGAATTACAAATGTTTACTTCGCAATACAGTTATTGGTTACTAATTTTGCCCTCTTATAAGTAATTGCCCTCTTATAAGTAATTGCCCTCTTCTATTTCTAGTAATTATGCTTTACAAATGAATCCAATTGTTTGTGATTTTTCTCTTTTCCAATATGGAAAATAAGAATTTACGCTTTCATTGTGTCATGGTTGACATACTGATAAAATATCATGAAAGTTTTGTTTCTGCATCTATCAGAAATAAGTGCAATGACAACAAAGCAAAATAAAAATTTTCTTCCTCTCTTGAAGAAATTATAAATGTACTGTTCCAAGAATATATCATTCTGTAGCTATTTAAGTGTCATGACTTTAGGCATGATGCATTAATATTGTGCATGCTCATGAGTGTTGGTGAAAAATTACATCATTTGCAGCGGAGGGAGTTAATTTATCCCACATCACTTTAATGGCTAAGAACAAACAAGATTTAAAGAAAAATAGTAAGAGTTAACAACAACTAAAACCCTAAATAATATAATAATTACTCTCTGGCAAACTGTTTTCTCCCTAGAACACACAGAGAATGTTGAAAAATAATGTTGAACTCTCTGTCGTGAGAGACAGAGACTTTAATACTGAAAACATGACATTTAATTTCCTTGTGAGAACATCAACATTAGAATTTAATATACATGCTTGAAAAACACAAAACTGGTTCTGATTGCTGGGTCTCATCAGTTTCAGCAGCAAAACTGTAAATTCTGCATTGAATTAGTTAATGTTATAAACCACATTCTCTCTCCTACACTGTTGCCTTTCCTACTGGGCCTCTCCCTGACCCTCAGCACCTGCAGGCCCGAAATCCATTGAACAAGGAGCCACAGATTTGCCCTAGAATCACCAGGAAAGTCAAGATAGCTTCTTAAGGAAAACAATATCTGAGTTGGGCCTTGAAGTATGAAGAGTAATGACCTTCTGCCAGATAAAAAAGGAGAAAAGAAAAGGTAGGTGTGCACAGGGTATTCAATAAACACCAGATTCTTGTAAGTGGGACTGAGGGTCTGATGAGGCTAGGTTAGAAGCAACCAGATTTTGCAATGCTCTAGGGATTTACAGTTATAATAGTAACTTCAAACTACATTAGATCCCCTTTGCTCTGGAGCTCTCCCTCAACATGTTGCTTCTCACAGATATACATGTGTGGTCCATCTTTTCTACCAGATTCTGAGTTTCTCAAAGAAGAGCTGTGGTTTTTCTCATTGTGCCCACAGTGTGTTGCATAACCTAAGGCATAGGTACTCGACAAATGTTTATTGACCTAAAAAAAGGATATTTGTAATTGTGGTGATAACACAACTATAAAGTGATAAAACTCAGTGAATTGTACCCTTAAGATTAATGAATGTTATTGTTTTTGAGTTATACCAGAGTAAAGCTGACAGAAAGTTTTTTAAAAAGCTACAGTAATTTCTCTGTAAGCTTCCAAAGCCACTGATATGACCTACAATGAAAGGAGAGAGAGAGGGAGAGAGAGAGAGAGAGAGAGAGAGAGAGAGAGAGAGAGAGAGAGAGAGAGAGAGAGAATGTGTGTGTGTGTTATACACACTAAATGAATTTAAGCAGATGTGTTTAAGCACATGCATATTTATCATATATCTCTGCTGTATTAAGTACCTATATATACTTTGACGTGATGAGAAGACTCATCACTGCCCTCAGGAAACTCACAGGTTAGCAGGGGAAATAATTACAATACAAAAGGTACATAATCATAATTGGTGTGTTAGAAGTAACCACAGGATGCTACAAGCAGCAAAAAGAACCAACACCTAAAATGGATGAATTTAACTCAAAAAAGTTTTCTTCAAGGAGTTGTGTCTGAATTGAAGTTTGAATCATGAGTATGTTGAATAGTAATGGGTTATGGAAGTTTGGGAAATGAGTTCAAGTAGGTTATTTTAGAAAACTCACCTAATGATTGATTGAGAAGGAAAAGAAAGATTGATAGTAAAATAGAAAATGTATTTTTAAATATTGAGGAGACTAAGCAAATTGTTATATTGAAGGCAAAGATTTGAAAAAGGGGAAATGAAAAATATAGCAGACATACAAGAGCATATTACACACAAACACACACACACACACACACACACACACACACACGCCCCTAGTGGGAAGCAATAGCCCATGGAATAACGAGTAATATTTTTCTCATAAATTGCTTTAAATATTTTGAAATAGAGACCTTTTATGAATATTTTTTACATATATTTTTTACAGTATTTTTTACCCTAACCCTAACCCTAACCCTAACCCTAAATATCTCCCCCCCACCCCCTTTTGGTTAAGTTCATAGATAAATCTTTACGTCTGAATATTCAAAGAGTTACTCATTGCTGAGTACTCTTGCATGGTACATGTGTAAATAAACTTTGTCTTTTTTTCCTGTTAATTTGTCTATTTTCAATTAACTGGAAGACCTCCAATCATTCTGACCTAAACTTGATAGCGAAGTTTTCCTTTTAACACACTGTTCAGGGACAAGTTGAAGCATATAGGAAAAGCTGAGGACATTCTCAATAGTAAGGGCTTGGCTGTCCTAGACAAACCAATCCAAAGCTGTGGCAGGCAAAAAATGTTCAATCTTGTCAAGTAAAATCTTGTGTTTTCAAATTTCTTTCAAGATTCCTTACCCTTTATCTAAAAACTTTCTGATGAGGTATTTAATTTGATGCCTTCAGTGTACTTTGGTCTTCCCTAGTTCATCCTTCAGTCTTTGCTGTGTGCTCTCCCACAAATGAAAGCAATTAATTCTAAGACAGTCTTAAGGAATTTCTCAGACTCCCTCATGCCTGGTCTTCCTGCAGTGCTTAGTATCTGCATCATACATTTTATCCTTGATTATGTTCTTTCTTTTATTCTTCTCTATTTGTTTAATGTAGTTCCTTTTTTTAAAAAAATTAGTTTGTTTTCCTTAAAAATATCATCCACAACCATGTTTTCTCCCCTTCTTCAACTCCCTTGCCACTTCTTCCCTCCCCTCTCTGCTCATCCTTTTCTTGGTCCTCCCCGCTTCTTAAAAATACTAAAACTTATTCATGTTAACCACACAGATAAACTCACAACACCTCTTAAAGGGAAAGTTGAAAGGAACAAGAGATATTTATTCAATCCTTCTTTAGGTTAATAATCTGAGATATACTGAAATTTGTGTGTCCACCTTCCCATAGCTAGTTAATACCATAGCTGCAACTGTTACCAGAAAATGGGTTCTTGGTGTTCTTCACAGAAAAAAAATGTAAATGCACCAAATAAGCCTAGCAGTAGATTTGTTAGAGAAGAATAGTACACTTTCAAGGCTCAGAGAAGAGCAAATGCCCCCAAGAAAAGTGGGGTTTAGAAATTTATTACACTGAAAATGAAGGTGCAAAATATTCAACATTTAGGAGTGAAATTATGCATGTTCCCAGGGCAGTTCCTCACTGATCACTCCTTCCTGCTAGGGGGAGGAATTTTTGTTGTTATTTGGCTGTGTCAGAACTATTGTGGTGACACAGGGAGTGGTGATTTTCACTAACTACAATGCTAATAATATTACAATCCATTATAATTAACTAAAATTCATCTAAAGTAGCAAGATGGCATCATGGATCTGCTCTCAGCCACTGAAATCTAATTCTGGCCAGTCTGGTAGCTGCACTTTTTCTTAAGGATAATCTCATCTTCTTCCTCTTTTTTCTTTCCTCACCTCCTCCTTCCCTTCCTCTCTCTTCTCTCCCTGTGGCCTTATTCTTTCTGCCTATGGTAACACAACCAAATACAGATGCCCTGACTGGGACACTCAAATCCAGTGTTTTTCCCTCAATTAGAACAGACTGTCTTATTATTAAAGAATTCCTTTAATGAATTTGTTGTAACCATGCAAAAAACTTCACTTCTTTAAAATTACTTTTTCTCTTTTCTTTCTCCTTCACTCAAACTGGCCTTGTCTAGTCTTATAGAACAGTGACTCACTTGCTTCTTTTCTTTCCTTATCCTTCCACATTTGCACATACTGCACAACGAGGCCTTTAAATATTAAGCCCTTAGGACAGCAGATTCTGGTCAGTATCTAAGTCTTACTAACACGTCTTAGGTCTTTTCACCACAGAAACAGAGTTTCAGTCAAAGATAAGATCTTGACCTAAGCTGTGTTTCAGCTCCAGACCCATGAATGCAGAATGACTCTACTGGCATTCTCTCAAAACCAGACAGAATGTCACCATGAGTGACATTAGGACTTGATGCAATAATCAACTGCCTCCTCATCCTAACAAATCAGTAGAGCTCATGACCCCAACTCTCTTAGCTGCCATGACTAATGAGTTTTCCCCTATATAATTTATCCCCTAGAGTCTATCAAGTAGACAGGTCTTTGAGCACTAGCTCACCCATATTTATGGGCTTGTGCCATTTACTTATGTAAACCTTTACTTTTGTTGCTGCAAACCTCTGTTAGTATTTCATTTGGCTTTGATGCATGCAGACAAATAAACCCCCTTTAGTTCAATAACACTGTCTTGAGTTTAAAAACAGAGGTAATGATAAATTGCCAATTCATACATAAATAGACATTAATAAAAAGTAGAAAGTCATTCATTTTTCAAGAAATTAATTTTCAATTAATAGTCAATACACGTTCCCTAAAAAATAGCAAGAGTTACAGAATTATTTATACCACCGATTGTAGCTACATCAAGAATATGGTTATATATGAAGATATACCTTTAAAACTCTTCAAAATGTAATATTGTCACAAGAAGAAACAAACTATCAAAAGAGACATGATACTATATAAGTATCATGGGAACCATTTACTTATATTTATTTGTAAATCACAGTAATGAATAATTTGGGTTAAAGTGGAGGTCCAGTCTGGGTTCATCCACTACATCTAGAGACAAGCTATATCATCTCATATTAGTTTCTAGAATAATATTTTGTTTTTTAATGAAAAACAATGCACTGCCGATAGTACACCCTTTAGACTTACCAGATTCTAACCAGTTTATAGGCTTCAAGTGATTTTACAACCTTTGAAATTGTAGATATACAGATTCTGTCCTATCTGGTAATGACTTTAATCAACCTCCTCCAATTGAGGAAAACTAGTTTTCTCCCATTTGCAATTTTTACATTCCTGTACTCCATATAAATTTGTGCTTTTTATTTTTTTAAAACTATTCCTTTAAATAGGTTATAACATTTGCTTGGTTCCTTCATATATATGCATAAATATACTTTTTAATATATGCTTATTGTTATATCATCAGAATCGTGATTTCACTTTTTTGAGGATTTCACAAACCTCTATGAGAGTTTTGGAAATGCTAAGTTAGATAATGTATTACATATTCCTGACATATAATGCATTATATGTTTCTGGCATATGTTTATGTAATCTTAAATGTTGACCTTATAATAAACTGGAGATGTATGATTTTTACATGCTAATATTAATCAGTAGAAATGCCATTCATAAATGAGAACTAGCTAATATAATGTTTAAGTGAATCATATTCTCTTTTAGCAGATTCATTTATCAAAGTTGATGTTATATGTTATTCCTTTCCACAAGCTTTTTTCTTATTTTTTTAAAAAAATTTTGTTAAAATATATTTAACATGCAATATTATATTAGTTTCAGGTGTACACCATAGTTATTCAGCATTTATATACCTAACAAAACAATTACTATGATAATTCCAGCAATCATCTGACAAAATGCCATGCTATTACAATATTAGTGACTATATTCCCTATACTGTACATTATATCCCCATGACTTATTTGTTTTATACCAGGAAATTTGAACTCTTATTCCCTTTCAACTTCCCCACTTTGTTAATTTTTCAATTACAGTTGACATTCAATATTATTTTATATTAATCTCAGGTGTACAGCACAGTAATCCCACTTCTGGGTATTTTTCCAAAGAAATCCAAAACGCTACTTTAATCATATGCATACATATGATTATTGCACCTTTGTTTACAATGGCCAAGGTATATAGGCAGCCTGGGTTTCCATCAATGGCTGAATGGATAAAGAGGAGGTGGTACATATATATAATGAAATATTGCTTGGCCATGGGAGGAGATGGGTGATTGCCAGCTGTGGTGGCATGAATGACTTGGAGAGTATTTTACTGAGTGAGTATGTCAGACAGAGAAAGATAGGTACAATATGATTTTGTTTATATGTGGAATCTGAAGAACAAAATAAACAAACATACAAAACAGAAACAAACTCATAGAAACAGAGAACATTTTGATGGTTGCCAGATGGTAGAGGAGTTAGGGGAGGATAAAAAAGGGGAAGGAATTAAGAAGTACAAATTCATTGTTACATAGTAGTCTTCAGGATGTAAAGTATAACATAAGGAATATAGTCAATAATATTATAATAACTATGTATGGTGTCAGATAACTAGGTTTATTGCGGTGATAAATGGGAGTGGGGTTGGAAGATAGGGTGAAAAAGTTGAAGAGATTAAGGAGCACAAATTGGTAGTTACAAAATAGTCATGGGCATTTAAAGTAAAGCATAGGGAATATTGTCAATAATTTGGTAATGACTATGCATAGTGCCAGTTGGGTACTAGACTCATCAGGGGGATCATTTCTTAAATTATATAAATGTCCATTCCACTAGCTTTGAGCTATGTCTTGTCAATGTTAACAGGAAATTCTTGTTTGGTTCGCTTTCCTCCCAAATGTTAATTACCCAGATCCTTTGATGTCATGAATACTTTCATTAATGCCTAGGAAATATATTGTTCCTAAGTCTATGTGACAATTCTGCTTTCTATTATCATGCTCAACAATTTAAAGGAAAAAAAAAACACATTTACTCTTAAATTGAAAATCGGTGATTATAAATTTAGATAACTCCTCAAGGTATCATTCTCAGTCTCAAGTAATAAAATGAGAAATATAATTGAATTTCTACCAACATTAAATATACACATAGACCAATAATTGCAATGAGTTGTGCAAAGAGACTGAAAGTGATTCAAAGAGGTTCTGTTAAAGAGACAAAGTAGGGAACCCAAAGAGGAAGCCATCTAGAAAGCTTCTAAGGTCTCCTGTGCAAATGGAAAGAAAATGTGGGGAATAGGAGTTGATCAGTATTGAGAAATTCATTTCAAGCCTGAGGGCAAAGAGGTTGTGGGTGGGGGTGTGAAAGTTAGATTTAAATTTGCATAAATTCTCCTAATATTGTGTGCACATGATGCAGGAAGGTTTTTTAAAAGCAGCAAATGTTTTTGATCATGTTATAAACCACAGTAGAATAAAATTCAAGACCTAGACAGGTGATCAAGCTAGAAAAGTGATCAAGAGTAGGTTCCAGAAGCCCTCAACCACTCATCCTCAGAATGGAGATGAGTGACAGCCCTGAGTGGCTCTTGTGGACAGGGAGTACACTCATCAGACAAAGGATACAGGTTGTTTACTCCTCAGGAGCTAGAAGATAGCTGTTCAGTCAAGGCAAAGAGACTAATGAGAGTCTTGCAAGTTATCTGACAAGGAATCTGGATGGCTTAACCCCAAACAAGGAGGGTAAAAATTCACAATTCAGGAAGTAGAATCAGCAAGACTTGAGAGTGTTTTGTTCACATAAGGAAGGTGTGTGTGTGTGTGTGTGTGTGTGTGTGTGTGATAAAGTCCCAAATTTCCTAAGATTGGAGACACAGACAGAAGTCATTTGAGGAACCTGTGTGATATCCAAGAGGAGGTGTCTAAAAAGCCCTTAAATTTTTAAGGCTGTTCCTGGGAAAGTGGATCTGGAAGTCATTATCATGTTGTAATTTAAAACTCAAAGATTCAATGAGATATTCAGAAAAGCTAAGTATATCACTCTGAAGGAGGAATACAGTTTCCAAAAATTTAATGCTTAAAGGTTATATATTTTTGCTCTTGTAAAATGTCATTCAGTCAAAGAATTAAAATGAACTAACAGTTTTGTTGACTTAACCATCTATCTAGTAAAAATTTTGTCATTATTGTAAAAAAAATCAGCATTAAATTATTCACATTTTAATACAAGGTCAATAATCCAGTTCACACTCAGCACACTTGCCAATTATAGTGAGTACTAAACATTGCAAATTTAGCTATTGTAGCTCCTTGAAAATCAAGAGGCAGAAAGAAAACATTGTTCTTTGAGGGAACTGTGAAACTTTTTTCAATTGTTCAAGTATCCCCCTGTGGAGAGAGTTATCAAAATACTATTAAATGTCCTATATGAACAATTATATTTTCCTGGTGTTTAGAAAAAAAAATGTTGTGTGACAAATATTTCTCCTGCCATGGTACATAGAATAATTTTATTTTATTTTTTACAGTAACCTAAGTCATAATACTAAAACAATAATCTTAATTCTGAAAATTAGGTTGTTAAAAAAATTCATGTTAACATGAACATCAGTAATTTATATTTTCTCCTGAATTGAATACACATTAAGGAAAGCCATTTTGACTGCACCTAAAAGTATTAAATAAATACTAATAGATCTGAATGGAAAAGTGTATGTCCACATAATATGGGGACTTTTATCCCCCACTTTCAGCAATGGATAAATCATCTAGATAGAAAATAAAAAATGGAAATGTTTGACTTGAAAAATAATTTAGACCAAATGAACCTACCAAATATTTATAGAACATTTTATTCAACAGAAACAAAATACACGTTCTTCTCAAGTGCACACAGAACATTGTCCAGGATGAATTATATGATAGGCCATGAAACAAGTATTAGCAAATTTACAAAGATTGAAAGTATACCAAGTATCTATTTTTGACAACAGTGGTATGAAACTAGAAATCGATCATAGGAGGAAAACTGAAAAATTCAAAAATACATGGAAATTAAAGAACACACTCCAGAACAACCAATGGACCAAATGAGAAATCCAGAAGAAAATCGGAAAGTATCTTGAGACAAACTAAAATGAAAATACCACACACCAAAATGTATGAACTACGCATAAAGAAGTTTTAGAGGAAAGATTATAGTAATAAATGTCCACATTAAGGAAAAGATCACAACTAATCCTACCTCAAAGAAATGAAAATAAATAAATAAACAAATAAACAAATAAATAAATAAATAATAAACTAAGTCAAAAATTAGTAGAAAAAAATAATAAATATTAGAGAAGAAATAAATGAAATAGACACTAGAAAGACAGTAGAAAAATCAATGAAAGTAAGACTTGTTTTTTTAAAACATGTGGTCAGACAATTAAGTTTGTGAACTCATCTTAGAAAAACTGCTACATACTTCATTGTTGAATATCACTATAGTCACCTTTGAAGTACTCCCTTCAGGAAGTTATGCACCAACACCAGTGCTTAGTCCACCCTTCAAAGCAATTTTGGAACTCTTTATGGAATGGCTATCAGAGCTATCATTGTAATACCCTTGATGTCCTTAATGTCATCAAAATGTCTTCCTTTCAATATTTCCTTTATCTTTGGGTAAAGAGTCATTGGGGGCGAGATCAGGTGAGTAGGAAAGGTGTTCCAGTTAATTGTTTACTGGCTAAAAGCTCCCTCACAGACAGTGCCATGTGAGCTGGTGTATTGTCATGATGCAAGAGCCATGAATTGTTGGCAAAAAGTTCAGGTTTTCTAACTTCTCCATGCAACATTTTCAGCACTTCCAAATAGTAAACTTGGTTAACTGTTTGTCTAGTTGGTACAAATTTATAATGAATAACCCCTCTAATATCAAAAAAGTTTAGCAACATCATTGCAACAAGTTTGCAAACTTAATTGTCAGAGCTCGTATACAAAATTGGCAAACTTTTAGCTAGACTAACCAAGAAAAAAGAGAGAGGATACAAGCAAATAAAATTAAAAGTGAATGAGGAGACAATACAACTGACACCACAGAAATACAAAGGACCTTAAGAGAGTACTATGAACAACTACTTGCCAACAAACTAAATATTCTAGATGTAATGCACAAGTTACTGGAAATATACAAATTACCAAGGCTGAATCATAAAGAAACATAAAGTCTGAACAGACCAATGATAACTATAGAGATAGATACAGTAATCAAAAATCTCCCAACACAGAAAAGCCCAGAACCAGCTCTTTGTATAGGTGAATTAAACATTTAAAGATGAATTAATATCAATCTTTCTCAAATTCTTCCAAAAAATTGAAGAGGAGGGAGGACTCTCAAAATCATTTTATAAGCCTAAATAATCTTATACCAAAGCCAGGTTAAGACACCATAAGGAAAATAATAATAATAATAATAAAAAAAGATAAAGTAGTATTCCTGATGAATATATTAATAAATTTAAAAATCCTCAAAAAACTATTATAGAAATGAATTCAAGAGCACATTAAAAGGACCACACAGCCAAGGCCAAGTGGGATTTATCTCTGGGGTATAAGGATGTTTCAAAATAAACACATCAATAAATGTGATACACCACATTATATAATAAATGATAAAACATCACATGATCATCTCAATAGATGCAGGAAAAGTTTTTGACAAAATACAACATTTTTTAATGATAAATCTACCCTCAATAAATAGGGTATAAAAAGAAGATATCTCAATATAATAAAGGTCATATGTGAAATATTCACAACTAACAAGTTCAGTGATAAAAGTTTGAAAGACAAGTATCACCACACTCACCATTCTTTTCCAACGTAGTACTGGAAGTCCCTTCTGGAGCAATCAAACAAAAATAGAAATCAAAGACATACAGATTGGAAAGAAAAAAGTAAAGTTGTCATTATTTGCAGATGATATGATCTTATATAGAGAAAACCCTAAAGCCTTACCATGACACTGTTGGAACTAATCAACAAAATCAGTAAGATGCAGGATATAAAATCAGCACAGAGAAATCAGTTGCATTTTTTATAAATTAAAAATAAAACATCAGAAAGAGAGATAAAGAAAACTATCCCATTCAAAATGGCATAAAATACTTAGAAATAACTTTAACTAATGAAGTGCAACAACTGTACAATGATAACTACAAAACATTGATGGAAGAACTTATAGGAGACACAAGCAAATGAAAAGATATCCCATGTTCATGAATGCAGTGAATTAATTTATTTAAAATGTATGAGGTGTGATCAAACGATATGGTGAATGTTTAAATAAAAAAAATTGCAGTAAAAGACACATTGTCATTAACTCTTTTCAAAATACTCCCCTTCATTTCAAACAAACTTATCCCCTCGTTCTTGCCACGTTCTGAAGCAATTTTGGAAGCCCTCTTTTGTAAGTGTCTTTAGTTGTGCTGTTGTGGCTGCCTCAATTTCCTGAATCATTTTGACTTTGGGGAAGAGCCAGAAGTCTCATGGTGCCAGATCCAGTGAATAAGGTGGATAAGGACACACCATTACGTTTTTATTTGACAGAAATTTCCATATACCAGAAACGATGTGTGACACAGAGCATTGTCATGATGGAGGATGATTTATGTCATACTTTAAAATATACCTTCTCTCAACCATAGCTCACACCCAGCTGATTGCACCCAACAAGTTGAAATTTGTCATACATTGTTACTAACGTTCAATGTGCTACTTTCTGTATTGAAGATCCTTGCGTTTCCATTGGGTAGCACTGGGAAGCAGCCTTCACCATATTTTGCGATCACAAAGGAAAAGCTCCATGTCACACATTGCTTCTGGTATGGCAATTTCTGTCAAATAACATTACAGTGTATCCTCATCCACTTTATTCACTAGATCTGGCACCATGTGACTCTGGGTCTTCCCCAAAGTCAAAATAACCATGAAAGGTAAATATTTTGAATGTATTCAGGACATCGAGGCATCCACAACAGCACAACTAAAGATACAAAAGAGGACTTCCAGAACTGTTTCAGAAAGTGGCAAGAGTGATGGGATAAGAATGTTGGAAGCAAGATGGAGTATTATGAGGGGGATTAATGGCAATATGTCTTTTATGGAAATATATATATATATTTTATTTAAACATTCACCATATGTTTTGATCACACCTTGTACATACTACAAAGGTCTTCTATAGATTCAATGCAATCCTTACTTGAGTTCCAAAGATATTTCACAATAATTGAAAAAAATGCTAAAATTGTTATGGAAACCCAAAAGACCCTAAATAGCTAAATCCATCTTGAGAAAAAAGAACAAAGCTGGATTTCAAACTGTACTACAAAACTATAGTAATCAAAACAGTATGGTACTGGAATAAAAATAGACATATAGACCAATGGAACAAAATAAAGAGCTTCGAAATAAACCCTTTCATATATACTCAACAAATACTTGTTAAAGGAGCAAAGACATTCTATAGTCTCTTCAACATACAGTGTTAGGAAAATTGGATAACCACATACCAAAATTGTAATTTGAACCCTATCTTGTACCACTCACAAAAATTAACTCAACGTGGATTAAGATCTTAATGTAATGCTTGAAAACTCTAAAACTCCTAGAAGAAAACATAAGGAAGAAGTTCTTTGCATTGGAATTGGAGATACATTTTTGGATATAACACCAAAAGCACAAGTAACAAAAGCCAAAATCAATAAGTTAGACTACATCAAATTAAAACACTCTGCACAACAAAACATCAGCAAAATGAAAGGCAACCTACAGAATGGGAGAAAATATTTGCAATCTATATATCAGATAAGGGGTTAATATCCAAAATATATGAAGAACTCATACAACTCAGTAATAATAAAAAAAATCTAACAATTAGGTTAAAAATTGGCAGAGGAACTGGGTACACATTTTTCCCCAAAGAAGATTTCTAGATGGCCAATGAGTATATGAAAAGATGCTCAACATTACTATTCATCAGAAATATATCAAAAACAATGAACTACCACCTCACCTCTGTTAGAAAGGCTATCAGTAGGAAGACAACAGAAAAAATTGTTACCAAGGATGTGGAGAAAAGTAAACCCTTTTACACTGTTGATGGACATGTAAATTGGTATAACCACTGTGGAAAACAATATGAAAGTTTCCTCAAAAAATTAACAATAGAACTATGCTATGATCCAACAATCTTCCTCCTGGCTACATATTCAAAGGAAATGAAGACAGTGTATCAAAGAAATACCTGGGGGCGGACGGGAGGCTCAGTTGGTTAGAATGCGAGCTCTGGGCAACGAGGCTGCCAGTTCATTTCCCACATGGGCCAGCGAGCTGTGCCCTCTGCAACTACAATGAAATCAATGAGCTGCCACTCAGCTCCTGGGTGGCCAGATGGCTCAGGTGGTTGGAGTGCGATCTCTCAACCACAATGTTGAGGTTCAAGTCCTCAACTCCCACAAGGGATAAGGGCTGCACCCCCTGAAACTAACAATGGCAACTGGACCTGGAGCTGAGCTGCGGCGCCCTCCACAACTAAGATTGAAAGGACAACAACTTGACTTGGAAAAGTCCCGGAAGTACACACTGTTCCCTAATAAAGTCCTGTTCTCCTTCCCCAATAATAAAAAACAATAAAGTTTTAAAAAGAAATATCTAAACCCTGATGTATATTGCAGCATTGTTCACATAGCCAAGATAAGCAAAAACCTGTGTCCATCAATGGAATAAAGAAAAAAGAAGATGGAAGATATATGTATATTTAATAGATGTTATTCAGCAATGAGAAAAAAGAAATCCTGTCATTTGTACCAACATGAGGTCATTATGTTAAGTGAGACAAGCCACACGAAGACAAATTTTGTGATATCACAAAAATGTGGAATTTATAAAAGTTGAACTTGCAGAAACAGAGAGAGTAGAATGGTGGTTACCAGGGGCTGGCGGGTTGGGGAAGTGGAGAGATGCTGTTAAAGAATACAAACTTGCAACCTGAAGATAAATAAATTGGAGATTTAACACACAGCATAATGATTATAGTCAACAACAGTCATATGAGTACATTTCAAACTTGCTGAAAAACTAACTCTTACATGTTCTCACCACAAAAAAATTATTACATGACATGATAGAGGTGTTAGCTGATGCTAAGATGGTAATCATAGTGCAATAAACAAATGTCTCAAACACGTTGTACATTTTAAACTTATACAATGGTATATGTTAATTATATTTCAATTTTTTTAAAAAAACTTCTAACTGTAAATAATTCTGAGTGTGTTTTGTACTTCACTAGGACTACCCGTTTTTCTACAATAATACTATACTTATTAATTTACTATTAAGTTGGTGCAAAAGTAATTGTGATTTTGCAATTATTGTCAACCATTTAAACTGCAATTACTTTTTTTTTTAAATTAATTAATTTATTTATTAGTTTCAGGTGTGCAAAACAAGGTAATACTTAGACGTTCATCATTTATATCCCTCATACTGTGAACCCCCTTCCCCCCATCCACTATCCCTCCGACCTCACACTGAACCATCACATTATATATATAAAATTATAGTTGGCATTCATTAATGTTTAGCTTCTGATGTACAATGCCATGATCAGGTATCCACAGTATCCCTGAGGTGGTCTCCCAAATAGGACGCATGTCCATCGGATACCCAACAAAATCTTTACAACATTATAGAATACCTTCCCCAAATTAATTTTCAAAAAAAAAAACCCTGAGGCCATCTTGTGGTTACCAGCTGCTTCCAAATCCCTTCACCTTTCCCCTTATCCCCAACCCCCTCCCACACACCCATCTAACCACTCTCAGTTTTTTCTCTGCGTCCCCAAAACTGTCTCTGATTAGTTCATTCACATAGTCTTTTCTTTAGATTCCATATATAAGTGAGATCATATGGTACTTGTCTTTCTCTTTCTGACTTATTTCACTTAACATAATGTTCTCTAGATCCATCCATGTTGCTGCAAATGATAAGATTTCTTTCTTCTTTATGGCTTAAACTGCAATTACTTTTGCACAAACCTAATAATAACTTAATATGATTTTTCAGTGTTGATATTTTATTTTATACGTATTAAAATATTTCACAGATTATATAGGTACTTTTCTTAAAGGATTACATTTCTATGCCACACAGAGAAAATGTAAAATTTGTTATTTATAAACAGAACTGATCTAAATATATATGTGTAATTATGAGTATTGATTATTTGAGATTTAATACAAATCAATCATAATATAACATATTATAATTACATTAAATTATAATATAACATATATTATCATTATATTGAAATTATAATTTTAAAGGTCCCTTTGAATATTTTAGAAGAACATATTGAGTACTTATAAAAATCCCTGGACAGTTTTTTTACCTGTTTCATTTCTGAAATCTTACCCGGAAAATTAAGATATGCTGTCTTTGTTTGAAACTTGAAACGTCTGCTATATCTCATTTTATGAAAGCAGAATATTTATAATAGTCTATGAACCATTCTATTATTCAGTAGGTCCCTTAAACTTTCATATTAAAAGCACTTAGCAGCAAAGGGAACATCTTTAGTATTCTGGTTTTGCCTTTTTATTTCTTTGTTTGAAATGTTTTAACATATTGTGGCTTTTTTCTGTCCCCTTGATATCTAAAAACATCTGTTTCAAAAACAATAGAATATGAAATTATTTTAAACTTTATGCTGTCAGCTTTTTATGTCTTCCACAAGTAAACTTTGTTGTTTAGAAAAATAAAACAGTCTGTCTCTATATA
The DNA here is from genome assembly GCF_964194185.1 of Rhinolophus hipposideros. Taxonomy (NCBI): domain Eukaryota; kingdom Metazoa; phylum Chordata; class Mammalia; order Chiroptera; family Rhinolophidae; genus Rhinolophus; species Rhinolophus hipposideros. The sequence continues at coordinate 47,729,789 of NC_138059.1, forward strand.
CTCTCTCATCTTTTCTAAGTTTAAATTTATCAAACCCAAGACTTTCTTATATACAAATTAACATAATCTGGGGATGTTACTTATTGTCAATAATAAAGTGCGGTGAAGTGTGTGGAATGAATTAGAATGTGGTTAAAAGATATATTTGAGATTTTTCATCATCAAAATGGTGGCGTGAGGTGAGCCTCTGTAAAGCTCACCTGGAATTTACAACTAATTGAACAACAATAACTCCACAAAGGACTCCCTGCACAGCAGACAGGCAAGACGAACAGGCCCACTACTGAATTCACCTCCAGGTGGGCGAATCGCAGGAGCGGGGAAGGAGGGAAGGAAGAAGTGTGAGACGGGGCCATGTGGGTGCAGGACGCAGACCTGGCTCACTGCTCTGAGCTCGCTGCATCCTGGGACTACTGTAGCTGCGGGAGAGGGAAGAACTCGGACTCCTAGGGCTCCGCTTACGGCCCACAGGGCTGAGGGGGCAGCATACAACACGGCTGAACCCAACGCTCACGGCAGAGACCTCAGAGAAAAGACTGAGGGAAGAAGGCTGAAAACAGTGGTTTAAGCCCTCACTGCGGAGCAGAGAACGGAAGCCTTAGGCACTGAGACTAGCTGACCCCTCCCTACCCTCCTAAGCTTGCCCTGCCCCCATCTGTCCAATGCTAGAAGCGGAACAGTAGCACTGTCACATGAAAAGAACAGATTATTTGCTGTTCTGAGAACTGTGGACAGTAGACAAAGATTCGGAGCCCAACTAGTTCACTCAAAGGGGAGGGAGCTGTGGAAGTGGGACCGGCTGTGGTGGTGGTCGCTGACATTGCTCTGGGTGACCTCTCACAACTCACCCCGCCTCTGGCCCCACCTGTATGAAAGGATCCCTGCATGAGTAAACAAAACTGCTAAAACATATGGACACTGAATCTGATGCGGAAAGAGCTTTGGACCTTCAAAAGCTCTCCGCACCCCCACAGGGACATGGTGCCCTAGGACCAAGGCAAACTGTTAACAGAGGAGAGGCCCGTCTCCCAGGGAATCCCCCCATTGTGTGAGAAGCTGGAATAGTGCAGAGAAAACATAGCACTACTGTGTGAGAGAGGGGAAAAAAAGCTGCAGTCGGAGAGAAAATAAAACATTCTACCAACAAGTATTGGAAAGAAAAGAAAGAACTCTTCCTATCAACCTGTTGAAGAAGCTACTCCTATAGATGTCTAGGAATAGAAATAATAAATCAGTAATTCCCATGAATAACCAAGACAACAAGACAGCTCAGAAAGAAAGTGAAAAGTCTCCAGAAAAGGAGCTTAAAGATATGAAAATATGTGACTTAAATGACAGAGAATTCAAGATTGCAGTTCTGAAAACACTCAACGAGATGCAAGAAAACACAGAAAGGCAATTTAACGAACCCAGAAATGCAATCAAGGAACAACATGAGCATTTTACAAAACAGATTGAAGTTTCAAAAAAAGATCCAAATGTAATTTGTGGACATTAGAACTCAATAGAAGAAATTAAGAATGAAATAACCAGCTTAGGTAGTAGAGTTGACCAGATAGAGGAAAGAATCAGTGACATCAAAAATAGAAACCTGGAAATTACACAGAGGAAAGAAGAAAGAGACTTGAGACTTAAAAGAAATGAAAGAACTCTACAAGAACTTTCTGACTCTATCAGAAAGAGCTATTTAAGAATAATGGGCATGCCAGGAGGAGAAGAAAGAGAGAAGGGAACAGAGCATATATTTAAACAAATTGTTGTTGAGAACTTCCCAAACTTGTGGACAGAACTGGATGCTCCAATCCAAGAAGCAAATAGAACACCTAATTACCTCAATCCCAACAGGCCTTCTCCAAGGCCCATTGTATTGAAGCTCTCGAAATTAACTCCAAACAAAGAATCCTCAAGGCAGCCAGGAAAAAGAAGACAGTAACCTACAAAGAAAAGCCCATTAGATTATCATCAGATTTTTCAGCAGAATCTCTACAAGCCAGGAGGGAGTGGAACCAATATTCAAACGATTGAAAGAGAGAAATCATGAGCCAAGAATAATATATCCAGGAAATATATCCTTTAGATATAAAAGAGAAATTAAGACCTTTCCAGACATAGAGAAGCTGAGGATATTTTCTAATACACGACCTGCACTACAAGAAATACTAAAGGAGGATATTCGACCTCCAACAACAGGGACAACTTGTAGCAATGGAAACATAAAAAGGGGGAGAGTCAAGACCTGAACCGTAATATGGGAATGTAGTAAGTAAGCGTGCTGAAGAAAATGGAACATTCTATAAATGTCAAACTTTCTTTTACATAACTTAAGGGTAACCACTCAAAAATCATCCAGAACTGAAATATATACTGTAATAAAAGAAGAAACAGAGGGAAACATCATAGAATACCACCACACAGAAATAATAGTCAATAACAAAAAGACAAAGAAACAATGGAGACACAGTCTTACCAGAAAACTAAAGATAGAATGACAGGAAATCCTCATTTATCAATAATCACCCTAAATGTAAATGGACTGAACTCACCAATAAAAAGGCATAGAGTAGCAGATTGGATCTAAAAACTAAACCCAACCATATACTGTCTCCAAGAGACACATCTCAGCTACAAGGACAAGCATAGACTCAAAGTGAAAGGTTGGAAATTGACACTCCAAGTAAATGGTACCCAGAAAAAATCAGGTGTATCCATAATGATATCAGATAAAAGAGACTATAGGGTGAAAAAGATAACAAGAGACAAAGATGGACATTTCATAATGGTAAAGGGGACTATACAACAAGAAGACATAACAGTCATCAATATTTATGCCTCCAATCAGGGAGCACCGAAATATACCAAGCAACTACTAACAGAACTAAAGGGAGAAATTGACCAAAACACAATTATACTAGGGGACTTAAATACATCATTGACAGCTAAGGATAGATCATCCAAACAGAAAATAAATAACGAAATAGCAGCCTTACATGACACATTAGATGAAATGGACATCATTGACATATATAGATCACTTCATCCTAAAACATCAGACTATACATTCTTGTCGAGTGTACATTGAACATTCTCAAAAAAAGACCGTATATTGGGACATAAAAGCAGCCTCAGCAAATTTAAAAGATTGAAATCATACCAAGTATATTCTCTGATCACGAGGCTTTGAAATTGGATATCAACTGCCGAAAGGAAGCAGGAAAAAACACAAATACATGGATATTAAGCAACATACTTTTAAAAAACGACTGGGTCAAAGAAGAAATTAGAGGAGACATGAAAAATACATAGAAACAAATGACAATGAAAATACATCCTACCAAAATTTTTGGGATGCAGCGAAAGCAGTTTTAAGAGGGAAATTTATATCATTACAGGTCTATCTAAAAAAACAAGAAAAATCCCAAATAAAGAACCTCATGTTACACCTTAAAGAACTAGAAAAAGAAGAACAAGTGAAACTCAAGGTCAGCAGTAGAAAGGAAATAACAAAAATCAGAGCAGAACTAAATGAAATAGAGAACAAAAAGATAATAGAAAAATTCATGTGACAAAGAGCTTGTTCTTTGAAAAAATTAATAAAATCGACAAACCCTTGGCTAGACTCACTAAGACAAAAAGAGAGAGGACACTAATTAACAAAATCAGAAATGCAAAAGGGGAAGTTATCACGGACACCACAGAAATACAAAGGATCTTCCAAGAATACTATGAATGAAAATATGCTTCCAGATTCAATAACCTAGAAGAAATGGAAAAGTTCTTAGAAACATATAGCCTTCCAAGGTTGAACCATGAAGAACTGGAAAATCTAAACAGACCCATCACCATGAAAGAAATTGGATCAGTCATCCAAAACCTTCCCAAAAGCAAAAGTCCGGGACCAGATGGCTTCACTAGTGAATTCTACCAAGCCTTCAAAGAGGATCTAATATCAATCTTGTTCAAACTCTTCCAAAAGATTGAACAAGAGTCAGTACTCCCTAACTCATTTTATGAGGCCAACATTACCCTAATACCAAAACCTGGTAAGGGCAACACGAAAAAAGAAAACTACAGACCTGTATCTCTGATGAATAGTAATGCAAAAATCCTAAACAAAATTTTAGCAAATCGAATACAACAATGCATTAAAAAGATTATTCATCACAACCAAGTGGGGATCATCCCTGGGGCACAAGGATGGTTCCACATCCAGAAATCCATCAATGTGATACATCACATAAACAAAATAAAGGACAATAATCATATGATTATATCAATTGATGCAGAAAAGCATTTGACAACATACAACATCCATTTATGATTAAAACACTTAATAAAATAGGTATAGACTGAAAATACATAATAAAGGCCACAATAAACGCCATCTATAACAAGCCCTTAGCTAATCTCATAATTAATGGTGAAAAACTGAAGCCTTTTTCTCTACATTTATGAACACAACAGGGCTGTCCCCTATCACCTCTGCTTTTCAACATAGTGTTGGAAGTCTTTGCCAGAGGCATCAGGCAAGAGAAAGAAATAAAAGACATCCAAATTGGGAATGAAGAAGTTAAATTATCACTCTTTGCAGATGACATGATGCTATATATAGAAAACCCTAAAGACTCCACCAAAAAGCTGTTAGAAACAATCAAGCAATACAATAAAGTTGCTGGCTACAAAATCAACATACAAAAATCCATTGCATTTCTATATATTAACAATGAAATCTCAGAAGATGAAATGCAAAAATCAATTCCCTTTACAATTGCAACAAAAAGGATAAAATACCTAGGAATAAACTTAACCAATGATGTGAAGGATTTATATGCTGAAAACTATAATACATTTTTGAAAGAAATTGAAGAAGACACAAAGAAATGCAAAGACATTCCATGCTCATGGATTGCAAAAATCAACATAGTTAAAATGGCCATGTTACCCAAACCAAGATACAGATTTAATGCAATCCCCATCAAAATCCCAATGGCATTTTTTAAAGAAATAGAACAAAAAAAACATCAGATTTGTTTTGAACCACAAAAGACCCCGAATAGCCAAAGCAATCTTAAGAAAACAGAACAATGCTGGAGGTATCACACTACCTGAGTTTAGCTTGTACTACAGGGCTACAATAATGAAAACAGCATGGTATTGGCAGAAAAACAGACACATAGACCAATGGAATAGAATTGAGAAGCCAGAAATAAAACCACATAAATATGGACAGATAATTTTTGACAAAGAAGCTAAAAACATACAATGGAAGAAATACAGCTTCTTCAATAAAAGGTGCTGGTAGAATTGCATAGGCACGTGCAGAAGAATGAAATTGGACTGCTATCTGTCACCATGTACCAAAATTAATTCAAAGTGGCTCAAATACTATGCATAAAACCTGACACAATAAACTGCATAGAAGAAAACATAGGTACTAAACTTATGTACCTTGGGTTCAAAGAGCATTTTATGAGTTTGACTCCAAAGGCAATGGAAGTAAAAGCTAAAATAAACAAATGGGACTATATGAAACTTAAAAGCTTCTGCACAACAAAAGAATCCATCGACAAAATAAAGAGGCAACCAACTGAATGGAAGAAGATGTTTGCAAAGTGTCTCTGATAAGGGGCTAATATCCAAAATATACAAGGAACTCATGAAGCTCAACAACAACAAAAAAAAACAACCCAATTGAAAAATGGGCAGAGGACATGAAAAGGCATTTCTCCAAAGAGGACATACAAATGGCAAATAGACATATGAAGAAATGCTCAACATCACTAATCATCAGAGAAATGCAAATAAAAACCACAATGAGATATCACCTCACCCCAGTCAGAATGGCTTTCATCAACAAGACAAATAGTAACAAGTGTTGGAGAGGCTGTGGAGAAAAAGGAACACTCATACACTGTTGGTGGGAATGCAGACTGGTACAGCCATTATGGAAGGCAGTGTGGAGGTTCCTCAAAAAATTACAAATAGAATTACCATATGACCCAGCAATCCCTCTCCTGGGTATCTACCCAAAGAATTTGAAATCATTTATACAGAAAGACACGTGTGCTCCAATGTTCTTTGCAGCTTTGTTTACGGTGGCCAAAACGGAAACAACCAAAATGTTCCGATAGATGAATGGATAAAGAAGTTGTGGTATGTATACACAATGGAATATTATTCGGCGGTAACGAAAGATGATATAGGAACATTTGTGACAACATGGATGGATCTTGAGAGTATAATGCTAAGCGAAATAAGTGAGACAGAAAAAGCAGAGAACCCTATGATTTCATTGATTTTTGGTATATAAATCAAAAACAACAAAAGAACAAGTCAAACAAATGAGAAAGAAAAACTCATAGACATAGACAATAGTTTAGTGGTGACCAGAGTGTAAGGGGGTAGGGGGTGGGAGATGAAGATAAGGGGGATCAATATATTGTGATGGAAGGAGAACTGACTCTGGGAGGTGAACACACAATGGGATTTATAGACAATGTAATACAGAATTGTTCACCTGAAATCTATGTAATTTCATTAATAATTGTCACCCCAATAAATTAAGAAAATAAATAAATAAATAAATAAATAAATAAATAAATAAATAAACAAAAAGTTTTGGAAGAACTAAAAAAAAAAGATATATTTGACATGTGAATATGAACAGTCCTACTCTGTGATGAAACAATGTTTTATGTATAGGTAACTATATCCTAGAACGATATCCTATACAAAACTTTAGTGGCAGGACTTTCAAACTACAGAAGCAATGACATATCCCGGACTACGTTCAGTAAAGATTTTTTGTTGTTGTTCTGAAATATAAAGCTGGTTTTAATTAGAGTATAGTTGACGTAAAATATTCTATTCGTTTCAGGTGTACAACATAGTGATTTGACATTTATATACCTTTACATGGTGATCACTGTGAGAAGTCTAGTAACCATCTGTCACCATACAAAGTTATCATAATATTGACTGTATTCCCTATGCTGTACATATTGAGTACTTATAAAAATCCTGTGACTTATTTATAACCGTAAGTTAGTACCTCTTAATCTCCTTCACCTGTTTTTCCCATTCTCCCCACCCAACCCTCTAGCAACTATCAGTTTGTTCTCTGTATCTATGAGTTTGTTTGTTTTGTTTTGTTTGTTCATTTGCTATTTTTTTTTAAAGATTTCACATAGAAGTATATGTACAATGATACAGTATTTGCCTTCTCTGACTTATTTCACTTAGCTTAATATCCTCTAGGTCCATCTTTGTTCAAATAGCAATATTTCATTATTTTTATGGCTGAATAATATTCCATTATATACATGTAAAACATCTTTATCCATTTAACTATCTAGGGACACCTAGGTTGCTTCTATATCATGGCAGCATGATATAAATAGCAGTATATAAATAATGCTGCAATAAACATAGGGGTGCATATATCTATTCTAATAGGGTTTTCATTTTCTTAGGATAAACGCCCAGAACTGGAATTGTAAAATCGTTCTATTTTTAATTTTTTAAGGAACCTCCATACTGTTTTCTATAGTGGCTGCCACAATACCATAGTGGTTTTGCCAATCCCACCAACAGTGCACAAGATTTCCCATTGGTCCACATTGTCACCAACACTTATTCTTTGTTGTCCTTTTGATAATAATCATTCTGACAGGTGTGATGTGATATCTCATTGTGGTTTTGATTTGCATTTTGCTGAAGATTAGTGATGTTGAACATCTTTTCATGTGTTGGCCATCTCTTTGTCTTCTTTAGAGCAATACCTATTCAGGTTCTCTGCTCGTTTTTTAATTGTTATTTTTATGTTTGGTTTTATGAGTATTTTAGAGCTAATTTACAGGTAAATAAATCTAATTATTGCTGAATATGTGGAGAAATTTTATTTCTAAAAATTTGAAGTAGAAAAATTCAAATTAAGGTAATTATACAATATTTATTGCTTATGGAAGTACAAATAATATCTGGTATTAATATGTGTTTTAGATGTTTTGGATTGTTTTCTATGAAATATATAAAAAGAATGCATAAAATGAATACTGATTTTTTAAAAATAAATAATATTTTATATTTTTGATGCAATTGTAAATGTCATTGTTTTCTTAAATTCTCTTTATAGTAGTTCATTATTGGTGTATAAAATGCAACTGATTTCTACGTATTAATTTTGTATCCTGCTACTTTACTGAATTCACTTACTAATTCTAATAGTTTTTGGTGAAACCTTTTGGGTTTTCTCTTATGGTATCATGTCATCTGTAAACAATGACAGTTGTAGTTCCTCCTTTCCAATTTGGATGCAGTTCATTTATTTTTCTTGCTCATTGCTGTGGCTAGGACTTCCAGTACCATGTTGAATAACAGTGGTGAAAGTGGACATCCTGGTCTAGTAAGAAGAATACTTTTAGCTTTTCCCAGATTGAGTATGATGTTAGTTGTGGTTTGTAATATATAGGCTTTACTATGTTGAGATATGTGCCTTTCTTTCCAACTTTGCTGAGAGCTTTTATCATAAATGGATGCTGCACTTTGCAAAATTTTTTCTGCGTTTATTGATATGACCACACAATGTTTATTTTTCATTTCATTTATGCAGTGTATCACATTAATTGAGTTGCAGATATTGAGCCAAGCTTGCATACCAAGAATATATCTCACTTATTTGTGGTGTATGAGCTTTTTAATGTACGAGTATTACTGAATTTGGTTTACTAACATTTTATTGAGGATTTTTTCATCTATGTTCATCAGGGATATTGGCCTATAGTTACCTTTTTTGTTTTTATTTTTTAATGCCTTTATATGGTTTTGGCATCAGGGTAATGATGGCTTCATAAAATTAGCTTGGGAAGCTTCCCTCCTCTTGACCTTTTGGAATAGTTTGAAAAGAATAGGTGTTAGCTCTTCTTTGAATGTTTGGTAAAATTCACCTGTGAATCAATCTGGTCCAGGACTTTCGATGGTTGGGAGCTTGTTGATTAGTGATTCAACGTCATTAGGAGTAATTGGTCAGTTCAGATATTCTGTTTCTTCTTGATTCAGCTTTGGAAGATTGTATGCTTCTAGAAATTTATTTACTTCTTCCAGATTGTCCAACTTGTAAGTGTATAATTGCTCATAATATATTCTTGATTTTATTCAATGTCTGTGGCGTCCATTGTCATTTCTCTTTCATTTCTGATTTTATTTATTTATGTTCTCTTTTTTTTGAGCCTTGTTAAATGATTGTCAAGTTTGTTTATCTTTTCAAAGAACAAGTTCTTGGTTTTGTTGATTTTTTACTAAATTTATTGGGGTGACATTGGTTAGTAAAATTATATAGGTTTCAAATGTACATTTATAGAAAACATCATCTATATATTGCATTGTTCACCAGCCAGAGTCACTTCTCCTTCCATCACCATACATTTGACCCTCTCTACCACCCCTCTTCTCTCCTTACCCTCTGGAAACCAGTAAACTTTTGTCCGTCTATGAATTTTTGTTTCTTTGATTCTTTGTCTTATTCCTTTGTCACTTTCAGTTTTATATCCCACATATAATTGAAGTCATATGGTTCTTGACTTTTTCCATTTGACTTATTTCACTTAGCATGATAATCTCAAGATTTATATACGTTATTGCAAATGGCAGTATTTCATCCTTTCTTATGGCCAAGTAATATTCCATTGTGTATATGTACCACATCTTATTAATCAATCACCTATTGAAGAACATTTTCATTGTTTTTATGTCTTGGCTACCATGAATCTCAAAAGACCGTGAATAGTCAAAGAAATCCTAAGAAAAAAAGCACAAGGCTAGAGATATCACACTCCCTGACTACATTTTGTACTACAAAGGAGCAATAATCAAAACAGCATGGTATTGGCAGAAAAACAGACACAAAGACCAATGGAATAGAATTGAAAACTGAGAAAGAAACCCACACATATATGGCAGATAATTTTTTTAAATGCATATGGATTTACTGTGAATCTGGTTATTACCTCTAACACCAGGGATTCTTAGTATGGAAACTATGCCACAATAAGTATACACCACAAATATTTTGCACATTATTTTACAAGTTTATAGCCTTCCTGATGCTATTCATGTACTCTATTTTAAAAGTGATAACAATTTCCAGAACTTGACTCATTTTCTCACACACATCCTAGAAACATCATCTTCTCACAATCTTCAACTTATTTTGTAAGCAAATCAATGTTAACAGTTAACTACCTAGAATGTTAAGGCAATCATATCTGGCTTGAAAACATTTTATTAAAAATTTTCAGATGTTGTTTCCTGTCTTTTAAGTTTAAGAATAAAAAAAAGCTATTAAAGAAAAAGAATCTATATTGAAATAATTTTCTTCTGTGTGAAGAAATATGAATGAACTGTGCATTAATATATAAGAGCAAAGTAGTTCACTGTCAAAACTAAATATCGTAAGAGAACACAAATTCTAAACACACTAAGATCATGTTGCTACTTTGTCTAGGGAATGGTGAGCAATTGGCTTATCTATGGCTTAGGGTCTGCTTCCACACTTGTTTCCTGAGCTTCTTCTACCTCTGTGAGCTTTGCATCATTTTCCAGTGTTTGCTGAAGATCGTGGATGGTACTAGGAAGAAAGTGAAACTGTTTCCATCTCAATTCCAGCTTATCTTTAACACTTTCTTTAATATGTGAAAGGTGCTCTAATTCTTTTCCCAGAGCCCCCAGTTCCTCTAATGTCTCATGCCTGTATGGATGATGCTGATTGCTTTTGCCAAAGCATCATATTCTTGTCGATTTTTTCGTATTGTTTTGCTTGAAGAATTTGCTTTATGCTCTTAGCAATTTTTCATGTGTTTCAGCAATGCTACATTCTATTTCTTTGTAATTTTTTTCATAATTTTCCATTTCTCTGAGGTTCATATCATATCATATACCAGCAATGTTTTGCCCAGCATACATTTGTACTGTATCCCTCTTCCTGGGGGCTGTATTCCTCTTCCTGGGATCCAGAGTTGCACCATTTAATGAAGCTTTTCACTAGCAGATTCATTCTCCAATCATCTCCAGCACCATCTCCATCAATTAGGAGATGCTTCTGTATGACTTTGTAGTCAGTCACAGCTCCCATGGAATGCATGGCGGTGGCAGTGCTATGGTAGGTAATTTTTGACAAAGGAGCCAAAAACATACAATGGAGAAAAGACAGCCTCTTCAAATAATGGTGCTGGGAAAATTGGAAATCACGTGCAAAAGAATGAAAGTAGACTGCTATTTGTCATCATATAGCAAAATTAACTCAAAATGGGTCAAAGACATACATATAAGAACTGAAACAATAAATTGCATAAAAGAAAACATTGGTACTAAACTTATGGACTTTCAGTTCAGAGAGCATTTTATGAATTTCACCAAAAAGTCATGGGAAGAAAAATCATAAATGAATGAATGGGAGTATATTAAACTAAATAGCTTCTGTACAGCGAAAGAATCCATCACCAAAACAAAGAGTCAGCCAACTGAATGGGAGAAGATATTTGCAAACAATGTCTCTGATAAGGGGCTAATATCCAAAATATATAGAGGCCTTGTATAATTCAATAACAAAAATCAATCCAATTAAAAAATTGGCAAAGCACCTGAACAGATACTTCTCCCAAGAACACACACAAATGGCCAACAGAGCTATGAAAAAACTCTTAACTTCACCAGCTATTAGGGAACTGCAAGTCAAAATCATAATGAGATACCACCTCACACTTGTTAGAATGGCTATCATTACCAAGATAAATACGAACAAGTGGAGAGGCTGTGAAGAAAAAGGAACCCTCAGATACTGCTGGTGTGAATGTAAATTGGTACAGCCACTATGGAAAACAGTATGGAAGTTCCTTAAAAATTAAAAAACAATTATCATACAACTGAGCAATTTCTTTTATTGGTCTCTTGTATTTTATTTTTTAGCCTCTATTTAGTTTATTTCTGCTCTGATCTTTATTATTTCCTTCCTTCTACTTACTTAGAGCTTTGTTTGTTGTTTTTCTGCAGTTCTATTAAATGTAAAGATAGATTGTTTATCTGAGATTTTTCTTGTTTCTTTAGGTATAGGCCTGTATTGCTATAAATTTCCCTCTTGTGACTGCTTTCTCTGTGTGCCAGAGATTTGGGGTCTTTGTATTTTGATTTTCATTTGTCTCAAGGTATCTTTTGATTTCTTCCTGATCTCACTGTTGACCACTCATTAGTACCATGTTATTTAACTTCTATGTGTTTGTGTTTTTCGGGGTTTTTTCTTGTAGTTGATTTCTAGTTTTCTACAATTGTGGTCAAAGAAGACACTTGATATGATTTCAATTATCTTAAATTTACTGAGACTTGCTTTGTGGCTTAACGTGTGTTCTGTCTTGAAAAATGTTCCATATATAATGGAAAAGAATGTATGTTCTTCTACTTTGGGCTAAAATGCTCTGAAAATAGTATAAATCCATCCGGTCTAGTGTGTCATTTAAAGCCTCTGTTTCCTTGTTCATTTTGTTCTCAAAAATCTGTCCATTTGTGTCAGTGGAGTGTTAAAGTTCCTTACTGTAATTGTGGTTCTGTCCATCTCTCCATTTATGTCATGCAATATTTGTTTTATATATTTTTGTGCTTCTACATTGGGTACATTGATATTTATTAGGGTTGTGTCTTCTTGTTGGATTGATCCCATTATCATTATATTATGTCCTTTTTTGTTTATTATAAACTTCATTTTAAAATCTATTTTGTCTGACATAAGTATTGCTATCCCAGTTATTTTTTTTTACATGTCCATGTACTTGAAATATCTTTTTCTATCCCTATACTTTTGTAGACACAATATGTATGGGTCTTTTTTTTCTTATCCATTTAACTACACTATGACTTTTGATTGGAACATTTAATCCATTTACATTTAAAGTGATTATTGATAGGTACATAGTTATTGCTATTTTACTTTCATATTTTTATTTTCTTTTGTATGTTTATTTGTTTTACCTTTTTTTCTTAAAAAAGTTCTTTTAATATTTCTAGTAATATTGGCTTGGTAGTAATGAATTCCTTTAACTTTTCCTTGTCTGGAAAGCTCTTTATCTCTCCTTCTCTCCAGAATAATCTTGGTGGTAGGCCCTTGTTTTTCATCACTTTGAATATTTCCTCTCACTCCCTCGGGCCTGCAAAGTTTCCGTTGAGAAATCAACTGATAGTCTTATGGGAGCTCCCTTTTAAGTAACTAGTTTTCTTTTCTTGTTAGATTATCTATTTGTCTTTAAACTTTGGCAATTTAAAGTGTCTTGGTGTAGGTCTCTTTGGGTTCATCTTATTTGGGACTCTGCATTTCCTGCGCTTTATGTCTATTTTCTTCCAGGTTAGAGAAGTTCTTAGTCATTATTTATTTAAATAGGTTCTTGATCCCTTTCTCCCTGTCTTCTCTTTCTGGTACTTTTATGACATGAGTGTTATTATGCTTGATGTTCCCAGTGGTCTCTTAAATTAGCCTCACTTAATCTTTCTTTCTTTCTTCCTTCATTCTTTTTTTTCCTGCATTCCTTTCTTTTCTTCTTTCTTTCTTTCTTTCTTTCTTTCTTTCTTTCTTTCTTTCTTTCTTTCTTTCTTTCTTTCTTTCTTTCTTTCTTTCTTTCCTTCCTTCCTTCTCTCTCTCTCTCTCTCTCTGTCTCTCTGTCTCTCTCTCTCTCTCTCTCTCTCTCTCTCTCTCTCTCTCTCTCTCTCTCTCTTTCTTTCTCTCTCTCTCCCCTTCCTTCCTTCCTTCCTTCCTTCCTTCCTTCCTTCCTTCCTTCCTTCCTTTCTTCCTTCCTTCCTTCCTTTCTTTTTTTCTTTCTTTTTTTCTGATTGGGTGTTTTCTGCTACCTTGTCTTCTAAATCGCTGAGTCAGTCCTCTGCTTCATCCAATCTGCTGTTGATTCCTTCTAGTGTATTTTTCATTTCAGTTATTTTATTCCTTATTTCTGATTCTTTTGTTCTTTTTATGGTTTCTACATCCTACTTTATGCTTACTATCTCTTGATTGAAGTTCTCACTAAGTTCCTTAAATATTCTTATAACCAGTGTTTTAACATCTGTCTCTGGTATGTGAGTTGCCTCCATTTCATTTAGTTCTTTTTCTGAAGTTTTTTCCTGTTCTTTATTTTGGGAAATGTTTCTCTGTTTCATCATTCTTGCTGCCTTTCTGTGTTTGCTTATGTATTAGATAGATCTGTTATGTCTCTCAGTCTTTGTCAGCTGGCCTTCTATAGTATTTGTCTTGCGTGGTCCAGTTGTGCAGTCTCCCTGATCACTGTGCATGTGTTCCAGGAGTGTCCCTGTGTGTGTGTTGTGTGTATTCTGCTATATTTAAGCCTTAATTGCTTTTGACACCTCAGTAGGTGGGATTGACTCACAGGCTGACTGGCTGTGAGGATTTACTATATCCATAGCCTATGAGCTGCTGTGTGTGCTGATGCTTCAGAAGGGGATTTGTACCAGTAGGTTAATGTGCCTGTTGAGATGGTGTGTCCCACTGTGGGGCTAATCAGGTAGTGCTTTGGTATGGTTTAAAACCAGCCTATGTGTTGACTGCTCTGTTTTACATTTACTACAGTTTGGTAAACCAAGTGGTAACAGATTATTATGAGATACTCTAAAGAAAACAGTCTCAGAAATCTTATCTGTGCAAATGAGAAGGAGAAGAATGTCTTAATTTTCATAACTTAAGAGCCTAACTATTCTCTTAAAGTTGAATGTATGCCTACGTGACTGGATGCCTGTGGTCAACATTCCAGAATGACATAGCAGGCAGCTCATCTATTTTTCTCATCTTCCCTTTCCCAAACTCTTGTAATTTCACCTCTGTTTATACTTTGTCCTGTAAAAAATGTCATGCTTCATCTATTGTTGTAATTGGATGTACAGCATTGGTTTTATTATTGCGATTGTTTTATACAGTGGGAATTGAATGATCAGTTTTTAACGTTATTTTATAAGTAATTGATTTTATCTGAATCAATCTGTATTTATTTCAAGCTCAGTGCTTCTGTGAATGGAAGGTGTGTGTGTGTGTGTGTGTGTGTGTGTGTGTATGTGTGACTCAGAATGAGTTCTCATTTCTCCATAACCTGATGTCCTTAATAATTAATGGCTAACAAGGGACAATTACAATTGAGGTCAATCACCACTTGAAGCTTGCTTATAGGTACATACTTAAGATGACAATTTTACCTGAAGGCAAATACAAATGAAAGTAAAAAAACATATACTTAAAATATTGACAAAGAAAAAGAACTTCATCATTAAACTCTTATAAATATTTGCTTGACAAAAAAGTTACCGAGATTTATTAGATTACATCCACCTTGATGACCTTGCATGATACTAAATATCCCAAGTGATTTCAGAACTTCCCAAATATATTTTATTCTAACTCACTTTAATTTTAAAATTAATCTCATTTGCATAAATTCTGACTTAAAGTGTCCCATGAATATATCTCAATGATTTTAATTGCACATGAAATATTCCAATAGGTACATTTGATGCTGTTGAGTTCTAAAGATTTCTATTTTCAAAGAAGTGTGAATAAAAAACAGTAAGATCACCGCACTGTACACCTGAAGCTGAAGCTGAACAATAATGAATGTCAACTATAATTTTACATATATGTATATACATATATATATATATATATATATATATATATATATAGTTACAAGAAGTTGAGTACAGCATTAGGAATAGAGGCAGTGGAAATGTAATGTCTGTATGCAAGGTCAGAGGGGTAGTAGATGGGGCGATGGGGGTTTTCACTGTATGAGGGATATAAATGATAAATGTTTAACTATTACATTGTTTTGTATACCTGAAACTAATTTTTTAAAAAATGCTTATAATGGCCCTGGTTCTGAGGCCCTTCCAGTGAAACCTCAGGAATCCGCTTTCCTCTCTTCCTTTTTCATTTTTTTTTAAATTAAAGTTTATTGGGGTGACAATTGTTAGTAAGGTTACATAGATTTCAGGTGTAAAATTTTGTAATGCATTATCTATATCTTACATTGTGTATTCACCACCCAGAGTCACTTCTCTTTCCATCACCATATATTAGACCCAGATTACCCTCTTCTAGAGCCCCCTCATCCCTTACCCTCTGGAAATACCTAAACTATTGACGATGTCTATGAGTTTTTGTTTCTTCATTTACTTGTCTTATTCTTTGTTGTTTTTAGTTTTATATGCTACATATCACTGAAATCATATGGTTCTCTTCTTTTTCTGTCTGTCATCTGCAAAGAGTGACTTTCTAACTTCATCATTCCCAATTTGGATGCCTTTCATTTCTATCTCTTCCCTGAATGCTCTGGCAGAGGTGATATGGGACAGGCCTGTCGTGTTCCTGAACATAGAGCAAAAGGTTTAACTTTTTCCCGTTAATTATGATGTTACCTGAGGGTTTGTCATATATGGCCTTTATAATGTTAAGATATTTTCCTTCTATAAAGCAGAGGTGAAAAAGCAGAGGTGAAAAGCCCTATCGTGTTCCTGAATGTAGAGCAAAGGGCTTCAGTTTTTCACCATTAATTATGAGATTAGCTGAGGGCTTGTCGTAGACTGCCTTTATTATGTTAAGATATTTTCCTTCAATACCTATTTTATTAAGTGTTTTAATCATAAATGGATGTTGTATCTTATCAAATGCTTTTTCTGCATCAATTGGTATAATCTAATCATATGATTTTTGTCCTTTATTTTGTTTATGTGGTGTGTCACATTGATGAATTTGCTTATGGTGAACCATCTTTGTGCCCTTGGAATGAACCCCACTTGATCATGATGTATAATTTTTTTAATGCATTGTTTCATTTGATTTGTTTGAATTTTGTTTAGGATTTTTGCATATGTATTCATCAGAGTTATTGGTCTGTAATTTTCTTTTTTTTTTTTTTTGTTATCCTTACCAGGTTTGGGGATCAAGGTAATGTTGGCCTCATAAAATGAGTTAGGGAGTATTGTCTCTTCTTCCATTTTTTGGAAGTGCTTGAGCAGGACAGGTATTATATCCTCTTTGAATGTTTGGTAGAATTCACTAGTGAAGCCATCTGGTCCCCGACTTTTGCTTTTGGGAAGGTTTAGGATGACTGATTAAATTTCCTTACTGGTGATTGGTCAACTTCCATTTTCCAACTCTGTGATTCAGCTAGGAAGGCTATATGTTTCTAATATGTTGTCTATTTCTTCTAGGATATTGAATTGGGTGTCATATAGTTTTTCATAGAATTCTTGGATGAGCCTTTGTACTTCTGTAACAACCGTGGTAACTTTCCCTCTTTCATTTCTGATTTTGTTTATTAGTGTCTTTTCTCTTTTTATCTTAGTGAGTCTCACCAACATTTTGTCAATGTTATTAATCTTTTCAAATAACCAGCTCTTTGTCACATTATTTTTTCTATTGTCTTTTTGTTCCCAATTTCATTTAGTTCTGCTCTGATTTTTATTATTTCCTTTGTTCTGCTGACCTTGGGTTTCATTTGTTCTTCTTCTTCTAGATCTTTAAGGTGTAACTTGAGGTTGTTTATTTGGGATTTTTCTTATAACTTGAGATAGGCCTGTAATGATAAAATTTTCCTTTTAAAAATGCTTCGCTGCATCCCAAAATATTGGTGGGATGTATTTTCATTGTCATTTATTTCTATGTATCGTTTGATCTCTCCTCTTATTTCTTCATTGACCCGGTCATTCTTTAAAAGTACGTTGTTTAAACTCAATACCAAAAAAACAAACAACCCAACTGAAAAATGGGCAGAGGACCTGAAGAGACATTTCTCCAAAGAGGACATACAAATGCCAAATAGACATATGAAAAAATACTCAACATCACTAATCATCAGATAAATGAAAATAAAAACCACAGTGAGATATTACCTCACCCCAGTTAGAATAGCTATCATCAAGGAGACAAATAGTAACAAGTGTTGGAAGGCTGTGGAGAAAAGGGAACCCTCATACACTGTTGGTGGGAATGCAGATTGGTGCAGCCGCTATGGAAGGCAGTGTGGAGGTTCCTTAAAAAATTGAAAATAGAATTACCACATGACACAGCAATCCCTCTCCTCAGTATCTACCAAAAAAATCTGAAGACATTTACACATAAAGACAAGTGTTCTCCAATGTTCATTGCAGCTTTATTTCAGTGGCCAAGATGTGGAAACAACCAAAATGTCCTTCGATAAATGAATGGATAAAGAAGTTGTAGTACATATGCAAAATGGAATACTACTATTTGGCAGTAAGAAAAGATGAAATAGGACCACTTTTGACAACATGGACGGATCTTGAGATTATAATGCTAAGCGAAATAACTCAGATTGAAAAAGCAGAGAACCCTATTTCACTGATATGTGGTATATAAACCAAAAACAACAAAAGAACAAGACAAACAAATGAGAAACAAAAACTCATAGACACAGAGAACAGTTTAGTGGTTATGAGAGGGTAAGGGGGGAGGAGGATGGTAGATGAGGATAAAGGGGATCAAGTATATGGTGATGGAAGGAGAACTGACTCTGGGTGGTGAACACGCAATGTGATTTTTAGATGATGTAATGCAGGATTGTACACCTGAAATCTATGTAACTTTATTAACAATTTTCACCCCAATTAACTTGAATAAAAAAAGAAGAAAATTAAAATTAAAAGTATGCTGTTTAATCTTCATATATTTGTTTTCTTTTATAGTTGAAATCCAATTTCAAAGACTTGTGGTCACATAATATGCTTGGTATGATTTCCATCTTCTTAAATTTGCCAAGGCTAGTTTTATGTCCCAATATATGGTCATTCCTTGAGAATGTTCCATGTACACTAGAAAAGAATGGATAGTCTGATGTTCTAGGATGTAGTGCTCTATAAATATCAATTATGTCCATTTAATCTACTGTGTCATTTAGGGCTGATATTTCTTTATTTATTTTCTGTTTGGATCATCTATCCAAAGCTGTCAGTGATGCATTTAGGTCTCCTACTATAATTGTGTTCTGGTCAATTTCTCCCTTTAGTTCTTTTAGAAGTTGCTTTGTATATTTCAGTGCTCCTTGATTGGGGACATAAATATTGATGACTGTTCTGTCTTCTTGTTGTATAATCCCCTTTATTATTATGAAATGTCTATCTTTGTCTCTTGTTTTTTTTTTTTATCCTGAAGTCTGTTTCACCTGATATCAGTATGGTTATGCTTGATTTTCTATGGATACCATTTGTTTGGAGTGTCAATTTCCACCCTTTCCCTTTGAGTCTGTGTCTGTCCTTGTAGCTGAGATTTGTCTCGTGGAGGCAGCATATGGTTGTGTTTAGTTTTTTGATCCAATCTGCTACTCTGTGCCTTTTTATTAGTGAGTTCAGTCCATCTACATTTAGGGTGATTATTGATATGTGAGGATTTCCTTTCAGTCTATCTTTGGTTTTCTGGTAAGACTGTGTTCCCATTGTTTCTTTGCCTTTTTGTTGTTGCTTATTATTTCTGTGTGGTGGTATTCTATGATTTTTCCTTTTGTTTCTTCTTTTATTACATTATTATATGGATTTTGTTTGAGTGGTTACCATTAAGTTTATGTAAAAGAAAGTTTCATATTTAGAGTATTCCATTTTCTTCAACATGCTTACTTTCTCCATTCCCATACTCCAATTCAGGCCTTTACTGTCCCCCTTTTATGTTTTTATTGTCACAAATTATCCCTATTTATGCTGCTCAAATAGCCTCCTTCTGTATTTCTTGTAGTGCAGGTCATGTTTTAGAAAATTCTCTCGGCTCTCCGTGTCTGGAAAGGTCTTTATTCCTCCTTCATATCTAAAGGAGATCTTTGCTGGATATATTATTCTTGGCTCATGATTTCGCTCTTTCAATAGTTTGAATATTTGGTTCCACTCCCTCCTGGCTTATAGAGTTTCTGCTGAAAAATCAGATGATAATCTAATGGGCTTTCCTTTGTAGGTTACTGTCTTCTTTTCCCTGGGTGCCTTGAGGATTCTTTCTTTGTCGTTAATCCTCATCTTCCTATGAGATTCTTCATTGACATTCTCTCATCATATTGGCCTTTAATTCAACTTTTCCTATTATGCTTTGATCTTCGTCCTCATACCCCATGTAGTTCCTAATTTTTACCACAGCTAATTGTAGTCATCTCACAATCATGGCACTTTTCCTTACTTCAGAGTCCTTTCTTCTTTGAAATTTATTAGCCCCTTGGGTCTTGTGTAATCTTGGCAATTGCTATCACTTTTTGAGTTGTCTTTTCTGAGGGTAATAGATGACTACTTTTCAAGCCTTTAAAGAAATGCTTCTGAAAAGTATATTCTTATTTTGAAATATCTATGTGTACACTGCTGTAGAGGTTGGGAAAACACAAATCATGTGGAAGGACATATACCCATGTTGATGACAACATCTTCTGACCACATGTACTAATCATTGATATATTACTTATGTGGGGTACAAATTACAGTTGGCAGTGAAGATGGCTACTTTTATATCTGGAATTGTCTTGGTGCTATCCGTCTGGTTATTGTCCCTGTGTTTATCCCAAACTAAAATTAAATAACATTTGTTATGGACTGAATTGTGTCTCTCCAAAATTCATATGTTGAAACCCTAATCCCCAAGTACCCCAGAATGTGACTATCTTTGGAAATAGTGCCTTTAAAGTTGTTATGTAGTTAAATTGAGATGGTTAGAGTTGGCCCTAATCTGGTATGAATGATTTCCTTTTGTAAAGAGAAAATTAGGACACATATATGTAGAGAGGGAAGATCATGTGGAGACACATGGAGACACAGGAAGAAGATGGTTATCTCCATGCCAAAGAGAGAGGCCTCTAAAGAAACAAACTCTGCTGAAACCTTTATCTTGGATTTCTGAACTTCAGAACTGTGACAAAATACATTTCTGTCATTTAAGCCACCCAGTCTGTGGTACTTTGCTAAGGTAGCCCTGACAAACTAATACAAACTACTTAGTGGCTAAATAGTGCCTAGTCTTGTAGCTCAGACTTAATGGAGTTTTCCTTGTATGGTTTCATTTTACTTTCTTCTTAAGCATCTTTGGATCATCTTACCGTAAATTGGCTATGCTCTGTTTATTGGTGGCTCCTCTGGAGTTCTGTGATAACCAGCCACCAAAGATCACTTTACTAACAACCTGAATTTAACCAAAAATCTTACATAAATATGAATTTCTGTGTTTTCATTATTAACAATTGTCTTCAAAATTTGTGTTCCCAATCAGTTAAATCAATA
Organism: Rhinolophus hipposideros; assembly: GCF_964194185.1. Lineage (NCBI taxonomy): Eukaryota > Metazoa > Chordata > Mammalia > Chiroptera > Rhinolophidae > Rhinolophus > Rhinolophus hipposideros. The sequence goes on from NC_138059.1 coordinate 47,751,077, forward strand.
TTCCTAAATATTCACATTGCATATTTTAAAAAGCATAAACCTCCCTTATATATATCTTATCAGTGTAATATATCTTAAACAAATCTCTTTGAGAATCTTTTCACTTTTACACTAAACTTTACTTTTTCTAAAATCATATTAAGCATTATTTTTTCTTTTACAACAAGAGATTATTTATCTAGCCTTATTTTTTCTTGAAAAATGTTCTGCTTCGTTGCTGAGTTTGTCTATGGTTTGCATTAATTCCCTTCAAGGTTTAGTTGGAATTTGTTCTTTTGCCTTAGGCTCATATTACCACACTTCCTCCATTATCATGAATAATGTTCCTGTCTACCTATTATCTTTCTCCAGTGACTAGAAGAAAGATTTCGGAGGAAATTAATATAAGTTAATACTCTCTGTTTATTTCTCAGAATTACTCCACCTCCTCCCATCTTTCTTCTGTAGAATTCAGACTAAAATATTTATAATTTTCTTCTGACAAAATATCTATTTATTTAGCATCATCACCATGATTCAATCACTGAGATAAATGTTTTAATAGATATAATTGTGCTCCACTTTTCCAATGAGGAAATCAAGAGTTAGAAATTGAATAATTTTTTTCAAAGTTTATATAAGTATTAAGTCTGATTTTACAATTAAGCTCAAACCACTCATGTAGAATATTTTTTCAACATTCCAAGTCTTGGATTGTATATTACTTTAAAATATATCATATATATGATGTATATTTCTTTCTTTGAACAATATATTTCCCTTATAAGACCGATCCACGTACAAAATCCATGAACATAAAGCAGAATAAAAGAAAATTTATGCTCACATCCTAAAAATATACAATTGAATATTTTATATGTTATCTATTAGGTATTTATCTACATATAGCTTCCCTTTCTCTCTCTCTCTCTCTCTCTTTCTATTTAGGAAGGATCTTGAGTTTATGTAGATATATGATATAGATGTGATCATATAAAATTTGTTTACTCTTTCCATTTAACATTTCAACATAATTATTTCCCATTTTTTATCTAAACATTCTGAAAATATTTGTAATGGCAACATAATATTTAACTAAATGGATATACCCAAATTTAATTTAAAAATTTTCTATATCTTATGTTGGATATTGTTCTTGGTTTTGTATTTTAGATTACTATTTTTATCCTTATAAATAATGAATTCAATATCTTTTAAATAAATTTTAATTTTATAACAGTTTTTGGTTAGAGAAAAGTTGAGAAGATACTATAGAGAGTTTTCATATATCCCACATTTATTTTCTCTTATTATTCAAATCTTATGTTGACAAGGCACATTTATCACAATTAATGAACCAATATTGATACATTATTATTAAATAAAGCCCATACTTTATTCAGATTTCCTTAGATTTTATCCAATGTCTTTTCTTGCTCTAAGATTCCATCCAGGATTTTATATTACATTTAGTCATCATGTCTCCTTGTGCTCCGTTCAGTGGAAACATTTTCTCATACTTTCTTTGTTTTTGACAGTTTTGAGGAACAATAGTCAGATATTTTAAACAATGTTCCTCAGTTAGGATTTATCTGTTTTCCATTAGATGAGGTTAAGAATTGTTGGGTGTAAGACCACAGAGGTAAAGTACTATTTTTCTCACACCACTTTAAGAGTATATACTGCAATAGGACTTATCACTTCTCATATTGACCCTAGTCACCTGAATGAAGTAGTGTTTCCCAGTTTCTCCATTGTAAAGTTATTCCTTTTACCCTATTCTACTCTTTGGAAGAAAGTCACTATGTGCAGCCCACACTGAAGGAGTAAAGAACTAGCTCTACCTAGTTAAGGGCAGATATACATAAATTATTTGGAATTATTCTGAACTAAAAACTTGTCCCTTTTCCTTTATTTATTTATTCAATCATGATTCATATTAATATGGATGAATATTTATTTTGTACTTATATAACTCCTAGTTATAATCTAAGCTATTTTGTTTATGTTGTTTGCTCATATTGTTCATAGTTTGTTCACTGGGAGTGTTTTCAGTTGTTTCTTATGTCTCTTTCATATAGCCCCTCATTTTGTGTGTGTGTGTGTGTGTGTGTGTGTGTGTGTGTGTGTGTGTGTTGGTTTTAGAGTACTTTCTTACTTCCTGGTATTAGGAGGTGCTTCAGGTCTACTTTGTACATTCCTTTCAACAGAGATTAATGTCACAGAACAGAGATTGTAAAGAACCCCTTCCAGCTAACGGCTCACTTTTCTGAAAAGTAAAAATATCCCAGATAGTCACAGTTTTAGAAACTTTCTTGAGATATGGTTTCTCCTCTCTCATCTGATAGGTCCAAGGAGCATATGTGATTTCATCAACACTCTTGTGTTCTTACATTAAAAAGATTCCAGGACACTGACAATGCTTTAAAAGTCAAAGTCTTATTATTGGTAACAGTAGTATATAGAGGAGCATTCTAATTTTGAGTGAATCAATATTATCCTGTATGAATATGCTGCTGCTGCAGCTGCGATTTGCTCAATAAGTTTGATATAGTTCAGAACTTGCTGGATTCAGAAGTCACATCTAAAAATGAATGGGCTTCCACAGTATCTCTGCAGGCTAAGCAAGTACTGTGTTTCTTCCTTCCTCTATAGACTAATCCTCTGGCTGTTGGATATTTAAAAGCAAAAAAATCTATACTAAGTGTAGTGCAAAATGGGTAACATGTGTCAATTTTTAGCTCCTCTTTCCTTGTTTCCTAATAGAAAAGGATAGTGAGACTTTGAGGGGGAGAAAAAAGAGGCACTCAAGTCTCCAGATAGTGGCTGGATAATCATGTGATGATTCTCATGCAAAGTGATGTTGGGCTACCCCTTTTGGTTTCTCCAATCCATTAAAGAAAATTGAAAAATGAACCAGTGGATTTTAAATTAAATTAAACATTATCAAAGAGAGAAAGAGAGTAACATAGTACTTGAAGATAGAAATTTCCTATATTGACAGCATTAGGGGATTTTTTTTTTCTATTTCTCCAGTCTTTACCCCTTCCAAATGTCCTGGAAAAGAAAAGATTTTTTGAATAAGTCCTTTCCAATCAATTATGTATTTCTGAGAAATACATAAGGGAAGGTCTTTCATAAATGCTCTGACTTCATTGAAATTAATTTTTTTAATCTATGGAAAAAGGGTTTTAACTGAAGAGTTGTTATCATTCCAAATTTTAAAATTGGAAGCTTCAAAAACTTTAAAAACAGTAAGATAACTATAGTAAAATATAACTTAAACTTTAAATAAGAAAAATGTTAAATAATCCATTTGTTAAAGAGTGAAAATTCAATGTTTTCCCACTTTAATGATTCATTTATGAAGGATCCTCTCTGGTTCTCGCAAAGGAAAAGCTTTGGCATGAGCAGGGTGGGAGGGGGTGCAGTCTGGCACAGCCAGGCCTGCTACTATAAATTTAACCTAGCTGAGGACAAGGGAGAAATGAAATACAGAAGTGCATCCCTCTAAAATGACCTGTGATCCCTTCCCTGTAATGGAAGATCCCATGTTTCTATTCTGAGATACTGAATGTCAAATGTGCCTTCTTCAGGTCAAAGGTGGCACTGGGCCTTGCATCTACCTAAGTTGCCAATCATGTTCATATTATTGATATTCTCAAGGGATCTAGAAACTTCATTTTTGAATTGTTTACAAATGTAATTTTAAATTACCTGTTCCCAAAAAGTTATTTATTCTGAAACAATTATACCTAACTTTCTTTTTGGTGGAGGGGGGGCAGTCAGATCCTACATGTCTTTATTAAATGTATTCTGGATCATTGCTAATCTTTGACCTATTATGATTTGAGATTTTTCTCTGTCTTACGGGTTTTTTTGTTTTTGTTTTTTCGTTATAACATTTACAAACTAGTACCAAGAGCAATAAAATTAAACCAGTGACACTGATTAGGAGCAGAAAATGTCCAATACTAAACAAGCATGAGTCTTAGGAGAACAAACATTTTATCCATCCAAAGAAACTTTACATGTATATCATAATTTTTTAAGCTAATAATGTGTTTTCCTCCCGCATCTACTGTTATTTGTACCTTATGATAAGTTTGGCCAGATGAATGAAGACTGTCTGTTATTTCATGATCTAGAAGTTCTAATTTTTTTCTTCTGGCTAATTAGTTTTTATAGAAATGACTTTATGGGGACGATTATGTTCAATTTTCCAATATATTGGATTTTCAATATCAGTATTATCATAGGTTTCATTAACCTTAGGCAAAGTTCATTTGATTATGATTTCAGTATTACACTATATTCCCTTAGCATTTATTGTAAACTTGGTGCTATTACAATAGAAATCAGTTAGTATGACAGAATAATTTTCTAACCCTTCCCATATACCTCATATTATTGTTTTTTTGGGGGGCTGGATATGATAGGCCAGGATTGGATGAATGCAGTATTCCATATAGATTGGGGACATAACATTTACCTTTTTGATTTAATATGGTCTGTAATCTGATTTCTGCTAGTTGTATAACTGGGAACTATAACTTTAAGGTTTAATAGGGACTAAGGCTGTAAGAACACAATGGTGTAAATTTTAATTACTACCTAAAAATTTCTAGAGACCAGGAGGATAGTAAGAGTTTCATAAATAAATTTTCTGTGCCTCAGCAACCATTATAGAGGGTCACTGCAGCGTCTATCTGAGTTAATATAGTTAGTAGTCTTTGTTGTGTTAAAAGGTAAGCATAATTGGGTTCTAATATTTATATATATATATAATTCTTTTCTCAATATTTCTTTTCAACTAATCTTCTACAACTTTACTTGTCCTCAGTTTGTCTCCTTTTCCTTATTCAGAAATAATCAACTTACCAGGACAAACTAATTCCTTTTAACTTCTCTCAAAAATACACATACACCCCTTTTCTTCATACTACAATATTAATTCTAAATTTCAAAATCATAAAAATAGCATTATTGATAATATAAAAGTTATCTTATATACATTCAGCAATTATTAGCTGCTGGGCTATGTAAGTACAAGGTTTGAGAAAATCCTACAGAACAAGTATAACTATCATTATTGCTATTATTTTTAGCAGACTGGTAAAGACAATTAAACAAATGATTATTTTAAGTTCAATATCAATTATGTAGATATACAGTCCTTCTTGATGTCTTGGGATAGCTGTCTTATCATTGAGGAGTCTTTGATATTCTCTGATATGTCCCTTTCAATAAGGTTAGAGAGTCTTTAATCGATGTCTTGTCCAGTGGAAAAAATTTCTTGCTTGTGAGTTGTGGTCTTTTAAGTCTTCATCTCCCCAGAGCACACTGAAGTGAATTAGTCATTAATTTATTAATTTCTTTAAGATAATTGATGAATCCTTGATAATAATGCAGAATGTCTCCTTTTAGTAATGTTGGTTCATATGTCCCTTTGCATAGGGTGAACAATGACTAATGAGGTGAAAGCTTCTGTTTACCAAAAAGAATATATCTCAGGTTGAGAAGCACCATAAGGAGAATTTTTGATCAAGGGAGATTAAGAGCTTCTGAAAATTTACCTACCATGTTTACCCGAAAATAAGACCTAGCCAGACCGTCAGCTCTAATATGTCTTTTGGAGCAAAAATTAACATAAGATCCTATATTATATTATATTATATTATATTATATTATATTATATTATATTATATTATATTATACATGGTCTTATAATAAAATAAAACCCGGTCTTATATTAATTTTTGCTCCAAAAGACACATTAGAACTGATGGTCTGGCTAGGTCTTATTTTTGGAGAAACAGGGTAGTTCAGTTTTAATTTACATTTGTACATTCTACCAATCCAGAGGACTGGGGTGATAAGCACAATGAAAATATTGTGAAATAAGCCAAATATTACAAATAGAATATATTATTGGCCCAGTGAAATGAGTCTCTCAGTTGCTATATAACTCACATGAATTCTCTAATTAGGGATTATTATTATTATAAACAACTTACCCACCATTAAGACTGCTGCTTTCCTACAAGAGACTGTCTCAACCCAGTGAGATAGCATGCAAATCATGACTAACACATATTTGTATCCCTGAGATGGTGGCAGTTGGACTCATACCTCAAATGGATCTAAAGGAAATTGTAAATGTCCTTGTGACCCATGGAGTGATTTTCCAGGGTTATATTTTGAGCAGATAGAATATTTGCTGCACACTTTATGGGTTACATTAGGAGGTTTCTAATAATATTTTTTACTCCATGAAATTATCTTTCCAACAACCCAATGCATTGGCTCATGTACATCCTAAGCTATATCTGTTTGGGTCAAAGATTTCCCCTTTTTGTTGCCATATTTTCTTTTATTCTTCTGCAACGGTCCTTTGGAACATGGAAGTTATTGCATATCCAGCTTGGTAATGTCCCTGTTCATCTTTCACATAGGAGTCAGCATTATCAATGTGTTTCCTGTAAATCATTCTGGCACACTGAGAAACAAGTGTGGATTTTCTTCCAGTGGAAGCAACAAGCTGAACATAGGGGGTAAAGGAGCTCTCTGTCTTGGTCTATCCTGGTCAAACAAAAAAACACTCTACACTCCATTCCCACTTTAGAGCCACCATGTTGGAGATGGAAGGAGAACAAGATTGCTGATTGGGTGAGGAAGTGGGCCACTCAGACTGTGGAGAGAGGACTCATTCTGGAAAGTCCAGCCCACGTGGGAGTCTCCTTTGGAGAGGATTCAGATGTGTGCTGTGAGGGAGATCCTCATAGACATGTTCCAGAGGTTGGACCCTTATTCAGAGAAACAGTGATGTTTTCTGGCACACTGACAAACAAATGTGGTTCTTTCTTCTAGTGGAAGCAACATGCTGAACACAGTGGGAGAAGTTCCTCTGGGTGGACCTGGAAGTACCTCACTTGAAGAGCTGCTTTGTTTGAACAACAATCCATATTTGCTAGGCCAAACATCTGTAACTATAAATGCTGTTAGCCATAAATGCTTTATAAGTGGCCAATGCTTGGCTTTTACTCCCTGTGCTCCAGAGAACCATATTTCCAGCCACACAGATTTCCTCATTTTAATCCACTTTTCTGATTTCAATTATGCCTTTTCTTATCTGCCAGCTTTCCTGAGGAACTCACCACCCATCAGGCTCTGTGAGCACCAGCTGCTCCTCAGGGACACAGCAGAGTCAGTCACCAAAACTCCTCTGCCACTACAGCTTTACATGCCCTCTCCTTCATCTACTCGAGGGACAGTGAGCAGCCCCTGAGGACAAGATGGCCTGCGGTCACCCACTCTGGCCACAAGTACCAACTAAAAAGTTCATGACAGTTTCCCAATTATACTTAACTTTTAACATACAAAATTTATATTTTATTATCAGGCTGACAGCAGAAAATGCACATCTCATAAACCATTTATGGAGATACTATGGTTCAATCAAATTATGAGGTGTTTTAAGATTGCATTTTCCACCTGATACACAACAGTTTTATTTTTATTTTACCTTAACTCATGAAATATGATTACTGTCTTTTATCACAATACTTTGACAACCACTAAGGCCATTTAGTACAAGCTGTCACCTTGTCACACCCTGCATTGCGGCTGCTAATTCTCTGGCATATTTTACTGACAGTATACTTATTTATCAGTCAGTATAACTGAAGTACACTCAGAGTACTAGGAAAGTTGTTTGTGCCTTTGTTGACAAAATAGATTGATTGTCTATGCTAAGCTTGAAATTTTTAATTATGCATTATTCAATGCAGCTCCCATCTTTGTAATTTGCATATTTATACCCTTTCTGAATTGAAAGCATACATATATGTGTATATATAGCAATAGCACAGAGGAGAATTACTAATACAAGAAGGAAACCCAATGGAATACATATGAGTTATACATTTAATAACAAACATTAGACTCCTCTGTTTAGAAAACATTAATATGGAAATTATGTATATCTTGTATAAATAAAAATGAAATAAATAAATACAACAAAATATAAATAATTAAAAGTGGCGCCTCTGATACACAATGTGCCTACTCCAATGATATATTTTTTAAACACTACAGTGGAAACGCAATCTTAAATCTATATATTATCTACTTTGTAGTTTAAAATGTGGTTAAATAGATGGTTGCTTTTCTTATGTTGACCTTTGATGATAGGTCATTCAATTTTATCAGTTACAGAATGTTTTCTGCAAAAATCAGCCTCTTTAATGATTCTAATTCTGAAATTGGATCAGAATCAAAATTAAAAATTACATATTAAATGGTAATACGGTATGATATAATGGCATGAAAGACAACCAAATGTTCATAAAAATGAAACATAAAATGTTGACTCTTCTCTAAACTAGGATTTTAAATCACACAATTTTGTTTGTGTCTAATGCAATTCAGGGTACATCTCTGTTTAGAAACGTATAGAGAGAAGGCAAAATGCCAAGAGAAAATGAATACTAACCTCATATTGAACAGAAAAAATATATATTCTCCAAGTTTGATTTCTGCTTTAAAAACATGTGCTGTGTAACATTTCTAGTCTTATTGAGGAAGAAGCATTATGCAAATTGCCTTCCATCTGTGATTTATTTGGCTTAGGGACTGTTAGCATTCAGACAGTTGCACTGCACCTCATTTTACCCACTATCCATGGGGAGTATGTGATGCCCAGTATCTACTCAGCTCCCAGCGATATTGTGAACATTAACGTGATTTGAACTTCTTTTTATTTATATGTATTTTCTGTGCTCAGAGATTTTAAAAATTGAGTCAACATGGAGAAGATGCCTCACATTCCTGCATATAATCTGACCATATCCTTAAGAATGCCCTCATTGTCAAATTAGAAGAAATAATGGGTTTGCTGTGACTAGTTGTGGAGACCATTTTTACTAGTTGGGTAATGAGGAAAGGTAATGCTCTTAGGCACATTTTGCCAAAGGAGAACTGGGCAAAGTTTAAGGCATTTTGTCATGGCAGGGCTTTTAAAGGCTCTGACTCAGTAGGTTCATCCAGGAAGCTAATACCCCAGGCATTGGGACTTACAGAACAGGGAAAGTTGACTTTCCAGCTTGACGTGGGATAGTGGAGCCCCTAACTTCAAAGGACTATGTGGACTTGACAAAAGCTCTGTCAGTTGTTACCATGATGAATTAGAGCCCATAACCTTGTTTTCTGTGCATTAGCAACCCTGCCCAACTCCCCACTCAGATAATTGTGCATCCTTGAGGAACAATGTGTAGTTAAAAAAAAAAAAAAGACTGTAATTAAATTTACTGCTATCATAGAAAAATGCTGGCATGGGATCTAAAGAAAAATAAATAGGTATTTCTCCTACATTCAAGTTTATGAAGAATCAACCACAATTGATTACACTTATTATTATACTTATTGTATTATTTATAATTTATTATATTATGTATTAATATATTATTATACTTAATTTATTATAACATCAATATTTGTATTACTATCATTTTGTAAAGTATAGTAAATGCTATTTCAAGTCCTGAAATTTGGGGAGAATGATGAGGCTTAATTTTTTTGTAGTTTTTGAAAACTACACTCTAATTTGGAAGATAATTTTGAGAGACTATTTCATAACAGAAGGAGGAATTTTATAACAATAATCATAATGACCTTTATCAACTTTAATCTTTCATTAACAAATGTTTACTGCGTGTGTATTATAGAACATATGGGATATTGTTTGAAGCAGAAAAACTATAGTCATGGAAAAAAAGATACAAGTACTAGTTCTGAGTTCATATCCTGCCAGGAGGAAGATAGTTAGGTTAATGATCACAATGAACCTAGCTAATTATAAGTGCTGGGAAGGGAGGTGATCAGAGCCATATAACAGAGACTGATGAGTAGTTCATGGGCTATTTTTGTTGGGTGGTGAAGAAAGGCTAAGGGATTGGAATTTATTCCAAGACATGAATATTGAGGAGGGTCTGATGATGAGGAAGAGCTCTATCCTGAGAGACTAGAGAATATAGATGTTCCTGGGAGTTAGTGCAACCATGTTAAAATGAACAATGTATTTCTGAATGTATTGAACAAGAACAAAGCGAGTGGAGATAAGACCATAGCAAAGAGTTTGGTTGGCCTTTCTGCATGACACTGAATGCTTTAAATAAAGTGGTGGCTTGCATTTGATGAAGATAGATTTGGATACTGCTTTGCGATTGGATGCACAGTGAGTGGTAGATGTTAAATATGACAGAGGCTAAGACCATGTTAAGGACAAATGGAAATGAGAGGAGTAAACAATTAGAGATATGTTTTGTAGGTTGCTCTCACAGAGCTTGCTGGAGAAATTAATTTAGAAACGGGTGGAATAATCATATAACAATATAATCTATCCAAACCATAATACATTTTGTGGTAAATTGAGCTACGGCAAGAGATATAAATTAGGATTCTTCTGAATAAATCAGGACATATACTTACTCCAGATTAAAGGAGAAAAATAAAGGCAGAAGCTGAGATTTTTGCTTCACTGACTATGCAGATGGTGGTGTACTTATTGGAAGTCCCAGCAAAGCTTAGGGCAGGACAAATTTGTGAGAAGAAATCAATTGCTCCTTTTTAGATGTTAAATCTCAAAAAGTGATGTATGTTTTTTCTTTTTATCATGGAAACTTAAGTAAGGACTTAGAAGTTAAAATATCCCTTAAAGTACCATTTACCATGGTAACTTTGCTATGATTTTGTTCATTAATTTTCTAAAACAATTAGGCAGCACTTTGTAATTTTATATCCCAAATTTACTGAAAAAAATCAGTGAACCTATTTATTTCATGACGTTTTGTTTAAAAACTGATATTAGAATCAAATGTTATCATTAAATATGTCAAAATATGTTTTCTTTATGCTATTTTTTTCTTTATAATTTGTTTACATGGGTCTTGTTTCATAATTTCAATATTAGAATGACAGCAAAATACAGAGGGTGGCAAAAAAATGTATACACATTTTAAGAAAGGAAAAAAACTGTATTAACATTGTAATACTCAATATACACCAATACCAAAAGATGAATACAAGTCACGTTTGACTTCTGCAATTACAAGAGATGCTCAAAGTGGTTACCATCAGCATCCAGACACTTCTAATTATGGCGAACATTGTTTGGTAGACTTCTGTGGTGAGCATGCAAACTGTTCCAAGACCAGAGCAGAAGAAGCAGGACTTTTGCTGTGTAAGGCCTCCTGGATCTTGCCTTGTGCACATCACACACAGTATCATGTATTCAAACTTGTCATGAATGCATGCAATTGTTAGGTGTGTTGGAAGTTCTGTTGCAAACTCATACCTCCATTGTCATTGTACTTCCACAATATTCTCAAATTTCAAATACCACTTCAAAATGGTTTTGCGCTCCTCAAATGACAACCATGCTTCTGCCATTTTCTTTGACTGTCCTGCCTGTCACACGGTGACGCTAGCATTCATTTGATTAATGTCATTTTTGATTGAACATCATACTACAAATTGCTAATATAATTCAATTCAACTTCAAAAAGTAACGCATAGATAATATCTCTTAAAATGTGCATACATTATTTTGGCACTCTGGTGCCAAAATAATTTTGTATATCACTGGGTCATGTACCACAGATTTGGAAACCACTGACAGAAGACATTATGCAGTTTTAATCTAGAATTTTTGTGACCAATGTATACAACAAGGTATTAAAAAAATATTTTTTCTTGATTGGATACATTTTTTTCATTTTCTTGAAGAGTGGATTTGCCTAATTACCTTCAAAAGATAAGTGCTACTGTTGAAAAGGTTTACAAATATCATAGGAGTCTCAGAAAAAAAAGAAAATGAAATCTTAAGAGTCATTGTACAGAGGGTGACAAAAAATGTATACACATCTTAAGAAAAGAAAAAAAACTATTAAAATTACACTGATGATAACCACTTTGAGCACCTCTTGTAATTGCAGAAGTCAAATGTGACTTGCATTCATCTTTTGTTATTGGTATATATTGGATATTACAATTTTCATACAGTGTTTTCCTTTCTCAAAATGTTTATATACTTTTTTGGCCCAAAAAATATGAAGACACTAATTTGTAAAGATATATTTATTTTTATGTTCATTGTAACATTATTTAAAATAGCTAAGATAATAAAACAATCTAAGTATCCATCAATGAATGAATGGATAAAAGATAGATAGATAGATAGATAGATAGATAGATAGATGAATACATATATCCATATCTCTCTCTCTCTCTCTCTCTCTCTCTCTCTCTCTCTCTATATAGATATATATATATATATATATATATATATGTATATATATATATATATATATATATATATATATCTCACTTCTTTATCTATATCTATTACTCAGCCATAAAAAATGAAATACTGCAGTATTATGGATATATCATGAAGATATTAGGTCAAGTAAAAGAAGTCAGATGGAAAAAGACAAAAACTATATGATTTTACTCATATGTGGAATATAAAACCAAAAAAAGTAACAAACCAACAAAACAAACCAGAAAACTAACTCATAGATATAGACAACAGAAAAAAAGGTGTGGGGAGGGCAAGTTGAGTAAAGGGGGTTAAATATACAGTAATGAAAAGAAACTAGACTCTGAGTGGTGAGCACACAATAGAGAACACACGTTGAATTACAATGTTGTATACCTAAAATTTATATAATGCTATTAACCTATGTTACCTCAATAAATTTAATTTAAAAAAATCAGTGCCCAAGGAATATATATATATATATATATTTATTTATTTATTTATTTATACAACTGTGTTCTCAGAATTGTTTAGCAACGGGAGGGTACTGTTCTATGGCACCAATAATGGTGGAATATATTTTCACCTACTTGGAGACGTTTTAGCTGATGGAGTGAGCTCTAAGTCTGGCCTGTCACCTGATATGTATCTAGGTTCCACATTTACCCTGGAAATCTCTACATTTGCTAAGTTTCCTGTTCACATAAGGAAAAGACACAAATGTGACTGGACAAGACCATAAGCAAATCACTTTAAAAAAAAAATCTCAATCTCCTTATCTCTGAAACCAGAAGACTGGAATTAATATCTTATCGAATTAAAGCCTAAATGAATAAATGATACCTTGACATTCATGTCATTCTCACATATTGCATTTTCAACTCTCTGAACGAGAAGGAAGAAATTGTAACCTCATCTTTAAAAATATCACAATATAAAATAGGATGTTTCATGCTTTCTTTGCAAATAGATGTAAAAACATACATGTATTTTCAAAGTAAATTATAAATGATGCCATTAAAAATAGAGTAGTACAAACAAACAGGGAATAAGTAAATCATTATAAGCCAAAGTATGGTAGTATTTTCTATTTTTTCTTCAAAATTTATGGGAAACAGGTAGGAAAGACACATTTAACTAATTTATTAGAAATTCAATTTCATGGAGAGAATATTTTTTTAAAAACACTGGAAAATATTACTCAATGGATTTCTAGTTTAATGTTGGAGAAATGTCAGGAACTATATATTTGCATACCTTCTGGGATTCTCCCTATATTAAAAGGTTTTGGAAAATGTAATATATGCAACCTTATCTTGTCTTCCAGCATCAAAACTAATACATCAAGTAGATGAATAAAGCCCTGGAACCATAAATTTTAATAGAGTAGACTAATCCTTCATAAAAAACAGTAATGTTTACCAAAAATGTACTTACTTATATGTAAGTACCTAACATATGTACTTACATATGTTTTGAAACTATATTTTCATAACATAATTTATGAAATCATAATACAATACCTACTTCATAGCATGGTTATATTGGGTTGGTGAAAAAGTAATTGCAGTTTAAAAGATTAAAAATAATTACAAAGGATGATGTCATAGAAACAGCAGCATTAGGTGAGCCTCTTGAAATCTCCCCTGGTATTTACAACAAATTGAGCAATTATAATTCCACAAAGGACTCCCTGCGCAGTAGAGAAGCAACACTAAAAGACATGCACCTAAAATCATCTAAAGGTGAGCAAGCTGGACAAGGAGGGGAAGAGGTAAGTTGGAAGTGCAGAGACGAAGGAGACCCAGGCCCAGTGGGCACAGGACACAGACTTAGCTTGGAGCTCCCTGCATCCTGGAGCTATAGAAGCATGGGAGAGGGAAGAATTCAGACTGCTAGTGCTCCCCTTATGGCCCACAGTCCCACCTGAAGGATGAGTATATGAAAGGATGAACCCAACGCTCACAGCATAGACCTTCGAGCAAAGACTGAGGGAGGAAAGGAGAAATAGAAGTTTTCAGCCCTAACTTCCAAGCAGAGGACAAAAGGCTTAGGCTTGAAGCCTAGCCAACGCCTCCCACCCTCGCATAGCTCGCCTCATCCCCACCTGCCCAGTGCTAGAAGCAGACCAGTAGCAGTGTCAGATCAAAAGAACAGAATATTCCCAGTTCTGAGAACTGCAGCCTGTAGCCACAGACTCACAGCCCAACTAGGTCCAGCGAAGGAGAGGGAGCTGTGGGTTCAGGAGGGGCTGTGCTGATGGTTGCTGCCTTTGCTCACAGACACCTCTCACAAACCATCCTGCCTCGGACCTCATCTATCTGGGTGGATCCCTGAAAGGGTAAACAGAGTCACTGAAATACATAGGTCCTACATCTGGTACAGGAAGAACTTTGGAACTTCAGAAGTTTTCCACATCCCCCAGTGGAGGTGGTGCTCTAAGAACCAGTCAACCTGTGCACAGAGGAGAAGCCCACCTTCCAGGGACTACCCCATTGTGTGAAAAGCCAGAAGAGTGCAGAAAAAATATAACACTACAGTGTGAGAGAGAATTAAAGGCTGCAGTTGGAAGGAAAATAAAGCATTCTACCAATACCTACTGGAAAGCAAAGGAAAGACCTCTTCCTAACAACCTGTTGCAGAACTCACTCATGTAGAAGTCTAGGAATAGAAATAATAAATCAGTGATTGTCATGAATAACCAAAGTAACCAGACAGCTCAGAAAGAAAGTGAAAAGTCTCCAGAAAAGGAACTTAAAGACATGGAAATATGTGACTTCAATACAAAGAATTCAAGATTGCAGTTGTGAAAAAAAACAGCGAGATGCAAGAAAACACATACAGGAAGTTTAATAAACACAGAAACACAATCAAAGAACAACATGAACATTTTACCAAAGAGATCAAAATTTTTAAAAAAGAACCAAATAGAATTTCTGGAGATTAAGAACTCAGTAGAAGAAATGAAGAATAAAATAGACAGCTTAGGTAATAGAACTGACAAGATGGAGGAAAGAATCAGTGACATTGAAGATAAAAATCTGGAAATGACACAGGTCAAAAAAAAGAGAGACTTGAGACTCAAAAGAAATGAAAGAACTCTACAAGAACTTTCTGACTCTATCAGAAAGAGCAAGAATAATGGACATAAGAGAAGGAGAAGAAATGGAGAAAGGAACTGAGAGTATATTCAAATAAATCAAATAGTCTACAAAAAGTTCACAAACTTGTGGAAAGAACTGGATGTTTGAATCTAAGAAGCAAATAGAACACTTAATTAGCTCAATCCCAATGGGCCTTCTCCAAGGCACATTGTATTAAACCTGTCAAAAACTAACAAAAAAGAAAAATCCTCAATGCAGCCAGGGAAAAGAAGACAATAAACTACAATGGAAAGCCTATTAGATTATCATCACATTTTCCAGCAAAAACTGTACAAGCCAGGAGAGAGTGGACTCAAATATTCAAACTATTGAAAAAGAGTTATTATGAGCCAAAATAATATATCCAGCAAAGCTATCCTTTAAATATGAAGGAGAAATACATCCTTTCCAGACATACAGAAGCTGAAGGAATTTTCTAACACACAACCTGCACTACAAGAAATACTGATTTCAGGAAGCTATTTAACCTGAAACAAAATAGCAAAAATACACAAAACCATGAGTAGTATTATGAACAGACAGACAGAAGCAGGAAACAGCAACCCCCACATGAAATAAGACACTATACACTAATACATAAAATATAGGGTAAAGAAGGAATAAAAACAGCACTTAAGGAACAAAAGGAAAAAGACGACCTGCTATTGCAGCACAGGAATCAAGTCACAGCATGAACAGGGATAATTTGTGACAAAACATAAAGAGAAAAAAGTAAAGATCTGAATGGGCATAAGAAAATGGAGAAAGTAAGCATGCTGAAGAAAATGGAATACTCTAAATATGAAATTTCTTTTATATAAACTTAATGGTAACCAATCAAAAAAATTCAGAACTCAAATACATAAAATCATGAAAGAAGAATCAGAGGGGAAAGTCATAGAATACCACCATACAGAAATAATAGCAACAAAAAGGCAAAGAAATAATACACAGTCTTACCAGAAAACCAAAATAGAATGATAGAAAATCCTCCCATATCAATAATCACGCTAAATGTAAATGGACTGAACTCACCAAAAAAAGGCACAGAATACCAGATTGGATCAAAAAATTAACCCAACCATATGCTGCCTCCAAGAGACACATCTCAGCTACAAGGAAAAATATACCCCCAAAGTGAAAGGGTGGAAATACACACTCCAAGCAAATGGTATCCAGAGAAAAGCAGTTGTACTATACTGACATCAGATGAAACAGATTTCAGGATAAAAAAGATAACAAGAGACAAAGATGGAAATTTCATTATGATAAAGGGGACTGACTATACAGCAAGAAGACCTAACAGTCATCAATATTTATGCCCCCAATCAGGGAGCACCAAAATATACCAAGCAACTAACAACAGAACTAAAGGGAGAAATTGACCAAAGCACCATGATAATAGGGGACCTAAATATATCATGGACAGCTATGGATAGATCATCCAAACAGAAAATATATAAATAAATATCCTTAAATAACACATTAGATAAAATGGACATATTGACATTTATAGAGCACTTCATACTAGAACATGAGACTAAATTATTTTCTAGTGTAATGAAATATTCTCAAGTATATTGGGACATAAATTGAGCCTCAGCAAATTTAAGAAGACTGAAATCATACCAAGCATATTCTCTAATCACAAGGCTTTGAAATTGGATATCAACTACAAAAAGAAAGCAGGGAAAACCACAAATAAAAGAACAACTGGGTCAAAGAAGAAATAAGAGGAAAGATCAAAAGATACATAGAAACAAATGAGAATGAAAATACATCCTACCCAAATTTTTGGGATACACTGAAATCAGTTTTAAGAGAGAAATTTATATTATGACAGGCCTATCTCAAGAAACAAGAAAAATCCCCAGTAAATAACCTAATGTTACACCTTAAAAAAAAAATAGATTAAGAAGAACCAATGAAACCCAAAGTCAGCAGAAGGAAGGAAATAATAAAAGTCAGAGCAGAACTAAATGAAATAGAGAAAAAAAGACAATAGAAAAAAATAATGTGACAAAGAACAGATTTCAAAATCTGGTCTTTGAAAAAATTAACAATTTTGACAAATCCTTTGCTAACTCACTAAGATAAAAAGAGCAAAGACACAAATAAACAAAATCAGAAATGAAAGATTGAAAGTGATCACAGATGCCACAGAAATACAAAGGATCATTCAAGAATACTATGAAGGACTATATGCCACCAAATTAAATAACTTAGAAGAAATGGAAAAATGCTTAGAAACATATACGCTTCTTAGGCTGAATCACGAATAATTGGAAAATCTGAATAGATAGATCACCAGAAGGAAATTGAATCAGTTATCCGAAACCTTCCAAAAAGCAAAAGTCTGAGAACAGATGGCTTCACCAGTGAATTTTACCACACATTGAAAGAGGATCTAATACTAGTCCTACTTGAATTCTTCCAAAAAATGGAAAAAGAGACAATACTCTAACTAATTTTATGAGGCCAACGTTACACTGATACCAATACCTGGTAAGGGTAAAACACACACAAAAAGAAAATTACACTTTCTGCTGTAGGCCCCAGTGGCTGCTGTCAAAATGGGCAAGTTTATGAAACCTGGGAAGGTGGTGCTGGTCCTGGCCGGACGCTACTCCGGACGCAAAGTGGTCATTGTGAAGAACATTGATGATGGCACTTCAGACCGCCCCTACAGCCATGCTCTGGTGGCTGGAATTGACCGCTATCCCCGAAAAGTGACAGCTGCCATGGGCAAGAAGAAAATTGCTAAGAGGTCAAAGATCAAATCTTTCGTGAAAGTTTATAACTACAATCACCTCATGCCCACAAGGTACTCTGTGGATATCCCCTTGGACAAAACTGTTGTCAACAAAGATGTCTTCAGAGACCCTGCTCTGAAACGCAAAGCCTGACGGGAGGCCAAGGTCAAGTTCGAAGAGCGGTATAAGACCGGCAAGAACAAATGGTTCTTCCAGAAGCTGCGGTTTTAGATCTTTTTTGCTTCAGTCATTAAAAGTCAAAAAAATATTCCTGTGTCTGCCTGTTGTGTGTATTATTAATTTGGGAAAGGAGAACAGTCATAAAATGAGAGACGGTGGTGGGTGAGGGGTTGTGGAGAAATGCAAAAATCTGAAATAAAATCTAAACGTGCTTGTTGTGAGACTTGAAAAAAAAAAAAGAAAAAAAGAAAATTACAGACCACTATCTCTGATGAATACAGATGCAAAAATTCTCAACAAAATTCTAGCAAATTGAATGCAACAATGATTTTAAAAGATTATACATCATGACCAAGTGGGGTTCACCCCAGGGGCACAAGAATGGTTCAACATACACAAATCGATTACTTTGATACACCACATAAACAAAATAAAGGACAAAAATCATACGACTATATCAAAGATGCAGAAAAAGTGTTTGACAAGATACAACATCTATTTATGATTAAAACACTTAATAAAATAGGTATAGAAGGAAAATGCCTTAACATAATAAAGGCTTGTATCGATAAGTATTATCACTTGCTGTGCACAGACTTAATTTCAAGGCCCGATATGCAAGACATACCACCACAAGCCGGGATGAAGGGGTTAAAGAGTTTTATTACAACGCGAAAGTAAGTAAAACAAGACAGAGATTAGGGGAATATATCATCATACCACTAACAAGCAAGGAGGCAATTCATCATACTACCAGGGCCCAGTCAATTAGAGTCGTAGAAACAGCACCGGCCCTTCATCAGCATGGGCAAAATTCCAGTCAAGTAAAGTCATCAGCATGGGTGGAATATCTTGCAGCAGCTGAGGCTGCCCGGGGAACAACTACTGTGCCTGCCTCAGCTTTCTGGGGTTTTGAGGACTTCAAAATTTTGTTGAGAATTTTT
The DNA here is from genome assembly GCF_964194185.1 of Rhinolophus hipposideros. Classification (NCBI taxonomy): domain Eukaryota; kingdom Metazoa; phylum Chordata; class Mammalia; order Chiroptera; family Rhinolophidae; genus Rhinolophus; species Rhinolophus hipposideros. Next base: position 47,770,395 of record NC_138059.1, read on the forward strand.
GCTAACAGTGGTAAGGAGCCAATAAGCATCAGACGTGTTAGCAACACAAGGAACTGGTCTCGGATCTGGCTAGGAGCCGGCGCCAGTCCTTGGTACAAGATTAGATGTATAGGTGCTCGGCCCACCTGCACCAAGGCGAAGGCCCGGCTCCACATCCTGTAAATATTTTCTTGGTTCTTGGGAGGGTAGCCAGTCCTTCCAAGGCCAAGCACATACCCCCAGCCACTGTGAGAATTTACATCCCCTAATGTTCCCAGGCAGACCTTTATATATTCTATTCCTTACAATTCGGCCCTAGGGCTGCGTGGGGGCATAAGCATAGTTTACATAGCGGTTTTGAAACATGAATGCAGTGTGCACTCTTTGTATGCGACAGTACATCCAACAGTTGCATATACATAATAACGTTAAAATGCTCACAATGATTAATAGGGGAGTAAATATTGCATTAAAATACTTATGCGCGGTTGTGCTGGTGAATAGAAAATCATACCACTGATGATTGGAGTCTTGGGTTATAATATGTGAGAGGCCCTTCGATTTATTACTGACAATGGTAGTCATAATCCGATGTTCAACGAGGGACTGGGCATTATGATCTAGGTGTGTTTATGATCTAGAGTTGAGAGTTCTGTAATATTCGAGCTAGGGACAAGTACATAGGTAGCAGGCGGCTGTAGACGACGGGGGATCCAAGTAAGGGATACATTAGCCTCTAGATCGGGAGTTAAATAGAATACATCACCGTTCCAGTGGAGCAACTCGAGATGCTGCAGACATCCCGAGAAAGGGGAGGGTAATCCCATGGCGGCTAATTCGGCAGCATTAAAGCTAGCAAGGCATATATGCTGTGGTTCTATTTCATATAGGACAGAGAAATTGGCTATGGAAAAAAATTGTTGGAGTACATAGATTAACAGAGTGAGAAAGTAAACAGGGTTCTATCATTTGAAATAAACCATTACATGCAAAGCCTTTATCTGTAGATATACAATCTGTAAGCTTATAAGTACTATTATTGTTATTATCTATATGGGTGCCTTCAATGCGTGGCTATAAAAAATAATTACCCTTGAGCATAGCAGGTTAGTTATTATCGGTATATAACAAGGTACAGTGCCGCTACACCATCTAGAAGTGCACATAACACTGGGCTTGGCGTTTGCTATCCAAGCATACTTTGGAATGGGGAACATAGATCTCCACGTGTAGGAGTCTCCTTGTGTTAGTATGCGCTGTGCTTCTTTTTGGATTAAGGTTTATAACATTTGTAAGGAGCATCTAGTCCAATCAAATAACTTTCTAATGTTAAGTTCTACCGTATAGGTATCTATATTAGTAGTATTGAAAATTTGTAACATTTGTTGTTGGTATTCTAAGGTATTAGAACGGGGTGCAATAGTAGTGGGTAACCATTGTGTATTCAGGGTGACTGCCTAAGCTGTATCTGAGCCAGTCTGCCAAAGACGGCTGGCCAAGGCTTCTAGGTCAATTGAATAGGCAATACCAAATCCAGAACCAAGGCCACCCAGCAGGGTATCATACCATGCTCGTCGGCGACGGTTACAATCAGGTAACTTAGAAAATGAAATGTTGAAATGAATTAAGTGTTTTTTAGCGGCAACAGAAACATTACTTCAGGTACGGGGTACACGTACAGTTGGGGAGTGTTATTTCGAGGCCGAGCAACAGAAAGCCAGAAGAAATCTCCCCATATGGTTTGATTTTCAATTGGGGTTGCATTACTACAAAGGATAGATTGAGAAGTCTGTACAGAAAAAGTATGGTTATAGGCAGCTGGGTGGCCTGTTGCCATATTAACTCATCGGTGGGGTTGTTTCCAATTTAATCCCGGTTTTTTGTAAAAATTGGTGGAATTTTGTTGCCAACATGACATATTTACATGTGCAGTAATAGTTATATTAATGGGTGGAGGTCCAGAGAAAACAAAATGATATGGGTTGTGGTCTCCTATCCATCCGGTGAGGTTTGTGGCTCTTACAGTTCCATTAGCTATAATACATTGTTGGTTTTCTTTGCAGGTGTAGTTATCTTGTGTGCACGGGATAGTTTTATTCCGCCATCTCCAATAGAATGTGATTGGGCTTGTATGACTGAGGAGCTGCACAGGTATGCCAGGAGTCTAAGCTTCAACCAGGAGACAGGTCCAGACTAGGCCGCCATAAATCAGAAGCTAATTTCGTAAAAACAATTGGTTAGTAGGATACATTTCAGGTTGATCTTGCCCAGGGAACATGACAACTACTATATTGTTGTCTCCTTGGGCTATGACCTCTCCGGCCCTCGGAGGGTCAGTGGTGTGTTTTCTGGCCCAAACTTTAGTACCAGCCACATAATCTGTTGAGCCAAAGCCTCCATATTGTGTGGTGGTGTTAGGAGGAGTATCTAACTTCTCCCAAAAGTCAGTGGAGGCACATGGAATGATTAATATTTGAGCAATCCTGGTGCCTGGAAGAAAGTGCAAGGTTTCTTTTGAGACATTATGCAGTAAAATCTTTATTTCTCCCACATAGTCTGTATCAATGACTCCAGCCATGACTTGGACTCCCTTCTGTACCAGGCTGAACCTGGCAGAGATCTGACCATAGTAACCCTTAGGAATTTGAATTCCAATTCCGGTGGGGACTGTTTGGCTAGTATTAGGATCTAGCCAGACTTCTTTAACATTATGTAAATCATGCCCTGCAGATGCGGTAGTGCCCATATATGGGGCTTGGGCATTGGGGTGAACTGCCCACCAGTGCAGTGTTGGGAAAGTATGGATCTTTTGTATTTGCAAATTGGAAGTTATCATTCTAGATGAGGGAGTACCTCCTGTACTGAGAGCACGATTATTGACTTGTTGTAGGGTTGTAAAAAGATGATCTTTCCACTTGTAATACGAATGGAACCAGCAATGGAGCCCATTTTTTGTAACTTTTCTTTTTAACAACCCATTTATGCGCTCTATTAAGCCAGCTGCTTATGGATAATAGAGAATATGATAGATCTACTCAATGTTGTTTTTCTCACAATAGTTAGTAATCTCTTTACCTTTAAAATGGGACCCATTATCACTTTGAGTTTGTAGAGGTGTTCCATAATATAAGGTAAGAATATCAAGAGTTTTAATTGCATTAAGCTGCGTGGCATGCTTGTATGCACAGGTGATCAGAACTCCCGAACGAGTTTCTACACAGGTACAAATATAACGACACCCTTTGGAGGGGGGCAACGGCCCAACATAATCAATTTGCCAAATTTGAGCCAGAGCCTGCCCCCACAATAATTCTCCAGTGACTATTTTTGGTAAGGGGCGTTTTTCATCCAATTGGCAAGTGGTGCATTGTTCTTTAGTGCTCTTTAAATCAGACATAAGAACACTTATCCCTCTGTCCTGTGCCCACCTGTGCATAGCAGTGGAACCTGTGTGTCCTGTCTTTTGGTGGATCCATCGAGCAAGTGCCCAAGTTTCTTTACCTATAGGGGTGGAACACTCTACTTCAGCAATTGCTGTGAGGCAATCTACATCAGCATTATACTCACGTTCCACCGAGGTATTCTTAACATGTGCATCTACGTGAAACACAGAGAGGTTAGTGGTTTTTGCAATTTCCCAAATTGCTTTCCATATATCAGCACCCCATAAATCCTTGTCATAGATTTTCCAATGGTCCTTTTCCCATCTAGGCATCCAGGTGCCCAGACCTTTGGCCGTAGCCCAAGAGTTAGTGAAAATGTGGCACTGCCCATCCTTTTCGAAGTTCATAGCTTGATAAGTGGCTTGCAGCTCAGCAAATTGACTACATTTTTCTTCTCCACTAATTTCTAACACTATTTTGGTGACAGGGTTATAGGCTACAGCCTTCCAGTACCAAGTATTGCCGATATATTTGGCAGAGCCATCAGTAAACCAGGCATGCCTCTTTTGCTCGGCAGAAAGGGAATTATATCCATGATTATATACTACAGGAGATTCAGTTCTTTCAATGGCTATTGTTTGGAAATCATCATTGGTAATTGGGGCCTCAATAACTAACTCATGTAGAGATAATATTCTAGCTGGGTTTGTTTGGGCTCTATTTTGTATATACCATTTCCATTTAATAATACTGGCTTCTTGGGCATGTCCAATCTTATGAGACACTGGGTCACTCATAATCCACTGCATAATAGGAATTCAGGGCCATAAGGCCACCTCATGTCCCACCATTAACTGTTCAGTTTTAGTTAGTGCCCAGTAAGCAGTGAGTCACTGTTGTTCAAAGGGAGTATAACTCTATCCAGCCTCTGGTAATTTTCGTGCCCCAAACCCTAGAGGGACTTGCTTGGCATCCTGCTTTTGCCATAAGCTCCAGTTAGCATACCCGGCATCTACAGTAATCATTAATTCTAAGGGTCCCTCTCTGATTGGCCAGAGATCTAAGGCTGCTTGGATTGCAGCTTTTGCTGCTTCAAATGCCTTATCCTGTTCAGCTCCCCAGTCAAATTTATATTTCTTCCTAGCAACTCTCTACAGAGGTTGTAAAATCTGACCTAAATGAGGAATATGATTTCTCCAATAGCCAAACAGGCCTATAAATTTTCGAGCCTCCTTCTTATTCTGGGGTGTTGTAAAGTCTAACATTTTCTGCAGGGCTTTCGGAAGGAGGGCCCTATGCCCAAAATTCCAATGTATTCCTAAGAACTTGACTTCCTGAGCTGGCCCCTGGATTTTGTCAAGGTTAATTTCCCAACCTTTCTTTTTCAAATGTTCTATAATTTGCTCTAAACAATATCTTACAGAATCTTCACTGGAAGCTTGGATTTGGATATCATCTACATAATGAGTGATTAAAACTGAGGGGTGAAGAATGTCACATTCGTCCAAATGTTCAGCCACCAGTGGATGGCAAATGGTAGGGCTATGTTTGTAGCCTCGGGCAACCTAGTAAAGGTAAATTGACGCCCCTGACAGCTGAAGGCAAATTGTTCCCATTGGGATGGATCAATGGGAACAGTAAAGAAAGCATTAGCCAGATCAATAACAGCATACCAAGTACCGGGATGAGACTGAATAAGCTCAATTAAAGAGATAATATCCGGTACAGCAGCAGTCAGTGGGGGAGTGACTTTGTTCAGCTCCCTATAATCTACTGTTATTCTCCAAGACCCATCTGACTTCTTTACTGGCCAGATTGGGTTGTTCCAAGCTGAAGTAGTTGGGATTATTACACCAGCATTAACATAGTCTTTAATAGTTTGAGTTATTTCATTATGCCCACCAGTGATACGATATTGTTTGCTTGTGATAATCTTTGTGAGCTCAGGGAGATGAATGGGGTCAATGAGTAATTTGCCTACTATAAGAAAATGCATTTGCAAAGCTCTGATTGCAAAATGATAAGTCCCATCTTGTAGTTTAAGGGACATTCCCCTTAAAATATAAATGACAATTATATACTCAGAAATGGGGACTACTACCACTGAATATTTTCGGTGGGGCAAATCACCAATGCTCATTCTCAACTTAATTTGTTTAGCTGGAATTTCATGACCACCAAGACCTGAAATAGTAATTGGGGTTCCTTTAAATTTGGCTGGGTTCCCATAAATTAAAGAGGCCTTCACTCTAGTATCCACAAGTGCATTAGCCACTGTAGTGGACCCATTTTTCCAACGTAGTGTTATTTTGTACATGAGGATGGTAGTCCCATCGATGTCTTTCCTTAATTTGTGGGCTACCCAAAGCTTGGCTTCCATCCTATTCAAATTCACACAAATCCTCAAAGGGATAGATTCTAGCACGTGGGGCAGAGGGGGAAGGAACCATATGAAGAATGGATTCAGTCTCAGCCTTTTGGACTTCTACCCGGTTGGCTCGCTTTACTTTGTCCTTGTACAACTGCCACATATCTTTAGTAGGAATGCCATCCAATTTGTCCAGACTCATCCCTGCCTTTAATAAGGCTTGAAACATTTCTTTTTGGAGGAGCGGATTGTTGTTACTGGGTCCACCAAAATTATTGGACTTTCCCCTATTGTCAATGGCATTTTGCTTTTTGTTATTCCATTCTCCCATATCTCCTACTTCTGACATCTTTTCTAAGATTTGCTCGACTGGTTGCCCAGTTTCTGCTAACAACAGAGTCATCATTATGTGCTTATAAGCAGGAGGGGCATTCCTGTACAATTAGATTGCGATGGTAGGCAGTCATGGGGCCTGTCAGATAGGGATCAGCCTGTCCTAGCATGATGGCAGTTTTCATTGCCTCCCCCTTCAGACGGTGCATGCCATTCTTTATGGTGTACCAGGGCCATGTTTCAACCGGCCAGGAAGTATCATTAGCATATTGGGCTGTACATCCATGGGCCGCTAATGCTAATAAAGTAGTCATTGCACCTCCCACATGTTGATGATCACGGATGGCTGTCTGAACATAGGGATTGGTAGAGAAAGTAATAAAGCGGGGGGCATCCACACTATCTATACTAATACCGCCTGCCCCAGTATCAGGAATTCTAATCATCCAGTCCAGCAATTTCTCTCCGGATTTTCGGGAAAATTTGGATAGCATTAATTTCTTGTTGGGAGAAGTCTTCACTAATTACTAAAAAGTCCCTTTGTCCACTGGAGATCTGCTCCTGTCTATGCTGCAGAGGCTTAGCCTGTAAAGCTGGGGGATGTTTTTCCTCATCATATTTCCTGGCTTCCTCTTCCAAGTCTCCCGAATCTACATCATCATCAGTATCATACCAAATATCTACGTCCCATTTATCAGGATCCCAGTCGGTCTTGGCCGAGGCGATCATTGCATGCACTTTACTGGGATTCACTCTACCTCTCCTTTTCTTATATTTGTATTGAGCACACACACGGCACAGCAGCTTTCTCAGCTACCATTTGATAGCCACGGGCCTGACCACCTAAAATATAGTTTTGACATTGTAGCATGGTCATCCTGCCTTGTAAATCAGTATTCTCTTTTTCCAGATTACATTTTTCTTCAACTAAGATATTAACACGTTGACACATGCGGCGATAAGCAGTAAGCAGAATCCACCCTAGCCTTGCCACGGCAACCGATTTTCCTCCTTTTTCTATAGGAACAGTCCTCGACACTTCAAGCAACCGAGGGGGGTCGGCAGTATGTAATTTGCCGTCCCAGTTTTTACTTAAACCAGTCCCTATTGCCCATTCCTTAGCCAACGAAGCAAACTGAGGGTCTTTCCATCCCGGAACATCACAAGGTACACAAGAGACCTCACTTTTCTTTTTAAACAGGGGCATTGTTTCAGTGGTCATGCGTATCCTGCTCATGACGCCAATTTGTATCCATAAGTATTATCGCTTGCTGTGCACAGACTTAATTTCAAGGCCTGATACGCAGACATACCACCACAAGCCGGGATGAAGGGGTTAAAGAGTTTTATTACAACGCGAAAGTAAGTAAAACAAGACAGAGATTAGAGGAATATATCATCATACCACTTAACAAGCAAGGAGGCAGTTCATCATACCACCAGGGCCCAGTCAATTAGAGTTGTAGAAACAGCAATAGCCTTCCATCAGCAGGGGCAAAACATCGTGTGCCGAAACAGCATCGGCCCTTCATCAGCGTGGGTGAAATCCCAGTCAAGTAAAGTCATCAGCATGGGTGGAATATCTTGCAGCAGCTGAGGCAGCCCGGGGAACAACTACTGTGCCCCTGGGGTTTCTGGGGTTTTGAGGACTTCACTAACAACAGCAGCAAGGAGCCAATAAGCATACGTTAGCAACATAAGGAACTGGTCTTGGATCTGGCTAGGAGCCGGGGCCAGTCCTTGGTAGGAGATTAGATGTATCAGAGATGGGCCCACCTGCGCCAAGGCGAAGGTCAGGCTCCACATCCTGTAAATAATTACTTGGTCCTTGGGAGGGTAGCCAATCTTTCCAAGGCCAAGCACATACCCCAGCCACTGTGAGAGTTTACATTCCCAAATGGTCCCAGGCAGACCTTCATATATTCTATTCCTTACAAGGCTATATATGACAGCTCCTCAGATAACATCATAATTGAAGGTGCAAAACTGAAACCCTTTGATGTATCTTCAGAAACAGGACAGGGCTGTTTCCAACACCTCTGCTTTTCACCATAGTATGGGAAGTCCTAGTCAAAGCAACCAGTCAAGAGAAAGAAATAAAAGGTATCTAAATTGGAAATGAAGAAGTTAAATAGTCACTTTTTGCTGATGACATGATGCTATATATAGAAAACCTTAAACTCCACCAAAAAGCTATTAGAAACAATCAACGAGTACAGTAAAGTTGCTGGCTACAAAATCAAAGAACTAAAGTCCATTGCATTCCTATACACCAACAATGAAACCTCAGAAAAAGAAATAAAAAAACAAAACAAAACAATTCCTTTTGCATTGCAACAAAAAAAAGTAAAATACCTAGGAATCAACTTAACCAAGGAAGTGAAAAACCTATATAATAAAAACTATAAGACATTTTTGAAAGAAATTGAAGAAGACACAAAAAAATGGAAAGACATTCCATGTTCCTAGATTGGAAGAATGAACATAGTTAAAATGTCCTTATTACCCAAAGCAATACACAGATTTAACGCAAAGTACATCAAATTCCAATGGCATTTTTCAAAGAAATAGAACAAAAAATCATCAGATCTGTATGGAACCATAAAAGATCTCAAATAGCCATAGCAATGCTAAGGAAAAAGAACAATGCTAGAGGTATCACACTCCCTGACTTCAGCTTGTACTATAACGCAACAATAATCAAAACAGTATGGTACTGTCAGAAAAACAGACACACAGACCAATAGAATAGAATTCAGAACTCAGAAATAAACCCACATAAATATGGACAGGTAATGTTTGGCAAAGAAGCCAAAACCATAAAATAGAGCAAAGAAATCCTCTATAAAAAAGGTGCTAGGTGAATTGGAAAGTCACATGCCAGAGAATGAAACTAGACTGCTAACTGTCACCATGTACCAAACTTAACTCAAAATGGATCAAAGACCTAAACATAAGACTTGAAACAATAAACTGCATAGAGGAAAACATAGGTACTAAACTTATGGACTTTGGGTTCAAAGAGCATTTTATGAATTTACTCCAAATTCAAGGGAAGTAAAGGCTCAAATAAATGAATGAGATATATCAAACTAAAAATTTCTGTGCATCAAAATAAATCTTCTACAAAATACAGAGGCAACCAACCGAATGGAGAAGATTTTTGCAAACTACGTCTTTGATTAGGGGCTAATATCCAAAATATATAAGGAACTCATACAACTCAACAACAAAAAACCAAACAATCCAATTAAAAAATGGCAGAGTACCTGGAGACATTTCTCCAAAGAGGACATACAAATGGCAAGTAGACATATGAAAAAATGCTCAACATCAATAATCATCAGAGAAATGCAAATAAAAACCATGATGAGATATCACCTCTCCCAAGTTAGAATGGCTATCATCAACAAGATAAATAGTAACAAGTGTTGGAGAGGCCATGGAGAAAAGGGAACCCTCATACACTGTTAGTGGGAATGCAGATTGGTGTAGCCACTATGGAAGGCAGTGTGAAGGTTCCTCAAAAAATTAAGAATAGAATTACCATATGACCCAGCAACCTCTCTCCTGGATATCTACCCCAAAAATCTGAAAACATTTTCCATAAAGACATATGTGCTCCAATTATATGCAGCTTTATTTATGGTGGCCAAGACATGGAAAAAATCAAAGTGTGCTTCGATAGATGAGTGGATAAAGAAGTTGTGGTATATATACACAATGGAATACTTTTCTGCCATTAGAAAAGATGAAATAGTCTATATGGGACCATATGGATGGGTCTTGAGATTATAATGCTAAGCAAAACAAGTCAGACAGAAAAAGTCAACAACTATATGATTTCACTGATATGTGGTACATAAAACTGAAAACAACAAAAGAACAAGACAAACAAGTGAAGAGAAACAAAAACTCATAGACACAGACAATATTTTAGTGGTTATCTGAGGGTAAGTGGGGAAGTGGGTGATAGACGAGGGTAAAGGGTATCAAACATATGGTGATGGAAGGAGAACTGACTCTGGGTGGTGAACATACAATGTGATTTATAGATGATGTAATACAGAATTGTACACCTGAAATCTATGTAACTTTACTAACAATTGTCACCCCAATAAAATTTAATTTAAAAAGAAAGAAAAGAAACTCACTTTAGATTGAAAGACACACAGAGACTAAAAGTAAAGGATTGGAAAAGGTGTTTCCTGAATATGGAAATAAAAGAAAAAAGCTGGGGTAGCAATACTTGTAACATACAAAATAGACTTTAAAACAAAGCCTATAACAAGACACAAAGAAGGACCCAGTTATTCCATATTTAGATATTTATCTGAAACACTACTTTGAGGGGACTTGTGCATTCGTATGTTCATTGCAGCATTATTTACAATAACCAAGATATGGAGGCATTGTAACTGTCAATCAATGGCTGAATGGATAAAGAAGGGATGGTACAGATATGCAATGGAATATTATTCAGCCATAAAAAAAATGATATCTTTCCGTCTGCAAAAATATTGTGCTAACTAGAATAGATCAAGCAGAGAAAGACAAATACCATATGATTTCACTTATATGTGGAATCTAAAAAACAAAATAAAACAAACTAAACAGAAATACACTCATAGCTACATAGAACATTTTGGTGGTTGTCAGATGGGAAGAGTGTTATGAGGATGGGTGAAAAAATAGAAGGCATTAAGAAGTACAAATTGGTAGCTACAAAACAGTCATTGTGATGTAAAGTATAGCATAAGGAATATAGTCGATAATATTGTAATAGCTATTTGTGGTGTCAGATGGATACTAGATTTATTGGTGTGATCACTTCATAAGTTTTGTAAATGTCTAATGACTATGTTGTATGTCTACTGTAATTAAAAAATAAAAAATAATAAAAATGTATCTAACATAAATCATTTAAGTAACAACCTGATAAACCACGTTCATTCTTTAGTTTTTAAACATCTCGTTAAACTTTATGAACATTACAAATAGCCTTTCATTAATTGAAAATGTCAGCCATACTATATAATTTGTAAAAATACTACCTAGCAACCACATTATTTTTAAAGTCATCCTCTTTACTGTGCAAATGTATTCCAAACTTAGAGATAGGCATGGCATTTGATCTAGGTACTTGATTTCTATAAATATGTCATCATTAGAAAAGAGTGAGGTCTAATGAACACAAAGATCTGTATACAAGTTGTTAACTATTTGTGTTAGTGAAAATGAAGAGTATATCTATACTTATATCTGCAAGGAAAGAGAATAGTTATTATTTTTATGGAAAGAAAAAAGAAGAACACTATTTTCCCCTCCTAAAACTTACCAAATAGTGAAAAATATTATAACAAGAAACTGAAGACTTTAAATAAATCCAGCATTCTTTAAATCATATCATAGGTGAGATAATATCACATGGAAGTTAGAAAAGACTTTTCCAAGGAAGTAATGGTTAAGATGAGACCTAATAAACAGAGAAACTATCTGGTGATAGAATGGGAAGGAGCAGGACAGACCAGCAGAGTTGAAGCTTTGCGAAAGAGGGAAGGACCCCAAGACCCTGGGTAGGTAATTTATTAAAAACATTTTGAATTTGTTACATTAACATTGCTAAAAACACACAGATAAAACAAAAAGAGAACAAATAGCCAATATACAATAACTTTTATTTATCTATTAGTTTCAAGTGTACAAAGCAATATAATAGACATTTATACCCCTCACAAAGTGATAACATTCCTCCCCAATCTGTTACCTTTCTGTAATTGTATACATCTGTTACAATACCATTGACTATATTTCCTAAACTGTACTCCACATCCCTATATTTAATTATAGTTGCCATTCATGATTACTCAATTTCAGCTTCAGGTGTACAGAACAGTGCTCAGGCATCTACACAATCCATGGAGCGATCTCCCGGATAAGTCCAGGGCCCATTTGGCACCCCACATATTTTTAAATATTTATTATATTTCCCATCTTGTATTTCATATCCACATGACTACATTTTGACTACTAATTTGTATGTTCTAATCCCTTCACCTTTCCTTCCATCCCTATGCTCCTCCCATCTAAAACCCATCAGTTTTTATATTCTATATCTCTGAGTCTATTTCTGTTTTGTTTGTTCATTTATTCTGTTCTTTAAGTTCCAATTATAAGTGAGGTCATGTGGTATTTGTCTTTCATACTCTGACTTTTTTCACTTAACATAATGTTCTCTAGGTTCATCTAGGTTGTTGCAAATGGTAAGATTTTATTCCTTGTTTTGGCCTAGTAATACTCCATTGTATAAATGTACCACAGTTTCTTTATCCAATCATCTATTGATGGACGTATCAGTTGTTTCCATATGTTGGCTATTGTGAATAGTGCTGCAATAAACATAAGGGTGCATATATTTTTTTGAATTAGTGTTTGGGTTTCTTTGGATAGATACCCAGGAGAGAAATTGCTGGGTAACAAGGTAGTTCCATTTTCAGTTTCTTGAGAAACTTTCATACTGTTTTCCATAGTGACTGCACCAGTCTGCAGTTTCACCAGCAGTGCACTGAGTCGCCATCACTTGTTTGTTGATTTATTGATGATGGCTACTCTGACAGGAGTGAGGTGGTATCTCATTGTGTTTTTTATTTGCATTTCACTAATGATTAGTGACATTGAGCGTCTTTTCATGTCTGTTGGTCATCTGAATGTCCTCTTTAGAAAAAAGTCTCTTCATGTTCTTCCCCCCCTTTTTTTTTTAACTTGGGTTGTTTGTTTGTTTTTTGGTGTTGAGTTGTATGAGTTTTTTATAAATTTAGAAATTAATCCCTTATCAGATGTATCACTGGCAAATATCTTCTCCCATTCAATAGGATGCTTTTTTGTTTTATTGATGGTTTTCTTTGCTGTGAAAAAACTTTTTAGTTTAACGTAATCTCACATGTTTATTTTTTCTTTTGTGCCCATTGTCTAAGGAGATATAGCAGTAAAAACATTACTGAGAGTAACATCTGCAAATTTACTTCTTATTTATTTCCTATATACTTCTTATTTACTTCTTCTAGGAGTTTTATGGTTTCCGGTTTTACACTTAAGTCTTTAATCCATTTTGAATTTATTCTTGTATATGGAGTAAAATGGTGGTCCAGTTTCATTTGTTTACATATATCTGTCCAGTTTTCCCAGCACCATTTAATAAATAGACTGTCTTTACCCCAAATTAAATTCTTGCTTCCATTTTCATAGATTAAATGACCATATAGAGTTGGATTTATTTCTGGGCTCTTTATTCTGTTCCATTGATGTATGTGTCTGTGCTTATGCTAATACCATGCTGTCTTGATTACAATAGCCTTGTAGTATGATTGGATGTCTGGTAGCATGATGCCTCGCACTTTGTTCTTATTTCTTAAAGATGCTGTGGCTCTTCGTGGTCTTTTATGGTTCCATATAAATTTTAGGATTATTTGTTCTAGTTCCTTGAAAAATGTGATTAATAATTTGATAGGGATTGCATTGAATCTATTTATTGCCTTAGGTAAAATGGGCATTTTAACTATATTAATTCTTCCTATCTATGAGCATGGTATATGTTTCCATTTATTTGTATTTTCTTTCATTTCATTCATTCATTTCATTTCATTCTTTTCAAAGTCTTATAATTTTTTGAGTAGAGTACTTTTACTTCCTTGGTTAAAGTGATTCCTAAGTATTGCATTGTTTTTGAAGCAATTGTAAATGGGATTGTTTTCTTAATTTCTCTATCTGATAGTTTGTTATTGGTATATGCAAATGCAACTGATTTCTGAACATTAATTTTGTATGCTGCTACTTTACTAAATTCATTTTTATCAGTTCTAATAGTTTTTTGGTGGAATCTTTGGTGTTCTGTATGTATAGTGTCAGGTCATCTGCATGTAACGACACTTTTACTTCCTCATTTCCAATTTGAATGCCTTTTATTTTTTTTTCTTATCTGACTGGTGTTGCTAGAATTTCCAGAAATATGTTGAATAAAAGTGGTGAAAGTGGGTGTCCTTGTCTTGTTCCTGATCTTAAGGGGAATGGTTTTCGGTTTTCCCTATTGAGTATGATGTTGGCTGTGGGTTTATCATATGTGGCCTTTATTATATTGAAATATGATCCTTCTATTCCCACTTTGCTAAGAGTTTTAATCATAAATGGATGCTTGATTTTGTCAAATGCTTTGTCTGCATCTATTGGTATGACAATATGATTTTTATTTTTCATTTTTTAATGTGGTGTATCACGTTAAGTGATTTGCAAATATTGAACCAAATTTGCCTACCAGGAATGAATGTCACTTGATTGTGGTGTGTGATGATTTTAATGTATTGCTGAATTCTATTTGCTAATATTTTGTTTAGTAGTGTGTTATTCAGTCTCCATGTGTTTGTGTGTTTTCTGGTTTTCTTCTTGTAATTAATGTTTAGTGTCATAGCACTCTGGTCAGAGAAGATGCTTGATATGATTTTAATCTTCTCAAATTTACTGAGACTTGTTTTGTGGCCTAGCATATGGTTTATCTTGGAAAATGTTCCATGTGTACTTGAACAGAATGTATATTCTGCTGCTTTGGGGTGAAATGATCTACAAATATCCATTAAATCCCACTGGTTTAATGTGTCATTTAAGGCCATTGTTTCCGTATTGATTTTCTGTCTGGAGGATCTGTCCATTGGTGTCAGTGGAGTGTTGAAGTCCCCTACTATGATAATGTTATTGTTGATCTCTGTCTTTATGTAGGTCAATATCTATTTATATATTTAGGTGCTCCTATGTTGGGTGCATAGATGTTTACTATGGTTATGTCCTCTATTTGGATTGATCCCCCTATTATTATGTAGTGCTCTACTTTGTCTTTTATTATAGTCTTCATTTTAATGTCTATTTTTTTCTGATGTAAGTGTTGCTACTCTAGCTTTTATCTTGTTTCCATTTGTGTGAAATATCTTATACCATCCATTTACTTTCAGTCTCTTGGAGATGGTCTATTGTAAACAGCATATGCATGGGTCATGTTTTCTTATCCACTCAGCTACGCTAAGTTTTTGACTGGAGCATGTAAACCATTTACATTAAATGTGATTATTGATAGGTACAAACTTATTGCCATTTTATTGTTCCTATTTATTTACTTTGTTAGTTTGTTTTCACCTTTCCTCTGCTTAAAGGTCCTTTTAATATATCCTGCAATTCTAGATTGATGGTAATGAATTGCTTTAGCTTTTCTGGGAAGCTCCTTATCTCTCCAATACTATTTATTTATTTAATTTTTATTTTTTAAATTTATTTTTTAATTACAGTTCCCATACACTATTATATTAGTTTCAGGTGTACAACACAGTGATTAGACATTTATATACCTTACAAGTGATCAACCCGATAAATCTAGTACCCATCAGACACCATACATATTTATTACAATATTATTAACTATATGCCCTGTGCTGTATTTTACATCCCCATAACTATTTTTTTTAATAATTAAATTTATTGGGGTGACAATTGTTAGTAAATTTACATAGATTTCAGGTGTACAATTCTGTATTATATCATCTATAAATCCTATTGTGTGTTCACCACCCAGAGTCAGTTTTCCTTCCATCACCATATATTTGATACCCCTTACCCTCATCACCCACCCCCCACCCCTTACCCTCTGGTAACCACTAAACTATTGTCTGTGTCTATGAGTTTTTGTTTTTCATTTGTTTGTCTTGTTCTTTTGTTGTTTTTGGTTTATATACCACATATCAGTGAAATCATAGGGTTCTCTGCTTTTTCTGTCTGACTTATTTCACTTAGCATTATACTCTCAACATCCATCCATGTTGTCACAAATGATCCTATATCATCTTTCCTTAACGCCGAATAGTATTCCATTGTGTATATGTACCACAACTTCTTTATCCATTCATCTATTGAAGGACATTTTGGTTGTTTCCATGTCTTGGCCACCGTAAACAAAGCTGCAATGAACATTGGAGTACACGTGTCTCTATAGAGAAATGCTTTCAGATTTTTTGGGTAGATACCCAGGAGAGCGATTGCTGGTTCGTATGGTAATTCTATTCATAATTTCTTGAGGAACCTCCACACTGCCTTCCATAGCGGCTGCACCAGTCTGCATTCCCACCAACAGTGTATGAGAGTTCCTTTTTCTCCACAGCCTCTCCAACACTTGTTACTATTTGTCTTGTTCATGAAAGCCATTCTGACTAGGGTGAGGTGATATCTCATTGTGGTTTTCATTTGCATTTCTCTGATGATTAGCGATGTTGAGCATTTTTTCATATGTCTATTTGCCACTTGTATATCCTCTTTGGAGAAATGTCTCTTCAGGTCCTCTGTCCATTTTTCAAATGGGTTGTTTGTTTTTTTGTTGTTGAGTTTCACGAGTTCCTTGTATATTTTGGATATTAGCCCCTTATCAGAGGAAATGTTTGCGAAAATCTTCTCCCATTCAGTTGGTTGCCTCATTATTTAGTCAATAGTTTCTTTTGCTGTGCAAAAGCTTTTCAGTTTCAGATAATCCCATTCGTTTATTTTAATTTTTACTTCCATTGCCTTTGGAGTCAAATTCATAAAATGCTCTTTGAACCCAAGGTCCATAAGTTTAGTACCTATGTTTTCTTCAATGCAGTTTATTATGTCAGGTCTTATACTTAAGTCTTTGATCCATTTTGAATTAATTTTGATACATGGTGACAATAGCAATTCAGTTTCATTCTTTTGCACGTAGCTATCCAATTCTGCCAGCACCATTTATTGAAGAGGCTGTCTTTCCTCCATTGTATGTTTTTAGCTTCTTTGTCAAAAATTTTCTGTCCATATTTATGTGGTTTTATTTCTGGGTTCTCAATTCTATTCCATTGGTCTATGTGTCTGTTTTTCCGCCAATACCAACCTGTTTTGATTATTGTAGCCCTGTAACAAAGCAAAAATCAGGGAGTGTGATACCTCCAGTATTGTTCTTTTTTTTTAATATTGCTTTAGCTATTCAGGGTCTTTTGTGGTTCCAAACAAATCTGATGATTTTTTGTTCTATTTCTTTAAAAAATGCCATTGGGATTTTGATGGGGATTGCATTAAATCTGTATATGGCTCTGGGTAATATGGAGATTTTAACTATGTTGATTCTTCCAATCCATGAGCACGGAATGTCTTTCCATTTCTTTGTGTCTTCTTCAATTTCTTTCAAAAATGTCTTATAGTTTTCAGCATATAAATGCTTGACATCCTTGGTTAAGTTTATTCCTAGGTATTTTATTCTTTTTGCTGCAATTGCAAAAGGAAGTGTTTTTTCTATCTCTTTTTCTGAAATTTCATTGTTGGTATATAGGAAAGCAATGGACTTTTATACGTTGATTTTGTAGCCAGCAACTTTACTGTATTCATTGATTGTTTCTAATAGCTTTTTGGTGGAATCTTTAGGGTTTTCTATAGATAGCATCATGTCATCTGCAAAGAGTGACAATTTAACTTCTTCATTCCCAATTTGGATGCCTTTTATTTCTTTCCCTTGCCTGATAGCTCTGGAGAGGACTTCCAACACTATGTTGAAAAGCAGAGGTGATAGGGGACAACCTTGTCGTGTTCCTGAATGTAGAGCAAAGGGGTTCAGCTTTTCACCATGAATTATGAGATTAGCTGAGGGCTTGTCGTATAAGGCCTTTATTATGTTGAGGTATTTTCCTTCTATACCAATTTTTGTAAGTGTTTTAATCATAAATGGATGTTGTGTCTTATCAAATGCTTTTTCTGCATCAATTGATAGAATCATATGATTTTTGTCCTTTATTTTGTTTATGTGATGTATCACATTGATGGATTTGCAAATGTTGAACCATCCTTGTGCCCTGGGGATGAACCCCACTTGGTCGTGATGAATAATCTTTTTAATGCATTGTTGTATTGGATTTGCTAGAATTTTGTTTAGGATTTTAGCATCTGTATTCATCAGAGATATAGGTCTGTAGTTTTCTTTTTTTGTGTTGTCCTTACCAGGTTTTGGTATCAGGGTAATGTTGGCCTCATAAAATGAGTTAGGGAGTACTGACTCTTCTTCAATGTTTTGGAAGAGTTTGAGCAGGATTGGTATTAGATCCTCTTTGATGGTTTAGTAGAATTCACTGGTGAAGCCATCTGGTCCAGGACTTTTGATTTTGGGAAGGTTTTTGATGACTGATTCAATTTCGTTACTGGTGATCGGCCTGTTTAGATTTTCCAGTTTTTCATGATTCAGCCTTGCAAGGGTATATGTTTCTAAGAACTTGTCCATTTCTTCTAAGTTATTAAATTTGGTGGCATATAGTCCTTCATAGTATTCTTGGATAATCCTTTGTATTTCTGTGCTGTCCTTGATAACTTCCCCTTTTTCATTTCTGATTTTGTGAATTAGTGTCTTCTCTTTTTTTATCTTAGTGTGTCTACCCAAGGGTTTGTCAATTTTGTTAATCTTTTCAAAGAACCAGCTCTTTGTCACGTTAATTTTTTCTATTGTCTTTTTGTTCTCTATTTCATTTAGTTCTGCTCTGCTTTTTGTTATTTCCTTTCTTCTGCTGACCTTGGGTTTCGCTTGTTCTTCTTTTTCTAGTTCTTTAAGGTGTAACATAAGGTTATTTATTTGGGATTTTTCTTGTTTCTTGAGATAGGCCTGTAATGATATAAATTTCCCTCTTAAAACTGCTTTCGCTGCATCCCAAAAATTTTTGTAGGATGTATTTTCATGTCATTTGTTTCTATGTATCTTTTCAGCTCTCCTCTAATTTCTTTTTTGACCCAGTCGTTCTTTAAAAGTATGTTGTTAATCTCCATGTATTTGTGTTTTTTCCTGCTTTATTTTTGCCGTTGATATCCAATTTCAAAGCTTTGTGATCAGAGAATATGCTTGGTATGATTTCAATCTTCTTAAATTTGCTGAGGCTGATTTTGTGTCTTAATACATGGTCTATCCTTGACAATGTTCCATGTACACTAGAAAAGAATGTATAGTCTGATGTTTTAGGATTAAGTGCTCTATATATGTCAAATATGTGCATTTCATCTAATGTGTCATTTAGGGCTGCAATTTCGTTATTTATCTTCTGTTTGGATGATCTATCCATAGCTGTCAATGATGTATTTAAGTCCCCTAGTATAATTGTGTTTTGGTCAATTTCTCCCTTTAGTTCTGTTAGTAGTTGCTTGGTATATTTCGGTGCTCCCTGATTGGGGGCATAAATATTGATGACTGTTATGTCTTCTTGTTGTATAGTCCCCTTTACCATTATGAAATGTCCATCTTTGTCTCTTGTTATCTTTTTCACCCTGAAGTCTGTTTCATCGCAAATCATTATGGCTACACCTGATTTTCTCTGGGTACCATTTGCTTGGATTGTCAATTTCCACCCTTTCACTTTGAGTCTATGCTTGTCCTTGTAGCTGAGATTTGTCTCTTGTAGACGGCATATGGTTGAGTTTAGTTTTTTGATCCAATCTGCTACTCTGTGTCTCTTTATTGGTGAGTTCAGTCCATTTACATTTAGGGTGATTATTGATATGTGAGGATTTCCTGTCATTCTGTCTTTAGTTTTCTGGTAAGGCTGTGTCTCCATTGTTTCTTTGCCTTTTTGTTGTTGTCTATTATTTCTGTGTGGTGGTATTCTATGATGTTTTCCTCTGTTTCTTCTTTTATTACAGTATATATATCAGGTTTGGATGTTTTTTGAGTGGTTACCCTTGAGTTTATGTAAAAGAAAGTTTGATATTTAGAGTATTCCAGTTTCTTCAGTACGCTTACTTTCTCTATTCCCATATTCCAGTTCAGGCCTTTACGCTCCCCCTTTTTATGTCTTGATTGCCAGAAGTTGTCCCTGTTGATGGTGGTCTAATAGCCTCCTTTAGTATTTCTTGTAGTGCAGGTTGTGTGTTAGAAAATTCTCTCAGCTTCTGGATATCTGGAAAGGTCTTTATTCCTCCTTCATATCTAAAGGAGATCTTTGCTGGATATATTATTCTTGGCCCATAATTTCTCTCTTTCAATAGTTTGAATATTTGGTTCCATTCTTTCCTAGCTTGCAGAGTTTCTGCTGAAAAATCTTATGATAATATAATGGGCTTTCCTTTGTAGGTTACCGTCTTCTTTTTCCTGGCTGCCTTGAGGATTCTTTCTTTGTCATTGATTTTAGACAGCTTCAATACAATGCGCCTTGGTGAAGGCCTGTTGGGATTGAGGTAATTAGGTGTTCTATTTGCTTTTTGGATTCGAGGATCCAGTTCTTTCCACAAGTTTGTGTATTTCTCATCGACGATTTGTTTGAATATATTCTCTGTTCCCTTCCCTCTTTCTTCTCCTTTTGGTATGCCCATTATTCTTATATTGCTCTTTCTGATGGAGTCAGAAAGTTCTTGTAGAGTTCTTTCATTTCTTTTTAGTCTCAAATCTCTTTCTTCTTCCATCTGTGTAAATTCCAGGTTCCTATCTTCGATGTCACTGATTCTTTCCTCCATCTGGTCAACTCTACTACCTAAGCTGGATATTTTATTGTTAATTTCTTCTACTGAGTTCTTAATCTCTAGAAATTATATTTGTTGTTTCTTTCAAAATTTCAATCTTCTTTGTAAAATGCTCATGGTGTTCTTTGATAGTGTTTCTGAGTTCATTAAACTGCCTTTCTGTGTTTTCTTGCATCTCGTTCAGTTTTTTTCAGAATTGCAATCTTGAATTCTCTGTCATTTATATCACATATTTCCATATCTCTAAGTTCCTTTTCTGGAGACTTTTCACTTTCTTTCTGAGCTATCGTGTTGCCTTGGTTATTCATGGCAATCACTGATTTACTATTTCTCTTCCTAGACATCTACAGGAGTGGCTTCTGCAACAGGTTGATAGGTATGCAAAGAGCTTTTGAATTTCCAAAGCTCTTTCTGCACTAGATTCAGAGCCTGTTTGTTTCAGCAGTTCTGTTTACACCTTCAGGGATCCGCCCAGATAGGTGGGGCCAGTGGTGGGGTGAGTTGTGAGAGGTGGCCCAGAGCAATGTTGGCGACCACCACCACAGCCAGTCCTGCTTTCACAGCTTTCTTCCTTTTGCCGGAACTAGTTAAGCTGCGAATTGTGTCTGCGGTCCACAGTTCTCAGAGCAGCAAATATTCTGTCCTTTGATCTGACACTGCTGCTTTATGGCTTCTAGCACCGGGCAGGTGGGGACGGGGCAAGCTCTGCGAAGGTAGGGAGGGGGCGGCTAGTGTCCGTGCCTAAGGCTTTCATTCTCCGCTCGGCAGTGAGGGCTTAAACCACTGATTTCAGTCCTCTATCCTCAGTCTTAGCTCCGAGATCTGCCCTCAGCGAGCGTTGGGTTCAGCTGTTTCGTATGCTGCCCCCTCAGCACTGTGGGCTGTAAGCAGAGCCCTAGCAGTCCAAGTCTTTCCCTCTCCAGCAGCTGCAGTTCCGGGATGCAGTGAGCACGGAGCACTGAGCTAGGTCTGCGTCATCAGCCCACGCGACTCCGTCTCCGTCTCCGCACTTCTCCTCTCCCTCCTCCCCCTGCTCGTGCGATTCACCCACCTGGAGGTGAATTCAGTAGTCGGCCTCTTCATCTTGCCTGTCTGCTGTGCAGGGAGTCCTTTGTGGAGTTATTGTTGTCCGATTCGGTGTAAATTCCAGGGGAGCGCTACAGAGGCTCAACTCATGCCACCAGTTTTCCCCCTTCTGTCCACCCATGACTATTTTTATAACTGATAATTTCTACTTACTCACTTTCATCTTTTTTCACCCATCCCCAGCTCCCTGCCATCAGTCAACCATGAGTTTATTCTCTGTATCTATGAGTTTGTTTCTGTTTTGTTTGTTCATTCATCTTGTTTTTTAGATTCTACATATAAGTGAATTATATGGTATTTGTCTTTCTCTGTCTTACTTATTTACTTGGCATAATATCTTTTAGGTCCAACATGTCATGAATATGTCCAACACATTCATTCTTTTTTCTGGCTGAGTAATATTCCATTGTATATATGTACCACTTCTTTTGTGTGTGCTTTTTTGTTTGCTTGTTTGTTTTCATGTTGATACATTTTTTAAATTAGTTTCAGGTGTACAAAACACTGTAATAGTTAGACATTTATCATTTATACCCCTCACAAAGTGATAACTCCCTTCCCCCAATCTGACATCGCATATGGTCATTGTATTTCCCCTGTCTCTATTCCTTATACTGTACTCCACTTCTTGCGAATATGTATGTGTATGTATATATATATATATATATATATATATATACATATATAGATATATATATGTATATATATATATGTGTATATATATATATATATATAATATATATAATATTATAGTTGACATTAATTATTATTCAGCTTCAGCTTAAGGTGTACAATGCAGTTATCAGGCATCTACACCATCTGTGTAGTTTTCTCTCTAATAAGATAGATATCCTTCGGATATCCTACAAAATCTTTACAACATTATATATTATATTCCCCAAACTGACTTTCGTATCTCTGTGGCAATCTTGTAGTTACCAATTGTGCTTTCTAATCCCTCACCTTCTGCCTCATCCCCAACCCCCCCACATCTAGCAACCCTCAGTTTTCCCTCTATGTCTCTGAGATTGTTTCTGATTAGTTTTTTCATTTATTCTATTCTTTAGATTCCACATATAAGTAAGATCATTTACAGTATTTGTCTTACTTCGTCTGACTTATTTTACTTATGATAATGTTCTCTAAGTCCATCAGTATTGTTGAAAATTGTAAGATTTCATTCTTCTTTATGGCTGAATAATACTACATTGTATAAATATACCACAATTTCTTTATCCAGTCATCTACTGATGGGAATTTCAGTTGTTTCCATGTCTTGACTATTGAGAATAGTGGTGCAATAAACATAGGGGTGCATATATTTTTCAAATTAGTATTTTGGATTTCTCTGGATAGATACCTAAGAGTGGAATTGCTGGGTCATAAGGTAGTTCCATGTCCAATTTTTTTTTTGAGAAACCTCAATACTGATTTCCATAGTGGCTGCACCAATCTGCAATCCCACCAGCAGTGCATGAGGTATCTCTTTTCTCTACAACCTCACCAGCACTTGATGTTTGCTAATTTATTGATGATAGCCATTTTGACTGGGGAGAAGTGATATCTCATTGTGGTTTTTATTTGCATTTCTCTAATGATTAGTGAGGTTGAGCATTTTTTCATATGTCTGTTTGCCATCTGTATGCCCTCTTTAGAAAAATGTCTCTTTGTGTCTTCTGCCCATTTTTTAATTGCGTTGTTTGGTTTCTTGGTGTTGAGTTGAATGAATTTTTTTATAAATTTTGGATATAAAATCCTTATCCAATATATCATTAACCGATATCTTCTCCCATTCAGTAGGATCCCTTTTTCTTTTATTGATGGTTACCTGTGCTCTGAAAAAACTTTTTAGTTTGACGTAATCCCATATGTTTATTTTTTTCTCTTACTTCCCTTGCTGGAGGGGATATGTCAGTAAAAATATTACTCCAGGTAATGTCTGTAAACTTTCTTCCTATGTTTTTTTCTGGGAGTTTTAGGGTTTCAAATATTACATTTCAGTCTTTAATCCATTTTAAATTTATTCTTGTATATGGTGTAAAGAGGTGGTCCAGCTTCATTTTTTTTTGCATGTGTCTGTCCAGGATTCCCGGCACCATTTATTGAATAGACTGTCTATACCCACAGTGTAAATTCTTGCTTCCATTGTAGTAGACTAAATGACCATATAGGCATGGATTTACTTCTGGGCTATCTATTCGGTTCCATTGATCTATGTGTCTGTTTCTATGCCAATAACATGCTGTTTTGATTACTATAGCCTTGTAGTATAATTTGATGTCAGGTATCATGATACCTCCTATTTAGTGAGGTATCATGATACCTCCTACCTCCTAATTTTTCCAGATTGCAGAGGCGATCTGGGGTCTTTTATGGATCTATATAAATTTTAGGATTATATGTTCTATTTCTGAGAAAAATGTCATTGGTATTTAGATAAAAATTGCGTTGAATCACTATATTGCCTTAGGCAGTAAGGACATTTTAACTATATTAATTCTTCCTATCCATTAGCATGGTGTGTATTTTCATTTATTTGTATCTCCTTTAATTTCTGTCTTCAATGTCTTATAATTTACTGAGTACAGGTCTTTTACTTCTTTGGCTAAATTTATTCCTAAATATTTTATAGTCTTTGAAGTAATTGCAAATGGGACTGTTTTCTTAATTTCTCCTTCTGATAGTTTATTATTGGTATATACAAATGCAACAATTTCTGAATATTACTTTTGTATCCTGCTATATTACTAAATTCACTTATCAGTTCTAATAGTTTATTGGTGGAGTCTTTGGGGTTCTGTATCATGTCATCTGAATATAATGACAATTATACTTCCTCCTTACCAATTGGATGCCTTTTATTCGTTTTTTTGGTTTTTTGTCTGATTGCTGTGGCTACAATGTCCTGAACTATGTGGAATAAAAGTGGATAAAGTGGGCAAACTTGCCTTGTTCCTGATCTTAAGGGGAATGATTTTAGCTGTGGGTTTATTATATATGGCCTTTATTATGTTCAGATATGTTCCCTCCATTCCCACTTTCTTTGCAGTTTTTATCAAAAATGGCTGCTGGATTTTGTCAAATGCTTTTTCTGCATCTATTGATATGAACATATGACTTTTGTTTTTCATTTTGTTAATATGGTGTATCACATTAATTGATTTGTGGATGTTGAACTAACCTAGCATATCAGGAATGAATCCCACTTGATCATGGTGTATGATATTTTTAATGTATTGGTGAATTCTGTTTGCTAATATTTTGTTGAGGATTTTTGCATTTATATTCATTAGGGATATCAGCCTGTAGTTTCATTTTTCATAATGTTTTTGTCTGATTTGGGGGTCATGGTGATAGTGGCCTCATAAATAGTGTTTGGGAGCTTTCCCTCTTTCTGGATTTTTTGGAATAGTTTGAGGGGAATAGGTGATGATTCCTTTTTGAATGTTTGGTAAAATTTACCTGTAAAGCCATCTAGACCAGGGCTTTTGTTTGTTGGGAGCTTGGTGATTACTGATTCAACTTCCCTGGTAGTAATCAGTCTATTCAGGTCTTCCGTTTCTTCTTGAGAGAGCCTTGGAAAGTTGTATGCTTCTAGAAAATTGTCCGTTTCTTCCAGATTGTGTACTTTGTTGGCATATAGTTGCTCATAGCAATTTCTTAAAATATTTTGTATTTCTGTGGTGGCTGTTGTCACTTCTCCTCTTTCATTTCTAATTTTATAAATTAGGGTCCTCTTTTTTTTTTTTTATGAGACTGCCTAAAGGTTTGTTGATTTTGTTTATCTTCTCGGAAAAGCAGCTCTGGATTCATCGATCTTTTGTATTTTTGTGTGTGTGTCTCTATTTCATTTATTTCTGCTATGATCTTCATTATCTTTTACCTCGTACTCCCTTTGGGCTTATTTTGCTGATCGTTGTCCAGATCCCTTAAGTGTAAGGAAATACTTTTGATTTGTGATTTTTCTTGTTTATTTTCGTAGGCCTGTATTGCTATGAATTTTCTTCTTAAGACTGCTTTTGCTGCATCCCACAGATTTTGGGTCATTGTGTTTTCATTTTTGTTTGTCTCGAGATATCTTTTTGATTTCTTCCTTATTGTTGATCCATTCATTATTTAGTAACATGTTATACAGTCTCCATGTATTTGTGTGTCTTCCAATTTTTTTATGTAGTTGATTTCTAATTTCATAGCACTGTGGTCAGAGAAGACAGCCGATATAATTTCAATTTTCTTAAATTTATTGACACTTGTTTTGTGACCTAACATGTGACCTATCTTGGAAAAATCCCATGTACACTTGAGAAGAATGTGTATTCTGCAGCTTTGGGGCAAAATGCTCTGAAAATATCAATTAAATCCAACTGGCCCACTGTGTCATTTAAAGCTGCTGTTTCCATATTTATTTTCCATCTGGAGAACCTGTCCCTGGTTGTCACTGACAAGTTGAACTCCCCTACTATGATAATGTTACTGTTGATATCTGTCTTTGTGTCAGTCAACATCTGTTTTATATATTCAGGTGCTTCTATGTTGGGTGCATAGATGTTTACTAGAGTTGTGTCCTCTTGTTGGATTGATCCCTATATAATTATGTAGTGCCCATCTTTGTCTTTTATTATATTCTTCATTTTAAAATCTATTTTGTCCAATATAAGTATTGTTACTCCAACTTTTTTCTCAATTCCAGTTGCATGAAATATCTTACTCCATCCCTTTACTTTTAGCCTGTGTATGTCTTTTGATCTGAGGTGAGTCTCTTATATACAGCATATGCAAGGGTCTTGTTTTCTTATCAACTCAGCCACCCTATGTCTTTTGATTATAGCATTTAATCCATTTATGTTTAAAGTGATTACTGATAGGTACATATTGCCATTTTGTTATTTGTATTTCTGTCCTTCATTAGTTACATTGTTTTCATCTTTCTTTTGTTTACAGAAGCCCTTTTAACATTTCTGCATTGCTGGCTTAAAGGCAATGATTTCCTTTAGCATTCCTGGGTAGCTCTTTATTTCTCCTTCAATTTTAAATGATAGCTTTGCTGGATAAAGCAGTCTAGGTTGTAGGCCTTCGTTTTTCATCACTTTGAATACCTCCTGCCACTCCCTTCTGTCTTGCAAAGTTTCTGTAGAAAAGTCATTTTTTTTCTTATAGGAGTTCCCTTGTATGTAACCCACTGTCTTTCTCTTGCTGTTTTTAGGATTCTTTCTTTATCTTTAACCTTTTTCATTTTACTTATAATGTGCTTTGGTGTGGGCCTGTTTGAGTTCATCTTGGTTGAAACTCTCTGTACTTCCTGGGCTTGTATGTCAATTTCCTTCACCAGGTTAGGGAAGTTTTCTGTCATTATTACCTCAAATATGTTCTCCTTCCCTTCTTTTCTCCTTCTCTTCACCTTCTAGTATTCCTATGATGCGCATGTTGTTGCACTTGATGTTATCCCATAGGAGTTTTAAACCATTTTCATTGTTTTTAATTCTTTTTCTTTTTGTTTTCCACTTGGTGATCTCTGCTAACTTTTCTTCTAAATCGCTGATTCAATTTTCTGCCTCATCTAACCTGCTGGTAATTCCTTCAAGTGTGTTCTTTATTTCATTTATTGTATTCTTTAGTTTTGACTGGTTGTTCATTATGATTTCTCTATCCTTCTTTATGTTGTCACTAGGCTCCTTAAAGATTCTTATCATCAGTGTTCTAAACTCTGTATTTGATAGGTTGGTTATGTCTATTTCATTTGGTTCCAATTCTGGAGGTTTCTTTTGTTTTTTTGTTTTGTTTTGTTTGTTTGTTTGTTTGTTTTTTGCTGGGTGATCTTATGTAGTATGTGCTCTTTATATTTGACTTGGACCACTTCCCTATTCTCCTGTGCATGTGTTCCAAAGGTGATCCTTGTGTTGTGTGTATACTCTTGTTAAAGTTGAGCTTTAATTGCTTTTGGCCTGTCAGTAGATGGGATTGACTCCTAGGCTGAGTAGTTGTAAGAATTGGCTATGCCCGCAGGGGATGAGCTGCTGTGTAAGGGTTGACTGCTCAGATGAGGCTTGGCCCCTATGGGCTCTTGTTCTTGTAGAGAATATCCTCTGGGTGTGTCACTTGTAGGTCAAACCTGGTAATTCTCTGGTGTGATCTGAAGTTGGCCAGTGGGTGTGTTGAATCTTGTACCTCTTGGGCGGGGCCCTGATGTAGGGCAATTTCAGAACAAAACAAATCTAAAAGCACAACAACAACAACAAAGAAAATACCAAATACACTCAAATGTAAAAACAACTGATAACCAACACTCAACACAGGCAAAATATCAAAAATACAACTACACTAAAAATCAATACAGAAAAAATGGAAAAAGGAAGGAAAAGTAAGGCAGGGAAGAGAATAAAGAAGAGAGAGAGAAAGGGGAAAAAACATACATATATGGTAAAAATGATAGTAATACTAAAAAAAATAAAAAATAAAATAAAATAAAGCTATGCCCGTCTTGACTTAAGCCCACCAAGCAATCTGCAGGTTGTCCTCTGCTGTACAAAGAGTCCTCTGCATCTAGTGGAGGCAGAGCTGGCCACCTAGTGTCCAGAGTGACCCTGGCACTGCAATTCTAGAGGAGTGGGGTTATGTGGTGTAGTTGGTAGTTTTTAGAGTCAGTTCAGTTTCTGCTCTTGCCTACACATACACATGCTGAGAGCAACACAACCAGCCACTGGGAGGTGGGCTTATTCCCTGTACCCAGGTCTCCTGAATCTTAGGGCACTTCTTCTATCGGGGGTGTGTGGATGGCGTGAGATTTCTGAGATTGCTGAAAGCCCAGAGCTGCCTCTGTCATCTGCTGTTGACCTGCTATGTGTTTCTGCACCCTGTAATTACCCTGCCAGCAGCCCCATAAAGGTGGGGGCTGGGAAGGGAGGTGCCTTCTGTCTCCCGGCCTAGCCTCTTCCCTAGGTCACAGCTGCAACTGGCTTTTTCCAGGTCCTGAGCACTACAGCTCCTCTGTAATCTGACACTATTCCTCAGTTCAGGGACCAGCTTGAGACTCTGGAAGGATGGAGGTAAGATTGCTGTGGGAGAGTCGGGGGAGGGGCCCAGGTATGGTGTTTGCCTTTTGTCTTTTTGTTCAACCTAGGGCCCAGCTGGAGATCTCATCTGAGGTTATGTCTAAACACTGGATAGCTGCTCTCTCGACAGGAGAGATCAACTGTGGGATGCAGGGAAAGAGAGCACCACCTGGCTTCTGTGATCTCTTTTCTGTGTCCTGGGGCCCCTGCATCACTGCAGCCATGGATGTCGGACACATCTCTGCACTGCTCCCTTCCCTCTTCACCCACACATCTGGTTTGCCCACCTTCAAGTAATCCTCTTGAGAGTCTCTTAGCTGTTCTGTGTGATGAGCCAAGAATCCTTTGATGGGTTATAGATGTTCAATTTGTGGTAAGTTCCGAAGGAGAACTTAATAAGCCCAACTCGCTGCTGCCATTGCTATGACATCACCCCTCTCCTCCAATTTTAAATAATAGCCATGCTGGGTAGAGCAATGTTGGTTGTAGGCCTTTGTTTTTCATCACTTTGAATATTTCTTGCCACTCCCTACTGGCCTGCCAAGTTTCTATAGAAAAGTCAGCTGATAGTCTTATGGGAACATCCTTGTAAGTAACTTGCTGTCTATCTCTTGCTACTTTTAGGATTCTCTGTGTGTCTTTAACATTTGCCGTTTTAACTATAATGTGTCTTGGTATGGGTGTGTTTGCGTTCATCTTGTTTGGGACTGTTTGCACTTCCCGGGCTTGTATGTCATTTTCCTTCACCAAGTTAGTGAAAGTTTTCAGTCACTATTTCTTCAAATATGTTCTCAGTTCTTCGCATGTCGGTTACTGCCGCCTGTTGACGAGAGGAACAGTCCCTGAAGTGGGGAGTGAGGATAGAGAAAAAAGAAGAGAGACAAAGATGGGATCGGGAGGGCCGGCAATTCTAAGTAGACTGCCGTGACCCAAATTTATTTTTGCAGTTTATATACACTGGGTATCAGAAAGTAACAGAACTGTCTACAATCTGGTAGTTACAATGTTTGGATAAACAAGGGCATGTGTTTTGGCCAGCTCCACACTTCCTGACCTTGTCTGGTTCTGTGTTCTCAAAGTAGCAAGTTTTGCCTTGCTGAGAGCACAAACCACTCAAGGAGGTCAAAGGTTCAACATTTCACAAAACAACACCTGCTAGCACTTCAGCACGGTTTCCCACAGGTCCCCCTTTTTTATATAATATTAACACAAGGGTCGCGCCTGGCTTAGGTGGTTGGTACAGATATGTCCATTTACCCGTCATAGGAGACCATCCCTCTAGCGAATGGTTCCTGTCTTAGGTTATGTACATTCTTACCAAATCCTTACCCGTCTTTGGCTGCCGACCCATTCTAGGGACTTTATACATGGGTGTCAGCGACACGGTGGACCTGGGCAGAATATCTCAACTCATGAACCTTTGTTTGGAGATCGATTAAGCCCTTGAGTATTACCTTTATGAGCAACGGAGTAAAACATATGAATAGAAGAACACCATCAATGATTATTACAAAAGGCAGTAGCAAATGGAACAGAGTTAGAAAGGAGGGGAATTCTCCTCTGAGGCCTTGTATAAATTGTTGTACCATGGCAGATACATCTGCATCCAGTGGTTTGGTTTCTCTGAGAGCTAATATCTCTCGATAAAACTGGACGAGGTCCAGCGACATATTTTCTTTATGCCATATACCCTGGAGATGGTGTTTAACCCTTTCCTAGGAGACATCTGATTGAATATACATTTTTGGGGTAACACATATCCACTGATATTCTGCATGACAACTAAGTTTAGATCTTATTTTGAGGGAATGCACCTCATCCCTTATATATTGTACCACCTCATATAAGGCATCTAGTTTTGCATTTAGCTTCTCATCAATATGTTTTTGAGTTCCCAATGCTGTGGTTACATTTTTAGCCAATGTGCTTACATATTAAGCATCATGAATGGACTGTGTAAGATCGACAGCAGCAGTAGCTGCCGTAGCAATTAGTGTGACAATTGCCACAATGCCCGCTATAAATAACCCAACAGCTTGAGTCTGTCTGCTAATTGCCTTATTAATTTGTTCTATGATCTGTGTGCCTCGGTCCGAGTACCAAGGACCTGAAATGTTAACAGGTACCATAATGAAAGAGGGTTGGTGGAGAACTACAGCTCTAGTTTTGTCATTTAACCAAGTGATGCAATTACTTAGGTTACACTGTACACAAGATACATTAAACTTAATGTCAATAGGGGTGATGTTAAAATTACCAATCATAAGCACATATGGAGCCTTGACACAAGCAGTGGCATTGCCTTCTACCTTGTCTCATCCCTCGTCCATACTCATAGTCACTGTATCCATTGCTCCCACTAGTTTCCAAATATTTCGCTGGGGCCAGGAGGTATACCATAATCCCACAACCACTCCAGTTTTAGTCCCTTGTTGGATATCAACACCTGTGTCATGGCCTCCGAACCAGTCTATAACAGCTTGATTAAACCCAGGGACACTATATTCCCAGGGTTCTTTATAACATTGTCTCCAAAGGATGGATCTGTTGTTTTTTTCTGTTCTCCTCACCGCAAGGATCATGGGCTTGTGGTGGAGGTGGGTTTTTATCCCTGATGTTTTTCCATCCTGCTGGCTGATGGAATGTGACACTCTGTCCTTGGTTGCCTCCATGAATTGTCTGGCTGCCCACACAGAAACACCCGGTAACGTTGACATTCTTTGCAAAGCATATGGGGAGTCCTATGCCCAAGTCGCTATAACTGAATCCAACAGCTTGTAGGACGGCAGGAGCGAATGGATGTACTAACAGCCTAGTGTCATTTGTCCCAACAATGACTTCAGGCACGTTCCACACGGTGGGGTGTAGCATGGGAGGGTCAGGAACATATGCCCAGTATGTCTCACCCTGAGCCATCTGCGCAACCAGCAGGATCTCGAAGACGCTCATCAGCAACCCACACCAACCTCTCAGGCAGCCACCGTGCACCTCCATTGTCCTGTGAATAAACACAAACATGCCCTCGTCCCCAAATTAGGACTGGGTCTGGCCCATGCCACTGGTTAGTAATTGGATCCCGCCATCTCACTTGGGCATAATCTTGTTGAGTGTTAGGATGCCAGAAGCTATCTGCAGCAGATCTATCCCGCGCATCCAGGTTTAAAAAATTTAGAACAAAAAGAGTGTGATTAAGGATTGTATGTGGGGAGATGGGGTAGACCTCACCCTTTCTTATTTTTTCAACTTGAGCCTTTATCGTACTATGGGCCTGCTCTACAATACCTTGGCCTTGAGGATTATAAGGAATGCCCGTCTTGTGGATAATAGAGAATTGAGTGCAAAACATTTGAAAACACTTGCTGGTATATCCAGTTCCATTATCCGTTTTGATGATTTCTGGGATGCCCATTGCAGAAAAGCAGTGTAAGCAGTGATTGATAACATTTTTAGTAGCCTCTCCCGATTGGGCTGAAGCCATAATAAATCCTTAAAATGTGTCTATTGACACATGGACATATTTTAATTTTCCAAATTCAGGGATGTGCATGACATCCATCTGCCATAGCTGATTGGGTTTTATACCTCGGGGGTTAACCCCCAAGTGAGGCACAGTGTGATGTGTAGGACATATAGGACATCGTTTTACAATCTGTCTGCGGATAGGAGAGGGACCGTAGTCGGTTGTAGTCCTCTTGTCCCGCAGTATCCCACAAGTCCAGATTCACGGGTTTCCCATCAACCATCACATTGGCAGAATAGTTGTCAAAGACAGTGGGGATATACTCTCCAGGAAATGCATTGGTTGTGTAACTGATCAGGAGGCAAGTTATATCTACAGCTCTGTCTCCCACCACCACACACTTGATGGCCTGCATCTGGGCCGCTCGCTGGGCCACGGCGGCCGGGCGCTAAGATGAGAAGCGGCGGGCTCAGGGCAGGCGCGCGGCTGAGGGTCCGGCAGGGCGCGGGGTGCCGGGGCTGCTGTCCGCGCCACCTCGTCCTCCGCCAACGGGAAGCCGAAGCCCAGCAGCGGCTTCTTCTAGGCCCTCCTCACCTAGGGGGTCCCGTCTGTCATCATCTTTGATCCCGACATAAAGATTAACTGGCTCCGGAGGAGCGGAGGGAGAGACATCAGTGGGTCTATCTCTGTCCTTTTCTAGTTTACTATTACTTTCTCTTACATGTTCATTATAACGTACTCCCTCATGCCTGGGATCAATGGCATCTCTTACCAAGTTCCACAGGGAGAAGGCATCCACAGGTACCTTAGAAGGTCCATGATCTTCATAACTCCTTGTAACCGTTCTCTCACCTTTTCCCATGTCTCTAAATTTAGCGTCCCCTCCTCAGGTAACCAAGGGCAAACTTTTTCTACAAAATCAAGAAACCTAAGCAACTGAGCTTCACTGGTTTTCACTCCTCTAGCCTTTAGCATACTTTTTAACATTTGAGTAAACAACATTTTGCTGTTACCCTGTCCCATATTTTTTTACTCCCGACTGTGGTATCTCACTGCACCCCTTACCTTATGCGACGCCCCAACTCCGTGCGGTGTCCTTCATTTTATCCCCAGTATTTAGGTCCCTGTTTGAGCGCCACTTGTCGGTGCCTGCCAACGAGACCAACAGTCCCTGAAGTGGGGAGTGAGGATTGAGAAAAAAGAAGAGAGACAAAGATGGGATCGGGAGGGCAGGCAATTCTAAGTAGACTGCTGCGCCTCAAATTTATTTTTTCAGTTTATATACACTGGGTATCAGAAAGTAACAGAACTGTCTGCAATCTGGTAGTTACAATGTTCGGATAAACAAGGCCATGTGTTTTGGCCAGCTCCTGCACTTCCTGACCTTGTCTGGTTCTGTGTTCTCAAAGTAGCAAGTTTTGCCTTGCTGGGAGCACAAACCACTCAAGGAGGTCAAAGGTTCAACATTTCACAAAACAACACCTGCTAGCACTTCAGCACGGTTTCCCACACTTGCAGCCTCTCTTTTCCTTCTGGTATTTCTATGATGGGAATGTTCTTGCGCTTGATGTTGTTGCACAAGTCTCTTAAACTATTTTCTTTGTTTTTCATTCTTTTTTTGTTCCAATTGGGTGAATTCTGCTGCCTTGTCTTCTCAATTGCTGATTCAGTCCTCTGCTTCATCTAATCTGCTGGTGATTCCTTCTAGTGCATTCTTCATTTCAGACTGGTTATTTGAGATTATTTCTATATCCTTCTTTATGTTTGCTATCTCTTTGTTGAAAATCTCACTAAGTTCCTTAAGCATTCATATAATCAGTGTTTTAAAGGCTGTCTCTGGTAGGCTGGTTGCCTCCATTTCATTTAAATCCATTTCTGAAGGTTTTTTTCTGTTCTTTCACTTGGGACATATTTCTTTGTTTCCTCATTCTGGCTGCTGCTCTGTGTTTGCTTCTATGTATTAGGTAGATCAGCTATATCTCTCAGTTTTTGCTGTGTGGCCTTATGTGTCCTTTGTAATCAAATTGTACAGTCTCCCTAATTGCCTGTACATGTGTTCCAGAGGTGTTCCTGATGTTGCGTGTGTTCTGTTTTAGTTGAGCCTTGATTGCTTTTGGAATGTCAGTGGGTGGAATTGACTCCCACGTTGACTAGCTATAAGGATCGACTATGCATACAGTGTATGAGCTTCTGTGTGAGGACTGACCTCTCAGAGGAGGCTTTGCCCCACAGGCTTTTGTACCTGTTGAAAACCCCCTTTGGGTGTGCCACTTGTGGTCTGAAGTTGGCCTCTGGGTGTGTTGTTTCTGGTGCCTCTTGGGCAGGGCACTCATACAGGGCAATTTCAGCCCTGCCTATTACCAGCCTGTGGTTTCTTTGTAGGTACCTCAAGGCTGTGTGTGATTGGCTGCTGCCCGTGCTGGACCTGTAGATATGTGAGCATGATCCTGCTGTGAACTGAGGCTGGCTGTCACCAATATGAGGCCTGCGGCAGCTAAGCAAGAGGCCCAGGGACCCCTAGGCCTGTTGTCAGCTATCCATAAGGCCCAATGGTTGAAAGTCTTCTTAGGCAGGTTTGTCTGGCTGGTTGACTAAGTTTGAGAGTGCTCTTGGCAATGCAGCACTAGCTGAGTAGGGCCGAATTCAAGTAAGTTACAAGACGTGACTTGTCACTTTTACAATGTTAATGCAGATTCAGATCATACACCTGTACCTGGCCTGTGACTACCTTGTACAGTGCCTGTACAAGGTACAGGCAGCCTCAACCTCAGGCTCACAAATTCCCAAGAGCTGCCACATGTTTGCAGTCTAGCTTCTGGGTCACTGTTTACCTCCATAATCTCTCCAAGCAATTGCAGACTGTCCACTGCTGTAGCAAGCCTCCTCTATAGTCTGTAGGGACAGGGCTGTTTGTCTAGGCTACCAGAGTGCCCCTGGCAATGCAGCTGTAGGTGGGCAGGGTTGGGTTATAGGGGGCTGAAGGGTGTGGTCAGTGGTTTCTAAAAATTCAGTTTAGTCTGGGTTCCTGGACCAGTCCTGGGCCCTTTACCACGAAACAAAATGAAACAAAAAACAAAACACACCACCAACAACAACACAAAACAAATGCATACACACATAGGAACACAAACAGCAATCATCCAAAACAAACAAAAGTACAAAATAACAAAAACAGAAAAAAAGAAAAAAAGCAAGAAAAAGTGAGAGTTGGAAAACAAGAAGAAAAACAAAAACAGTGACAGTTTTGTCTTAATACCCTCCAGCTATCTCCTCAGGCCATTGAAGTTTATTTGCTGCTGTAAAAAATCTCCTCTGTGCCTTGTGGAGGCAGGGCCAGCCCAGGCACCCAGTGTCAGTGCAGTTTCTGCTCTGACCCACACAAACATGCTAAAAGCAACATAGACATCCACTAGAAGGTCGGCCTCTCCTCTGTGAGCAGATTACCTGGGTCATTGGGCACATTCTCCATGGGGGTATGTGGACAGCGATAGAATTCTGAGCTTCTGAAATCCCAATGCTTCCCCTGCAACTCATTGTTGAATCTGTGTGTGTCTCAGTGGCTCTAGTTTGCCAACTGGGTTCTGCCCCCAAAAGTGGGGGCTGGGAGGGCTGCGAGAGATGGGCTGGCATGTCCCATCATTGATTTCAACCAGCTCAGCACTGCCACACCCCCACAGCTCTTCCTCCCCACACCCCACCATGGAGTGTGGATCAGGGGCCTCAAAATTGTCTTCCCAGTTTTCAAGGGCTATAGCTATTCTGTTCTTTAATCTGGCACTGCTGCTGCTTCTTCTGGAGCCTGCTTCTAATACTGGAAGGGTAGGGGTAGGGTGAGCTCTGGGAGGGTAAGGATGGTAGCAAGGCTCAATGTCTTTGTTTTCTGTTTTTTTGTGTAGCCTTGAGGGCATAAGCCCCAGTTCTCACCCTAAATCTCTACCCCAGATGCTGTGCACAGCCATCTTATATGCTGATCCCTCAGGCAGGACTGTGGGCCATAGGGAGAGAGCCCACAGCCTGGCTTCTTTCTTCTCCTGAGGCTTCTATGATCTCTGGACTGTGTCCTGCAGCCCTGGAACCCACATCTCTGCACTTCCTGCCTCCCTCCTCCCCCGCTAGCCCAATTTGCCCACCTCTAGGTAGTGCAATGTGAGGGTCTCTTAGCCATTCCTGTGTGATGAGCAGAGAACCCTTTGTTGAATTATAGCTGTTCAATTTGTTGTAATTTCCAGGGAAGACTTCAAGAAGCACCCCCCTCATGCCACCATTCCTGTGATGTCACTTATATTGTAACTTTTAAAAAAATTTCGCATGCTATATTTCATTTTTTAAAAATTGTGCTAACATTAACATAACACAAAATTTACCATTTTTTGTGTAAATTTCAGTGGAATGCCATTTGAAGTACATTTACATTCTCGTGCAACCATTCTCACCATCTCCAGAACTTCTTGCGTCTTACCAAACTGAAACTGTCCCCATCAAATATTAACTCCATCAGCTGTCCCCCCAGCACTGTTCTATTTTTTGTCCCTATAAATTTCATTACTCTATGTACTTCCTAGAAGTGAAATCATACAGTATTTGTCTCTTTGTAACTGACTCATTCCATTTAGTATAACATCTTCAAGATCATGCATGTTGTCAAATGTGTCAGTATTTTCTTCTTTTTTGAGACCAAATAATATTTGTTTACCCATTCATCTCTCAATAGGCATTTGGGTTGCTTCCACCTTTTGGCTACTCTGAATAATGCTACAATGAACATGGATACACAAATATTTGAATCCTGGCTTTCAATTCTTTCGGGTACATACCTAGAAGTGAAATTTCTGGATCATGTGGTAATTCTATTTTTAATTTTGTTAGGAACTGCCATGCTATTTTCTATAGCAGCTGAACCAATTACATTCCCACCAGCAGTATACATGGGTTCCAATTTTTCCACATCATTGACAACACTTTTTATTTTCTATTTTACTGATAATAGCCATACTAGTGGGTGTGAAGTGATGTGTCACTGTGGTTTTGATTTATATTTCCTTAATTATTTTTAATGTGTTGCTTTTGTTGTTGTTTTTGCTGTTAATGTAATTCAATTGTAGGAGTTCTTAATATATTCTGAATGTTAGCCCCTTATCACAAATACGACTTGCAAATATTTTTTTCCCATTCTGTAATTTTCCCACTCTGGTAATAGTGTCCTTTGATGCACAAAATATTTTAATTTTTTGTGCTCCAATTTATCTGTTTTCTTTTGTTGGCTGTGCTTTGATGTCACATCCAAGTAATCAATTGCAAATCCAATGTCATGAAGCTTTTCCCTTAGGTTTTGTTTTAAGGGTTTCATACTTTTAATCTTAAAGTTTAGTTCTTTTATCTATTTTGAATTAATTTTTGTATATGGTGTAAGCTAAGAATCCAACTTAATTTTTTTACAAATGTATATCTCATTTTTGCAACACCTTTTTTTAACGGACTATTCTTGCCCCATTGAATTGTTTATATGTCTTAATTCTGTTTTAGAAGAAGGTAAGAGGAGATTGTACTAACCAGAAGTCAGTAAGTCAGTGGCTCACCTGTCTTGTATTTTCATTTCATGTAATTTTCCAAGGTGAGCATACTAGGTCAGCAGATCTATGCAGTCTGACTTATGGAGACTTAGAGCCCCTCTCTTGTTTGTCTTTTATCCCAGGCATGTGGCCCCTTTTTCATTTTGGAGGCTGAATTTCAGATATCTCTCTGTGGCTCAAAGAAAAAGGCTAAATGCCACCAAAGAGGCATGTCAACTACTTATAGTGCAAGCCTAGACAACCCATATGTTGTTTCCATTTCCTTTATATAAGTGAGGTAAGGCCATGAAATGTGCTGGACAGCCATTCACTCAGCCATGGAAAATGGATTTTAGTGGACAGCCGTGGTGTCCACAGCATAATTTTCTTATGCCACTAAACAACTGTATCCCCTTTCTACCACACTAGAGTCCACTCATGACTATAAGGGAAAGAACTGCAATCCCACCCAGTTATAACATCCAATTCAAGTTCAGGATGTCTAGCTTATGTTCCACCTCTCCAAGAGCCTCACTTTCCACTCTTCTGTAACATGGTGTCTCATAATCAAGTGACCCATAAATTGAAAAGCAATTATCTGGACCCTCATACAAAAAATACAATTGTGAATTATCTTAGATACAATTGTGAATCATCTTAGTCACAGGAGAAACTCTCATTTGGAAAAGTAAATAATAGGAAACTTATAGAAAAATTGGTCTAAAACCATCATTATACCCTGCAGAATAGGAATTGCAAGGATCCCTTGTCCCAGCAGTGGAGGAAGTTGGTTTCTCTGGAGTAAAGATTTAAAAAAAAAAGTGAAGCAAGGTTAACTTTCTATTTTGATACATTGATCCAGATGTCTAATCTTTACTCAAATACCACACTGTCTTGATTTTTCCATATTTATTGTAAAATTTGAAATCAAGTGGTTTAAGTTCTCCTATTTTTAAAAATTTGCATTGGCTATTCTGGGTGTTTGCATTTCTATAAAAATAATAGAATTGCCTTGTAAATTTCTATAAAAATCTTTCTGAGATTTTGATACAGATTGTATTAAATCTAGAGGTTAATTTAGGGAGAGTTACCATCTTAATAATACTGAGTTTCCAATTCATTAATGTTAAATATCCTGTTTATTTAGAATTGTTTCCTAAAATTCATGTTTTGATTGTTTATTGGAAATGTAATTGATATTTTCAGATTGATCTTGCATTCTGAATCTTAGGTAAACTCTTTCATTGGTTTAGTATTTTTATATATAATTTATTTAGGATCTTTTATGTATTAAATAATGTTTTCTACAAATTAAGATGGTTTTATTTCATCCTTTTCAAACTGTGTGCCTTCAAGTTTTTGATACCTTATTTCTCTGCTCAGAGCCTCCAGTTCAATGTTGAATAGAAGTTGTAAGAGGGACATTCTTGTCTGGTACTCAATTTTAAGCAGAATTAAGTCATTATTATGATGCTAGCCATAATTTTTTCATAAATGCTAGGTATGTATCTGGTTGAAGAAGCACCCTTGTATTCTGACTGGGTGCACATTTTCATTATGAATCATGCTGTATTTTGTCAAATGTTTTTTCTGTGACTATTGAAATAATTAATATGGTTATTTTTATCCTTTTAGTATGGTGTATTACATTAAGTGATCCTTAGATTTTATGTCAACTTTGCATTTCTGGAATGAATCCTACTTGGTCATCCTGTATATTTTTAATATTTCGCAGGATTTGGTTTGCTAGTAAGTTAATAAAGATTTTTGCATCAATTATTATAAAGAATATTGGTTGTAATATTCTTTTCTTCTGATATCTTTGCATTGCTTTGGTATCAGGATAATACTGATCTTACGGATTGAGTTGAAAAATGTTCTTTCTCCGTTTTCTGGAAGAGTTTGCGAAATACTAACATTGCTTCTAAACATTTTTGGTAGACTTAACTGTGAATCACCTGGGATTTCCTCTGTGGGAAAAAATTTAACTACTAACTTAATTTCTTATATAGGTTTATTCAGATTTTTAATTCATTATAGAGGAAGTTTAAGAAATTTATGTCTTTTTAGGAATATGTCTATTTGTTAAATTTAAATTGCTAATATGTTGGCATAAGTTGTTCCTCACTTCTTGCTACTACTCTTAATTTTTCTGGAGTCTATAGTTACATTCTTTTTGTTTTCATGGTTTTGGTAGTTTGTGTGTCCTCTGTTTTATTTATCTATTTATTTTTTCTTCATCAGTATAGCTAGAGTTTTATCAATTGTTTTCTGATATTTAAAAAAAACTACATTTTAGTTTCATTGTTTTTCTCTTCTGTGTTTGTTTTCAAATTAATTCCTTTCCACTGTGATCTTTTTTTACTTGCTTCTTAATGCTTGCTTGGAGTTTAATTTGCTTCCTTTATTTCTACTTCCTTAAGGTGGAGTATGTATTTTTGATTTGGAAAATAACTTTTATGTGACTAAAATCATAAAATTCCTTCTATTCACTGCTATCCAAAATTTATAAGTTGTATGTATGTTAAAATATGTGGCTTAATTTTTTTTTTTATTTGGTTATTTCCTAAACATACTTCTATTTTTGCTTTCTAATTGAATTACACTTTGGAATTAAAGTAGAGCTCACTGAGTTTCTCCACTCAGTGAACAAACTTTGAGTGATTTTATTCTACATTTTTGAGACTTATTTTATGGTCTACCATGGTCTACAGTAGAGAATGTTCTACGTGACCTTAACATAGATGTGTATTTTGCTGTTATTTAATGAATGGTCCATAAATGTCAGTTCAGTTGTTAATAATGATCAAATCTTGCATATATCTGTTAATTTTCTGACTAGTAGTTCAAAAATTATTACAAATGTGTATTGATATCTCCAGTGTAATTATTAAATTGTTTTCCTGTATGCATTATGAATCTGTCATTGTTAAACATTTGTAATATTATATCTTCCTGATAAATGGACTATATTATTATGAAATATTTATTTTGTTTCCAGTAATATTTCTTTTATTACAGTCTATTTGATCTAATATTAATATAGCCTCTTTAACTATTTGTTACATTGCACATCACATGTATTTTATGATACTTTAATTTACTTGTGTCATTTTTTTTGTAGACAGCAGTATACAAATCTTTTTCTTTTTGTTCTGTCAGAAAACCACTGTATTTTGATTTGAGTATTTAGACAATTCACAATTAGTACATTTATTGTTACGTTTAGGTCTATTTTTGTAATTTTTCTATTTGTTTTTTATTCACCTCCAGTCTTTTTGTTTGTTTGCTTTTCTGTCCCTCAGTACTATTGTGTGTGTGTGTGTGTGTATGTGTGTATGTGTGTTAAACAAATATGTTTCTGGTGAACAAGTTTAATTCCTCTGTTGATTTTGTAACTATATTTTAAATTATTTTATTAATTGTTTTAAGAATTACAATATGCAATTTAGCTCATGACAATCCACTACAGGTAAAGTAAGATATAGCAATTTTGCTTAAATCAAGCTTCATTTCTCCCCCACCCTTTGTGCTATTACATTTACACTTGTTTACACACTTATGTAAGTTATAAACACAGCAATGAAGTATATTAATATTACTTTATAAACCTTTGTATTTGTGGAAATTAAAATAAGAAAACAAAAAATATATTGTAAATAAACCTTCATATTTATCCACATTTTCATCATTTCCAGTGCTCTTCATTTCTCATTTCTTCCAATGAATTTGATTTACTGTCTGGTGTCATTCCATTCTCCTTACAGACAT
Source organism: Rhinolophus hipposideros (assembly GCF_964194185.1). Lineage (NCBI taxonomy): Eukaryota > Metazoa > Chordata > Mammalia > Chiroptera > Rhinolophidae > Rhinolophus > Rhinolophus hipposideros. The sequence continues at coordinate 47,811,893 of NC_138059.1, forward strand.
CCTTTATGAACTTCCTTTCATAAGAGTAACACAAGTATGTTAATAAGAAATCCTTTCATTCTTTTTCTCTTTTTGTAATATTGTTATTGTATTGTATAATATTGTATTGTTATTTTTCCTTTATTTTAAAGTACAGTTTGCTCTTTTTCTCTTTTAGTACTCTGAATATCATTCCATTGTCTTCTTTTTCTGTCAAGTAGTCAAGTGTTAATTATATTCCTACTAACCCATATATAACAAGGTGATTTTCTTCCTTGTTTCTTTTAAGAGTAATCAGAAGTGTCTGGACACTGATGGTAACTACTATGAGCACCTCTTGTAATTGCAGAAGTCAAACATGACTTGTATTCATCTTTTGTCATAGATATACATTAAGTACTACAATTAATACAGTTTGTTCCTTTCTTAAAATGTGTATACTTTTTTTGGCAGTGTGTGTGTGTGTGTGTGTGTGTGTGTGTGTGTGTGTGTGTTTGTAATAGGTCTATTCAGATTTTTTTCTTCTATAGTTAGTTTTGGTAGTTTTTATTTTCTAGGATATATTTGTTGATGTCATGTAAGCTATTTTATATTTTGTCAAATAATTGTTCATTGTTTATAATATATTTTTTTATTTCTGTAAGGTCAATAATAATGTCCTTTCATTCATGAGTTTAGTAAACTGAATCTTCTCCTTTTTTCTTAGTCTGGCAAGAATGTTTTGTTTTTTTCCTCTCAAAGAAAGTATTTTGGTTTAAATAATATTCTCAATTGGTTTTTCTATTTTCTTTCATTTATTTTCAGACTAACATTTATCTTTTTTTCATTCTTCTTGCCTTGAGCCTAACTAGTTCTTATTTTTCTAGTTTTAAGTGAAAGTTTGGATTATTAAGACTTTTTCTTTTTTTAACTACAGATATTTACAGCTGTAGTTAAAAATAGAAAATTACCCTCTAAGCACTGTGCTAGCTGTATCCTTGAATATGCTTCTTGATATGACATTAATTTTTTATTTTATTTTTTTATTCATTCAATCATTTATTTATTATTTTTTATTTTTAAAATTTTTATTGGGGAATAGTGTGTTTTTCCAGAACCCATCAGCTCCAAGTCAAGTAGTTGTTTTCAATCTATTAGTGGAGTCATTGTTTTCAATCTAGTTGTGGAGGGCACAGCTCACTGGGCCATGTGGGAATTGAACCGGCCATGCTGGTGTTATGAGCACTGTGCTCCAACAAACTGACCCAACAGGCCACCCGATATTTAAATTTTAATTTATCTCAAGCTATTTTCTAATTTTTTTGAGATTTATTCTTTAATTTACTGAGAAGTGTGTTGTTTAATTTTGAAATATTTGTAAATTTGTCAAATTTCCTTCTGTTATTTATTTCTATTGTCAGATAAGGTGCTTAATATGGCTTCAATCATTATTAAATTTATAATTATTTTTTATGGCTGAACATATAATCTCTTAAAGAATATTTAATGTGTACTTGAGAAGCATGTGTATTCTGCTGCTGTTTGGTGGATTATTGTGTTGATGTTGACTCAATTTATTTGCTATATTTTTTTTTAGGTTTTCTATTTCCTTGTTGATCTTCTGCATTATTTTTATCCATTATTGAAAGGTAAATATTGAAGATTCCAGATATTGGTGATGAATTATATATTTCTTCCTTTAAATCTTTTAGTTTTTACTTCATGTATTTTAGGGCTCTGTTGTTAGGTGCATGTGTGCTTGCATTTATTACATTTTTCAATGGATTGACATTATAAATATTATAAGGTGTTATTCATTGTCTCTAGTAACAATTTTTATCCTAATGTATTTTTGTTTTATGAAATTAGTATAGCCATGCCAGCTCTCTTTTTTACTGTTCACATGGTGTATTTTCACCTTGCTCTAACTACATCCTACTTGTATTTTTTACCATTAAGTGTATCTCTTTTAAGCAGCTTATCGTTGAATGATGACTTTTATCTATTTTACCTTCCAATTGGGGTGTTTAAGCCAAACAAATAGCAAAAGGACATAAATCTTCTGATATCATTAATGTATATACATATAAGTTTTGCTATTTGTTTTCTATATCTAATGTCATTTCTATTATGTTTCTCCATTTTGACTTCTTTTGTTTTAGACAAATATTTTCTGGATTGATATCAACAAAATGGTCAGAAAGCAATCACATGTTTCCAGCAACTAAGCAAATACTGAACAATAAAAATGCAACCTAAATTGAAAGTAGATCTATGATGTTTTTACTTACATCCTCCCCAGCTCAATGGATGACAGGGTGATGTTGATCACAGCAACCTACCTTCTCAGTGTGAGACTTATCTCTGATTCTTGAGATGGCAAAAACAAACTTGTTCACAAATTATTGTATATGTCTGCTCTAACCTGTATTTTGGACCAGAAGAACTGATATAAGGTGTTCATTTCTATTTTGCCTAAGTCAGAATTTACCTACACCAGTAAATTGTTGAATATTGTTTGAAAATATTGTAAGGTTGACAAATACACCTAAAATGCGTGGGGGAATTTTTATTGTGGAGAATACAATAGACTTCTTAAGGCCTGGGAAGAAAACCTGGAGAGAGTTCCCTTGGAAAATTAGAGTGTTCATAATCACCCATATATGTTTTGGGTGGTTGGGTTAGAAAATCATGTACATGCCCAAAGCAAGATGCATGATCAGATAATACCTGAAAAAAAACCTATACTTTTAATTTAACATGATACCTTCAGCTCAGTAACAGCCTGAATGAGCCAGCACAGAGCCAATATGAAAAGAGTCGGTGAGGTGTTTTTATTTTTTTATTATTTGGTTTGTTTGATTTTTTTAGCTCCTGACATTCAAGGAAATCTCTGTCAAACTCTAGCTGAACATTACCTAAGGAACACAGACATCAGTGACCACAAACAATAAGTAACATAGGTTCTGCGGTACCAGCAAGGAAAAGTCACTATACAAATGAACTATTATGGCCCATCAACAACAAAAACAAAAAAATCATTAATACCTAGGTAAAGGGGAGTTTCTGATTTATAAAGTTACTTCATTACAATATTCAAATGCCCCATTTCCAATAACAACAACAACAATAAATTCACAGGGATTATAAAGAAACAGAAAGGTATGGTCCATTCAAAGGAGCAAAATAAGTTGACAGAAACCATCCCTAATGAAGCCCAGATATTGGACTCACTAGAAAAAAATAATAAAACTATTGTCTTAAATATGTTCAAAGACCTAAAAGAAATCATAAATAAAGAACAAAAGGAAACTAGAAAAGCAATACATACACAAAATGATATAATCAATAAGGAGATAGAAATTATAAAGAGGAACCAAACAGAAATCCTGGAGCTGAAAAGTACAATAACGGAAATGGAACTTTAAATAGAGTGGTTCAACAGAAGAGCAGGCAGAAGACACAGCCCTCAAACATGGAAATATTACAATTGAAATCATCCAATTGGGGAAGCAGAAAGAGATAAAAAATGAAAAATGAACAGAGCCTGATTCAGATCTATGGGACACCATCAAGCAGGCCAATGTACACATTATGGAAATCTCTCAAGAGGGAAAGTGCAGAAAGTGTATTTAAAGGAAAAAAATGACTGACAAGTTTTAGAAAATTAATGAAAGACATTAACATATGCACCCAAGATACTAGATGAACTCTAAATAAAGTGAACTCAAAAAGATTCACACTAAGACCCATTATAATCACAGTTGAAATCTAAAAACAAAGAAAATCTTGAAAGCATCAAGAGAGAAGCAAATCATCACGTGCAAGTGATCCTCTATGTGAATAATAACTAATTCTCCTCAGACGCAATGGATAACAGAAGGCAATTTAACATGCTTGAAGTAAAATAAAATTGTCAAACAAGAAGTCTATATTTGGCAAAATTGTTTCTCAAAATGATGAAACAAGTTCCCATTTCTTTTCAGCAATGTAAGGAGCTTGGAATGTATTGATTCTATCTTTACAAGAAAAAAAGCTGAACAAACTGAAAATCAACTCGTCTTACCGTAATCAGAGAATTTAGGTCACAGAGCCAACTGATGCCTCCAAAACTGGATGTACAAACAGGAAGATACAAAAAATAAAAATAAAAATCACAACTTACTGGAGCAGATACCCTCTCTGTAGGAACTAGTACTGAAGTAGGAAAACTAAAACAGTAGTTGAGAAATTGCCAGAGGCTCAGCAGGACAAATTTGTGTTAAAAAAAAACTCCAGTCTTAGGAAGACTCCCAAAGTTTTGTTAGTTTTATCTCAATAATCCTTAACTGATTCTCACATTAACAAATGAAAGAAAACAAAACAAAACAAAAAACACTCTCCGTGCTTCTACCAGACAGAGGAGAAAGTAGTTATGTGAAAGGCATGTACCCAGAGTATTTTGTTTTTAACAAGATTTGCCCTGAAATAAAACTGTTTCAACAGAGCTTGCCTAACTTTGGCTTTAACACAGCCCAATGTACTTGGGCAAAGGAAAATACCAAACTTCAGCCTCCTTTAGCCTTTCTGTCTCACCTAAGGCAGTGGGTAAAACTGAGAAGCACTTGCAAAAGTAGCTAGCCAGAGGTACCGGCTCACTAAAAGACTGAGATCTAAACATAAGACTACAGAATGCTTCCTCTACCCCCACACTTTCCTGACACATCAATGGAGTTCTTATATAATAACAACTGAGAAAACTTCACATCAGACTTTATTAATAAGTATCTATGAACCCTGAAAACAACATGGAGGACAAAACAAAGGAAACCAGGGAAAATTTTATCCTACAGCTACATCAAACTGTAAAGAAAGACTACCTCCTATCCAGATCAACAAAATCTCACACTAAGACCCTATTTACCTCACTTCTTTTACTTAGTACTTTATGTTTTGCTTTAAAAAAAATATGCAAAGCATAAAAAAATATGCAAAAGAAATGAAAACACAGTTTAATTAGATGGAGCAAGCATCAGAACTGACTCAGAAATCAGTGGTTATTAAGGGCTGGTGGGTGGGAAGAAATGGGATGTGACTGCTAATGGAGATGGAGTTGCTTTGGGGGATGAAAATGATCTGGAATTAGATAGTTGTACTGGTTGCACAAGCCGGTGAGTATATTAAAAACCACTGAATTCCACACTTTAAAATAGTGAATATTATGCTAAGTGAATAATACCTCAATTATCACTTCGTAAATTATATATGTGTCTAACCACTACACTGTACATCTGAAACTAATATAAAATAATATTTAATGTCAACTAATTTAAAAAATTGTCATGGGGATATATAGTATAGCATAGAGTATGTAGTAAATAATATTGTAATAACTATGTACAGTGTCAGATGCGTAATAAACTTATTGGGGTTATCACTTTGTGAGGAATATAAATGCCTAATCATTATGTTGTTTGTACACCTGAAACAAAGGGAAAAAAAGCAGACAAAAACAAACAAACAGGAAATAAAACCAAAGGGGAAAACAAAAGGGAGAAAGGTTTTCTACTGTATTTTCTCAATTCTCATCATTTCTTTTACTACATATTTTTGAATTATTTTCTTACTGTTTTTTTGAGGATCACAATTAGTGCCTTAAATTATAACAATCTATTTCACATTATTACCAACTTAATTTCAGTAATATACAAAAACTTTATTCCTCTATTACTCTATCCCTTCCCTTGCTTGTGTCCTACTATTTTCATATAAATTACATCTTTATACATGCATGCCCATCAAAACTAATTTATAATTATTATTTTGTGCAGTAATGTTTTAAATTATATAAGCTAAAAGAGTTAAAACTAGAAAATCTATTTATAATTGTCTTTTATATTTACCTGTGCAAAATACCTTTACTAGTATTGTTTCTTTGTTGTATTTGAGTTATTGTCTAATGTCCTGAAGAATTGCATTTCATCCTGAAGTATTCCCTTTTGCATTTTATAGGACAGGTATGTATTGCATTGAGTCTGTAGCTCACCTTCAATAGTATTGATATCTTAACAATATTAAGGGTTCTAATTCATGGACATAGAATGGGGTTTCTATATATTTATATTTTTCTTAAATCTTTTAACAATGTTTTGTAGTTTTCATTGTGTAAGTCACCAACTCCCAACTTCCTGGAATGAAAAGATGGTTTAACATACAAAAATCAATTGATTGAATACAGCACATTAACAGAATGACAGAAGAAGAAACCACATGATCATCTCAATTTGTGCAGAAAAAGCAATCTGTCTATTTTCACAGGGACTGTAAAGAAAAACACAAGCCTTCTATTTGTTAGTCTCAAGTAACAAACAATCCAGGAATTTTCAAGGCTACTGTCAAGTTGGAGAGTGGAAAATGGAACGAGGTCATATTAAAATGCACAAAATTTGCTTTTCAAATTGAAATTCAACAGTTTTTCTGGAATAAACTCTCTGCTGATTGCTGCAAGCAGTTGGTTAATTTCCAGAGTTCTGAAAATGTTTATTCTAACATTTTTGACAATTTTCTCATTACTATTAAGAAAGAGAAAATTTTAAGAGATCCTTACTCTGCCATTTTTCCTGGCAGCTTTCTATTACAATTTTTTGGCATATTTTTCTTTAAAAATTCTTTGAGCAAATTTATCATAGAGGTTTTATGTCTTTGGTAAATGCAATCTCTAGGCCCATTTAGGAAGAGTTTCTATTAATTTATTTTCCCCCTGAACGTAGGTCATATTTTTCTGTTTTATTTTGCTTTTCTTGAAGAGTGGGTATGTCTCATAATATCTTGCTGGAAACTAGATATTTTAGATATTATATTGTAGCAACTCATTTTTTCCCCTTTCTTGCTATTGACGTTTCTGGGGATTTTTGTTTTCAATTTTGTTATGGCTATTTGTGGTGTCATTTTAGTTTCTTGGGGCTTTTTGGTGTTGTTTTTTAGTAACTTACTTGGATGTAATCTGAGAATTTTCAATGTCCAGTGCATGCCCAGTGGTAAGCAGTCCCTGGCAACTCTGTTTATTTTATTTTTTATACCTGCTTCCTAGAGATAATTCATTTACTGCACAGCTTAGTGGTAAGCAAATGATCAGTCTGTGGTTGTGATAAAAGAGGTCGAGCCAGTGAAGTTTCAATTTTCTTTTTATAGATCTGTTGTGTTGCTTGAGGATTGTATTCAATATTCTGGAAGGTTTCAAGTCTACTCCAGATTTTACTTTCTGCCAGGCTCTTTCAAGATATCCTTGAATTGATTACAGTGTCCCAAAAAGCCAGGAATATGTTGCATGATTACGCTCCTCAGGTCTCTCCTTCCAAATATGTAAACTCCCATTCAGTAAGGGATGCGTGGAGAACATAACTATTTTTTCTATGGCTTTCTGTTAGCATAGCCTCTTCCCAAATATTTCCTATCAAGATTGCTGTTATTAATGACAATGCCAATAGACATGAGTTTAGCCTCTCTGCTCCAAATCAAATTAGCGTCTTCTAACTACAAAACTGTTAGTTTTCCTGGTCTCTCTCCTGTAACATTTCTCAATAAAATGAGCTGGAGATAGGGTAGAGGTGGTGGTGGTGAAGAATTCCCAGACAAATATGGAATATTGTTCTTGCGCAAACTATAGCAGTTTCTCTTTTTGTTTTTCTTTTTAAATCTGCTGTTTATCTGAGGTCAATTTCTAGAGCCCTGACTATATAAACTTTGTTATAATTTTGCTAGGTGTTATAGTTTTTGTTTGTTTGCTGGGAGGAATATTGATTTCTTACCTCTTTACTCCATCACTGTTGAAAGCACCTTTCACCCTCTCTTCCTCCAACTCTGGTTAATTTCTATTAGTCCTTCAGTACTATCTTCTCTGAGTCACTTCCTTCACACCCTAGGATAGATACCTCTTTCTATGGTATCTTATTGTTGATTTATTTAGCCTTTATCAGTTTCTATTAAAATGTCTTTTGACATATTTGTCTCTACTATTAATTGTAGTCTTCTTGAGGGCAGCAACTGTGTCTTATTTTTTTTTTCCTGTAACTTGAAGCACAGTACTAACATTCAATAAGAGGATTAAAAATGTCAATAAAATTTTATTAGCATTAGTATGATTGCTACCATGCTAAAGGTCCAGCTGCTCACTGCACGAAAGCCAAAACTAGATAGGCGCGTTTCGTGGAAAGGAAAGCAGGTTTATTCAAAATGTCAGCATTCTGGAAGGATGTCAGACTCCTGCATGAAGGCCATCCATCCCCTTCCCCTGCTCTCAGCACAGCCAAAAGGTTTTATAGGCACATAAGAAGAGGCAGAACAAAGAAAAAAGGGGATGGGGAGGAGGTGGTCTTGGCCTAGAGTAAACAGAGTCATTGAAAAGGTGCTTCCCAGAGGCTGATTTATTTCAGGGATAGGAATGGATCTTATGCAGATGGAAAAACTTCTTTCAAGTCAGTGTCCTGGAGCTTTTCTTTAGGAAAGAGCTTCATTGAGCCTGGTATGTATATGGTCTGGAATAAAAATAATCATCAAAACTGGTCTGGAGTAAACAGTCACTGAAACTGGTATGCATAGTAAATGTATAGTAAGCAGAGTCATTAAGGTTTGGCAGGAAGTAAATAGAGCAAAGAAAAGAAAAAAAACTTTCAAAAAGTCCCAAGCTAAACTACACTGTTAAATCGAATTACACTAGTGGTTTAAATCTCAAAATAGAATATACAGTGTCACCCTTTCATAATGAAAACTTTTTAATCTTTATGGGTATGCTGTTTCTGCAAGTAGATTTGAAACTATGGTAAGCAAAAATAAATTTTCATTCATTTTTTTCTTTTTTTCACAAAAATTTGTAAGATGTTGCATACCTGATCAGTGTTAAAATATCAACATTTTAAATGAATACTTGTATGCCAAACTACTTACTTCATTCTTAAAATGTCATGAGATTGCTCATCTCCTTGCTTTTATACATTAATTATTTCACTAATTTGTGCCTCTTTCAACTATGCCTACCTTTTTTTGACTGGTTAATATCTCATCCCTGAAATCTCAGAGATCACTAGATACAGGAATCATTTTCTAATTCATTCATGTTTCATTGTTCAGCAAGGCTAATTTCTGTTCCTACATATTTCCTCTGACTTGTGTCTCTAGTATAACTCTTATAATACTCTATCAAAATTCCTAGTTGTTTCATGATGAGGAACTAAATTTATCTTTATATCTTCAGCACCACACAGAGTAGCTAATATAAGATAAGCATTCAAATAACTTACAGTATATTCAACTAAAACTTATGAAAACTTTAAAATATTAATAAATTTTCCAAGCTCTTAATCTCTTAAATCAGAGACTTAGCTGTTATATTTTACTTCTGTCTTGACAGAATAGTAGCTTGGGTTATTAGAATCAAATGTTTTCTTACTGACCAAGATTACTTTATATTTTTATGTCTAGTGATTTTGTTAAAATCTATATCTAATATCTGTCCAAATATTCTCATTCAAGTATCCTAAAATACGTAGATATGGAATTATTATGGTTTATGTGCAGATTGCACATATTATAGCAATTGCAGATTATTTTCTTGACAAAAATTAGTATTTATCAACTGTTCTGTATATGTGTGATTGACATCAACTGATATTATAGAATTCCAATTCAAGTGGCGACATATCAGATATTAACCAAGTAATAAACAACCTTCAAATTAAAAGTGAAGTGAGTCAAAATTTATTGTTTGATATTGTCATTAGTATAAATTACTGGGAAAAAGTTATTTTTTGGAGGATTTAACAGTAGGAGGATTGTAAGAAGAAAATACGATCTCTTTTACCTTTTGTCCTGCTGAGAGCCTTGATATAAATAGGACTGAGCCTAGGGAGCAAAACAGGTATGGGTAAACAAGAATGAGCCTAGGTGGCAGCCATTTGATTCTGGGGCTCCAAGTTAAATTTACATAACAAATAAAAGGGTGCCATCACAAGTTTAACCACACCTTCCTCCACCCCAACAGACACAATGGAAGATTCTATTACAGGCCAAAGCAAGTTACACCGTGGTTAGAAAAGTATAAAACCCCTGCTAAACAGAAACTCAGCACAGCTATTTACTCCAGATGTGCCCTGGCAACTCCTCTGTCTGGGCTTCTCTTCTTAAATAAACTTTATAACTTCTATTCCTATGTGTCTCATGAATTCTTTCACAACCCGCTTGTGACCATGAAAAGCCTGAGCTCTGAAGTTCAAATTCTTGTGTAAGTAATGACTCCTCACTTGCTAGTTGCATAATCTTGGGCAAGTAACTTAATCTTTACCTCTCTGAACTTCAGTTTTAGCATCAGTAAAAAGGGGATAAGAGAATGCAGAAGAGTGCCTGGCATTTAGAAAAAAACAATAGATATTAGCTATTATTACTATTACAATTGTGGATGAAAAAGGATTCTACTGAAAGTAACCTCACAGGACAATCATGGTGGGTAGTCACATCCCAGGCATATAATGTTTTTAGTAAAACGTATCTTTGTCTTAAGCAAGATCCATCATTTTGGTGCATCTAGGTTAACAAACCATTGAAATGAGCATAAGTACCCTTAAGATAGTACATAATGTTGTTAACTATTCTATAATCTAATTCTCACCTTGCTTTCTCCCACATTCATATAAACTTCCATATGTTCCCTACTTAATTCAAAATGCATAAAAGAAGCTGTAAACTGTTATTCTCTGGAGCATTTGAGGTCTTGCTTCCCAGCAACTATCATCAGTTTTGGCTCAAATAGACTCATAAAAATCCTCCACATGTTTGCATGCTTTTTTTTTCTTTACATCAACACAATTAATATTATTATTATTCACAAGCAGCTATGAAGTGGGAATGTTTCACATGAGGAAATCTTATAGGGATTTAGACACTTAGAGATAAACTATCCCATGAAAAATTATTCTTATACATCAGAAAAGTAGATTTCTTCTTCCTATGTTAAATAAATTTAAGTATATCTGTCCAATGAAGGTACTAAGCATAATGCTAAAGAAGTGAACATATATCTGAAAAGCAATAAACATTTTTAATTCACTGAATTGTCAGTTAAATTACTACAAAGTGTACTTTTTACAAGACATGCTGCCTAAAAGATAATTAAAAGTATTTAAATGTGGATGAAGTAGCTTTTCCTTCACTAATTATATTAAATTAATTTCTTTTAATTAATTATATTAAATTAATACAATAATTTAAGCTACATTAACTCGCATATCAGTGAGTAGCATAGAAATAAGCACGGTGTGAACAAAAAGGTGCTATGTGATAAACCTGGAGGACACATGACAGGCCTGATAAGCACACTGACTAAAAGTAATCACACAGGGTGTTCTGATCTTAAATTCCTAACTGGGCAGGTTATGGTAGTTAGTTAAGTCCCACGCCTATAACTTCATTAGCAAAAGTCATCTTTACCTTAAGTGAACACTGTCCATTATTCTTATGCATCTAGGATAATATACCTTTGAAATGTCAGAGTAATCTTCTTTCCCAAATCCCTAAGAGTCATAACCACCTGGCACCATGTGGAGTACTATGACCCTGAAACATCTCATTCTTTTTGAACAAACACCATCTTTATTTACTGTAAATGTTAAATATGATCTATCCTGTCCCCACCAATGTGAAAGAAGTATTCATTTCTCCATTCTTTTTATCCAATCCTAGAGATTCCCCCTTTTTTCTTTCTCCCACCTCCTTACTCTACCACAGATAGATTTCATGAAATCTTTCTTAAATTCTCTCCTCTGATTCTAAATGTATAAAATAAACTGCAAAACTTCCATTCTCCTGAGCATTTTCTCAATCTGTTGAGGTCTTGTTTCCTGTCATGTCCTCAAAATTTTGGCTCAAATAAACTCGTAAAAAATTTTCATAAGTTTGGATGTTCTTTCATTGATAATGGTATGCTCTTCAAATCTGAAATACTGCAGTAATTTAATTCTTAGGGGTGTGTGTGTGTGTGTGTGTGTGTGTCCTTTATGGTAATATGTTCTCTAGTAGGCATTGTGCTTAGAGTAAAAAGATGGCATCAGAGTGTTATCAGGTTATCAAGTTCATACATAACCACTAAGACTTGTAAGCTTCCTTTCACAGAATGCTGCTGGACATAACATGATACTGCTCTGACAGTATCTGAGCTATTGTTACTAGCATTTGGATTCTTGGGTTTCCCAAGGCAGAAATCAAGAAGAAACCCAAGAAAATTTTCCAGACAAATTTTATTAAGCTTATGCTCAAGCACAAGGGAGGCAGGATGAAGAGAAGAAGGTCCTCCAAATTGACTTGGGGACTGGCTCTGCTTGACTGCTTTTATAAGATGGGGACAAAACAGGCTTGTGCAAAAAGGCAGGCTTTTTGAAAGTGTTGGGCTTTCTTTGATAGCTGCATTGACTGGTAACTATGTTCACACATGGGCTGTGGGGCAAGATGGTGGGCTGCTTATTATCTCCACCCCAGGAAGGTTGTACAATGGTCAAACCTTGATCAACTGCACATGCGGAGCAGTGGTTTCAACATATGCAAGGAACTAAGTGATTAAAAGGGGAATAATAATTAGCTACTTCTGCAGTTCTGTGTAGGGAGTAGGGTGTGGTGGTATTCTTGTGGTCAGCTTATCTGGCATGCCTCTCGACCTTCCAATTCCTTTGTCTCTGGGTCTAAGTCCCTATGCTGTCTCACTATGGGAAGCATTTTTAAGAACAGTATGGAAGCTGCTCTGCCTTTTAAATCCTCTACCATTACTCACTCACAAACGCTATCCTTAACAGAAATGTTTATCTAGACAATGAAAACAATGTCAATGACAAAAAATATACAATTTTCCAAAAGTTGTTTAAAGAAGAGCCTCAATGCGGGAGGGAGAATAATGAATATTTTTATTTTTTTCTCTAGAAACTATTGTTCTATAAAATGATTACCCCCCCCCAAAAAAAAAAAAACAGAAAATGCTGTGTTCACATAATACCTCTTCAGTGGTTGTGAATATTTTCTCAATGTAAAAAATATCTAAACATGTAGAGAATTCTTACAACAGTTTATCAAACAGGTAACATACGCTGGGGAGCAAGATCTCAAATGCTCCCTGAGAATGACAAATTGAATTTTTTTTAATGCATTTGGGATTAAGGAGAGAATGTAAGGAAGATAATATGAAAGTGGGAAAAAGCAAGGTGGGGATTGGATTACAGGATACTTAAGGTTATTTGCTCTTTTGAAGGTTGTTACATCTTAGAAGGAGGGGTCTAAAAGGTAGCATTTCAAAACTGTGGTAAACTAGATGCACATTAACAATGGGCAGGGATTGCTTTTAAAAAGCCTTTTACTAAACAAATTATAAGCCTGGAGCTTGACTATCCATCATGACCTGCTCAGTTAGGAATGTATGATTTACAGCACACCTTTTTCATTCATACTTTAGATACTATCGTAAGAAGCATGAGCATTTTTACCCAGAAAAAATTGCTTGTATCTACATCACATAGGTCAGCATTAAATTTATGTACATAGGACTCCCTGGAGTCTACATATTTTAAAGAACTACTTAGTATATATGTGTTTGTATGTAGCATTTATATCACTCATAGAGGCATTCACTGAAATGTGTCTATATGTAATTGTAATGAAAACTGACCAAATTAAGAATAATGTTGACATTTGTATAGCAGTCTGAATATTAAACGCAATTACTGAATAAAATAGAAGGGGTAAGTTAAAGTGTAAGTTCAGGATGCTAAATAATAAAGCTTTGACCATTTGTTTTGCTTGATGTTGAAATTACATATTTAATGGTGGTCACTATCAGATTAAGCACTACAAGCATATTCTTAACTTCTAAAAGAGTACAGTTTCATAGTGCATCTTAGTAGTGAAAGGGATCAGAAATGGCCATTTTGACATAATGATTATTTTGAGCTAAAGGCAATTGAGAACTCTGTTCTCCCCTTTTCTGCCTAAAATCAGGGCATGATATTCTATTGGTAAAGGGTTCTCCCTCTCCAGTATCAGGAAGAGGAGAACAATTCAAAATAGAGAGCTCTTACCCCTAAAGACTTCACTGACTGGTCTCTATAAACAAGCCTTACTAAATAAATCTTACCATTCATTAGTTTCCCCATAATTTACCACCCAAGCCTCCCTTTCTTTGTCTAGTCACTTCTTCACAATTTATCAACCTTTGTTAAAATGGTATATGAGGATCTGAAAAGGCCTAGAGACTTCTTTGGGGTTTTGACTTCTTTTCTGTGAAGCTCCCATGCAAAATAATCCTTTTCTCCTGCTAATCTATCTTTTGTTAGTTTAATTAGTAGGCCTAGCCACTGAATCTAAGAAGGTGGAGGACTTTTCTTTTTCCTTCTTCTAAAATAGCCAGCTTTAAAAATGTCAATTATAATTCTACATTTTTCCTTCTGTCTATATTCTTCATTGTCTAATTCTTTTTTCTTGTGTTTTCTTCCTTAAAATATCACAGTTATAAACATTGAATTTCTGAGGTTGCCAGTATAAGATGATAAAAATGGAAATTAAAACATTTTTAATAAATACACTGATATAAGCATACATTTTGGACAAAAATAGATAACCTAGTCTGACACTCGTGAAAATGAAAAATTGTAAATGATTAAAAGTGGTTTTCCTGGGGGCCTGCCTATTGGCTCAGGCAGTTGGAGCTCTGTGTTCGAAACACTGAAGGCTGCCGGTTCAATTTCCACATAGGCCAGTGCCAGATGGCTCAGTTGGTTGGAGGGAGGGCTCTCAACCACAAGGTTGCTGATTTGACTCCTCCATTCCCGCAAGGGATGGTAGGCTAACCCCCCAGCAAGTAAGATTGAACACAGAACCTTGAGCTGAGCTGCCGCTGAGCTCCCGCATGGCTCAATTGGTTGGAGCACGTCCTCTTAACCACAAGGTTACTGCTCTGACTTCCGCAAGGGATGGTGGGCTGCAGCCCCTGCAACTAACAATGGCAACTGGACATGGAGCTGAGCTGCGCCCTCCACAACTAAGACTGAAGGGACAACTTGACTTGGAAAAGTCCTGGAAGTACCCACTGCTCCCCAAAAAAGTTCTGTTCCCCTTCCGCCCCCCCCAAAAAAATAAATAAAATAAAAGTAGTTTTCCTTTCTCTCCCTGGTTTATATAAAGCATAATGAAATAACTATATTACACAATGTTAGTGTAGGTAGAAAATGTGAAAGCTTATGAAAAGTATGCAGTATTTTATAGAAGGAAGCACAAAAAGTAAAAAGGGATATCTTTTTTCTTTTTCCTTTTAAAAATTAAATAAGGGTTTCTTTTGTTGTATTTTGGTTTGCTTATTTTACTATTTCACTATGATAAAATATATGTAAGATAAAATTGACCATTTTAACTTTTTTTTTTTTCCTGGGGCCACCTTTACTGTGCAGCTCCAAGAGGAGGTTAACACTGTGGGGCAAGGAGGTAAGAGAAGGGGTCAGGAGTTAGGGCAGACCCTGTGGGGGGGTGTAGGGCTTCTGCATCCCTCTGGGATCTGAGCCTAGAAGGCTCTAGCAGAGTCTGGCGAACTCCTCAGTGGAAGCGGTATTTTCTGGCTGGCTTGAGGTTGATGTATGTGGCCTTCATCTCCTCGGCCTCAGGGTTCCGCACATCTTTGAATCGCTCCCCCTTGGTGCTCACTACCTGGTTGTCAATGTATCGGATTAGCTTCTTGGGGGCCTCCTTGCGAGCCATGGGCCGGTGAATCTTCTGATCCTCTGCGCTATCCACCGTCATGTACTTCTGCAGAATGAAGGACTTCAGCTCATCCTTTTGGGGGCCTCTGAGGCGCTTGGGCGGGTCCTGGTTGGAGCCATCCCAGGCTGTAGGCCCCTCCTCCTTCCCCTCTACCAGCATCTGCACAGCTTCTTCCAAGTCCCCCCGAGCTTTGGCCAGCACCCACTGGGCCTGCTCCACCGAACAGGTAGGGAACACTTCCAGGAGTACATCTACCCCTGGCAGCAGCTCTTCCTCAGTGCCAGCTTCCTCATCTTGGGTGTCCCCAGCAGCAGGAGAAGCCCTGGTTTCTTCTTTAAGCTTTTCAGGCCGCTGCAGATGCTCTGAGGAGATGAGCACCTGACCTTGGACCTCAGAACTCTGTGGTTGCAGGTTCTCTCTGTTTCTGGCACCACACAACTGCCCTGAGAGCTTCTGCATAATGTCCCCTATCATAGTCCTTGGGATGTGGGCAAAGCCAGGCACGTAGGCCTCCATCATCTCCGTGAAGGCCTCCATGTCGAAGTTCTCCTCTGACGGGCCTGAGGGGCCCAGGTCCTCCAGGACCCCGAGCAAATAGGAGAAGATGACTTCATCCAAGCCACTGAGGTCAGCCTCTGGGAGGTGCGTCCGGACAAAGGCAAGCAGGGCTGCGCTGACAATCCTCTCCAGCTCCATGCTCTCTCCTCTTCTGTTCTGTCAGGCGCCGCCAGCGATTTGTCCCGTGCGGTGCAGCTCTCCCATTTTAACTATTTTTAAGTATATAATTCAATGGTATTGTTACTGACCAAAGTTGGTGGGTCATTTGTCCATTGCATACAGAGAAGCCAGATTCTGACAACAGGGTTTCCACAGAGCAAAGTTCACTTTATTCGTGAAATAACCTGCAATGGAGACAGGGAGAACGTACAAATCCATTTCCTGGAATAAAAGCAAATTTAAAGACTAAGGTGAACAGGGGTTATGCATATTCATTAATTCTAATTCAGGGAGTCTGGAACTAAGCCACTTAAGGTAAGGAACATGAAAGAGGGCAGCACAAAACAAAGTGATTTCAATCTGGCAGAGTTTGATTGGTCAGTATAGTATATATCTATATTTTGTCTAGGTACAGGATTTTTTTTATTGGTGGACATTTTGCTTTTTTACGGGTTCCACACGACAAACAGAGGCACCTCTGTTACTTAAGTTCTGGGAACCTTGGTTTTGTTATGGGTTATTTTACTGATAATTGTGCCTAGTCAAGCTTCTGGGACCCATTTGATCCAGCTAAGTTTGGTGGTTTCTGGAGCAGTGTAAAGAAGACTGGTATAATACGATGAAAAATACTAAAAGAAAAGTAAAATGAAACAAAACCTTTTAGGGTCTGGTTTCAGTGTTAAGCCCTCAGAAGCCACCCAGTTTCAATGTTAGGGCGTAGTTTCAGCATTAAACCCATTCACATTGTTTTGCAACTCTTACCGCCACCAATCTTCAGAACTTTTTCATCATCCCAAATGAAACTCTGCCATCAAACAGTAACTCCCAGGATTACATCATAAAAATGGCAGCATGAGGTGAGCCTCTTGAAAACTCTCCTGGAATTTACAACGATAATTTCACAAAGGATTCCTTGTGCAGCAGACAGTCAAGACTAAGAGGCACACAACTCAATCACCTGAAGGTGGGCAAATTGGGTGAGTGGAGAAGAAGGGAAGTGGGAAGTGTGGAGATGGGCGGAGCAGGCACAGGACATAGACCTATCATGGAGCTCCGAGCACCCTGGATTCCAGAACTAATTCAGGTACAGGAGCGGTTAGACCTGGGACTGCTTATGGCCCACAGTCCTGACTGAGGGATCAGCATATAACACAGCTGAACTCAACACTCATGGCAGAGACCTTGTAGGAACAAAGACTGAGGAAAGGTGAAAATGGTGGTTTAAGCCATCACTGCAGTGCGGAGAATGGAATGCTTAGGCACTTAGCCTAGCCACACCCTCGCACCCTCCCAAAGCTCGCCCCACACCCCCTGCCCAGTGCTAGTAAGGAACAATAGCAGTGTCAGATCAAAAGAACAGAATATGTGCAGTTCTGAGACTGTGGCTAGCAGCCACGGACTCACAGCTCAACTAGTTCCCGCAAAGGAGAGGGAGCCTTAGATGCAGAACTGGCTGTCATGGTGGTCACCACCACTGCTTTGGGCCACCTTTTACAACTAACCGTGTCCCCGTCCCCACCTATCTGGGCAGATACCTGTAGGAGTAAACAGAGCCAGAGAAACACACAGGCTCTGACTCTGCTGTGGGAAGAGCTTTGTAACTTCAGAAGCTCTCCATATTCCCCCACGGAAGCAGTGACCTGTGACTCAAACTGTTCACAGAGGAGAAGCCCGCCTTCCAAGGAATCACTCCATTGTGTGAGAAACTGGAACACTGCAGAGAACATATAGCACTACAGTGTGAGAGAGAATAAAAGGCTGCAATGAAACAGAACATAAAACATTCTATCAATACCTACTAGAAAAAAAAAGACTTCTTTCTATTAACCTGTTGCAAAACCCAATCCTGTAGATGCCTAGGAAAAGATATAATAATCCATTAATTGCCATGAATACCAAGAAAGAAGGCAGCTCAGAAAGAAAATGAAAAGTCTACAGAAAATGAACTTAGACATGGAAATATGTGCCTTAAATGACAGAGAATTCAAGATTGCAGTTCTGAAAAATATCAACAAGATGAAAGCAAACACAGACAGACAGTTTGGTGAACTCAGAAACACAAACAAAAAAATGAACATTTCATCAAAGAGATTGAAATTTTAAAAAAGAACCAAATAAAATTTCTGGATATTGAGAATTCAAGAAACAAAGAATGAATTAGCCAGCTTAGGTAGTAAAGTTGACCAGATGTAGGAAAAAAAAAACACTGACATCAAAGATAGAAATCTAGAAATTACACAGACGGAAGAGAGAGACTTGAGAATTAAAAGAAATGAAAGAACTATACAAGAACTTTCTGACTCCATCAGAAAAAGTAATATAAGAATGATGGGCATACCAGAAGGACAAGAAAGGGAGAACGGAAAAGAGAGTATATTCAAACAAATAAGTCGATGAGAACATTCCAACTTGTGGAAAGAACCAGATCTGCAGATCAAAGAAGCATATAGAAAACCTAATTACCTCAATCCCAACAGACCTTCTACAAGGCAAATTGTATTGAAGCTGTCAAAAATTAAAGACAAAGAGAAAACCCTAAGGCACTCAGGCAAAATAAGTCAGTAACCTACAAAGGAAAGCCCAATGGATTATCATCAGATTTTTCAGCATAAACTCTACAAGCCAAATGGGAGTGGGCTCAAATATTCAAAGTATTGAAAGAAAGAAACTATGAGCCAAGAATAACATATCCAGACAAGATATCCTTCAGATATGAAGGAGTAATACAGACCTTTCCACACATACAGAAGTTGAGGGAATTTTTTAACACACCACTTGCACTACAAGAAATACTGAAGAAGGCTATTTTATCAGTATAAATGGTGATAATCTGTGACAATAAAAACATAAAAAAGGAGGAGAATAAAGGGCTGAACCAGATTAAGGGAATAGAGAAAGTAAGCACGCTGAAGAAAATGGAGTACTCTAAATATAAAACTTTTTTGCATAATGGTAACCACTCAAAAAAAAAAATCCAGAACTGAAATATACAACATAATAAAAGAAGAAACAGAGGAAAAATCATAGAATACCACTACACTGAAATAATGGACAGCAACAAAAAGGCACAGAAACAATGGAGACACAGTCCTACCAGAAAATCAAAGATAGAATGATAGGAAATACTCATATATCAATAATCACCCTAAAAGTAAATGGACTGAACTCACCAATAAAAAGGCACAGAGTAGCAGATTGGATCAAAAAACTAAACCCAACTATATGCTGCCTCCAAGAATATATCTCAGTTACAAAGACAAATATAGATTCAAAGTGAAAGGGTAAGAATCGACACTCCAAGCAAATGGCATCCAAAGAAAAGCAGGTGTACCTCCCTAATATCATATGAAACACACTTCAGGATAAAAAAGGTAACAAGAGACAATGGACATTTCATACTGATAAAGGCAACTATACAACATGAAGACATAACAGTCATCAATATTTATGCCCCCAATCAGGGAGCACTGAAATATACCCAGCAACTGCTAACAGAACTAAAGGGAGAAATTGACCAAAAAACAATTATAGTAGGGGACCTAAATACATCAATATCTTTGAGTAGATCATCCAAACAGAAAATAAATAAAGAAATATCAGCCTTAAATGACACATTAGATTAAATGGAAATAATTGACATTTTTTTTTATTAAATTTATTGGGGTGACAATTGTTACTAAATTTACATAGATTTCAGGTGTACAATTCTGTATTACATCATCTATAAATCCCATTGTGTGTTCACCACCCAGAGTAAGTTCTCCTTCCATCACCATATATTTGATCCCCTTTACCCTCATCACCCACCTCCCACGCCATTACCCTCTGGTAACCACTAAATTATTGTCTGTGTCTATGAGTTTTTGTTTCTCATTTGTTTGTCTTGTTCTTTTTCGTTTATATATCACATATCAGTGAAATCATAGGGTTCTCTGCTTTTTCTGTCTGACTTATTTCACTTAGCATTATACTCTCAAGATCCATCCATGTTGTCACAAATGCTCCTATATCATCTTTCCTTAACGCCGAATAGTATTCCATTGTGTATATATATATACCACAACTTCTTTATCCATTCATCTATCGAAGGACATTTTGGTTGTTTCCATGTCTTGGCCACCGTAAACAAAGCTGCAATGAATATTGGAGTACACATGTCTCTATAGAGAAATGCTTTCAGATTTTTTGGGTAGATACCCAGGAGAGCAATTGCTGGGTCATATGGTAATTCTATTCGTAATTTCTTGAGGAACCTCCACACTGCCTTCCATAACTGCTGCACCAGTCTGCATTCCCACCAACAGTGTATGAGAGTTCCTTTTTCTCCACAGCCTCTCCAACACTTGTTACTATTTGTTTTGTTAATGAAAGCCATTCTGACTGGGGTGAGGTGATATCTCATTGTGGTTTTCATTTGCATTTCTCTGATGATTAGCGATGTTGAGCATTTTTTCATATGTCTATTTGCCATTTGTATATCCTCTTTGGAGAAATGTCTCTTCAGGTCCTCTGTCCATTTTTCAAATGGGTTGTTTGTTTTTGTGTTGTTGAGTTTCATGAGTTCCTTGTATATTTTGGATATTAGCCCCTTATCAGAGGAACTGTTTGCAAAAATCTTCTCCCATTCAGTCGGTTGCCTCTTTATTTTCTCAATAGTTTCTTTTGCTGTGCAGAAGCTTTTCACTTTCATATAATCCCATTCGTTTATTTTAGTTTTTACTTCCATTGCCTTTGGAGTCAAATTCATAAAATGCTCTTTAAACCCAAGGTCCATAAGTTTAGTACCTATGTTTTCTTCAATGCAGTTTATTGTGTCAGGTCTTATGCTTAAGTCTTTGATCCATTTTGAATTAATTTTGATACATGGTGACAATAGCAATCCAGTTTCATTCTTTTGCACATAGCTATCCAATTCTCCCAGCACCATTTATTGAAGAGGCTGTCTTTGCTCCATCATATGTTTTTAGCTTCTTTGTCAAAAATTATCTGTCCATATTTATGTGGTTTTATTTCTGGGTTCTCAATTCTATTCCATTGGTCTATGTGTCTGTTTTTCCGCCAATACCAAGCTGTTTTGATTATTGTAGCCCTGTAGTACAAGCAAAAATCAGGAGTGTGATACCTCCAGTATTGTTCTTTTTTTTTGATATTGCTTTGGCTATTCTGGGTCTTTTGTGGTCCAAACAAATCTGATGATGTTTTGTTCTATTTCTTTAAAAAATGACATTGGGATTTTAATGGGGATTGCATTAAATCTGTATATGGCTTTGGGTAATATGGCCATTTTAACTATGTTGATTCTTCCAATCCATGAGCACGGAATGTCTTTCCATTTCTTTGTGTCTTCTTCAATTTCTTTCAAAAATGTCTTATAGTTTTCAGCATATAAATGCTTCACATCCTTGGTTAAGTTTATTCCTAGGTATTTTATTCTTTTTGCTGCAATTGCAAAAAGAATTGTTTTTTCTATCTCTTTTTCTGAGATTCCATTGTTGGTATATAGGAAAGCAATGGACTTTTGTACTTTGATTTTGTAGCCAGCAACTTTACTGTATTCATTGATTGTTTCGAATAGCTTTTTGGTGGAGTCTTTAGGGTTTTCTATAGATAGCATCATGTCATCTGCAAAGAGTGACAATTTAACTTCTTCATTCCCAATTTGGATGCCTTTTATTTCTTTCTCTTGCCTGATAGCTCTGGCGAGGACTTCCAACAATATGTTGAAAAGCAGAGGTGATAGGGGACAACCTTGTCATGTTCCTGAACGTAGAGCAAAGGGCTTCAGCTTTTCACCATTAATTATGAGATTAGCTGACGGCTTGTCGTATAAGGCCTTTATTATGTTGAGGTATTTTCCTTCTATACCAATTTTAGTAAGTGTTTTAATCATAAATGGATGTTGTATCTTATCAAATGCTTTTTCTGCATCAATTGATAGAATCATATGATTTTTGTCCTTTATTTTGTTTATGTGATGTATTACATTGATGGATTTGCGAATGTTGAACCATCCTTGTGCCCCGGGGATGAACCCCACTTGGTCGTGATGAATAATCTTTTTAATGCATTGTTGTATTGGATTTGCTAGAATTTTGTTTAGGATTTTAGCATCTGTATTCATCAGAGATATAGGTCTGTAGTTTTCTTTTTTTGTGTTGTCCTTACCAGGTTTTGGTATCAGGGTAATGTTGGCCTCATAAAATGCGTTAGGGAGTACTGACTCTTCTTCAATTTTTTGGAAGAGTTTGAGCAGGATTGGTATTAGATCCTCTTTGAAGGTTTGGTAGAATTCACTGGTGAAGCCATCTGGTCCAGGACTTTTGATTTTGGGAAGGTTTTGGATGACTGATTCAATTTCGTTACTGGTGATCGGCCTGTTAAGATTTTCCAGTTCTTCATGATTCAGCCTTGGAAGGCTATATGTTTCTAAGAATTTGTCCATTTCTTCTAAGTTATTAAATTTGTTGGCATATAGTCCTTCATAGTATTCTTGGATAATCCTTTGTATTTCTGTGGTGTCCGTGATAACTTCCCCTTTTTCATTTCTGATTTTGTGAATTAGTGTCTTCTCTTTTTTTATATTAGTGAGTCTACCCAAGGGTTTGTCAATTTTGTTAATCTTTTCAAAGAACCAGCTCTTTGTCACATTAATTTTTTCTATTGTCTTTTTGTTCTCTATTTCATTTAGTTCTTCTCTGATTTTTGTTATTTCCTTTCTTCTGCTGACCTTGGGTTTTGCTGGTTCTTCTTTTTCTAGTTTTTTAAAGTGTAACATGAGGTTATTTATTTGGGATTTTTCTGGTTTCTTGAGATAGGCCTGTAATGATATACATTTCCCTTTTAAAACTGCTTTTGCGGCATCCCAAAAATTTTGGTAGGATGTATTTTCATTGTCATTTGTTTCTATGTATCTTTTGAGCTCTCCTCTAATTTCTTTTATGACCCAGTCGTTCTTTAAAAGTATGTTGTTTAATCTCCATGTATTTGTGTTTTTTCCTGCTTTCTTTTTGCAGTTGATATCCAAGTTCAAAGCTTTGTGATCAGAGAATATGCTTGGTATGATTTCAATCTTCTTAAATTTGCTGAGTCTGATTTTGTGTCCCAATATATGGTCTATCCTTGAGAATGTTCCATGTACACTAGAAAAGAATGTATAGTCCGACGTTTTAGGATGAAGTGCTCTATGTACGTCAATTATGTCCATTTCATCGAATGTGTCATTTAGGGCTGCGGTTTCGTTATTTATCTATTGTTTAAATGATCTATCCATAGCTGTCAATAATGTATTTAAGTCCCCTAGTATAATTGTGTTTTGGTCAATTTCTCCCTTTAGTTCTGTTAGTAGTTGCTTGGTATATTTCGGTGCTCCCTGATTGGGGGCATAAATATTGATGACTGTTATGTCTTCTTGTTGTATAGTCCCCTTTACCATTATGAAATGTCCATCTTTGTCTCTTGTTATCTTTTTCACCCTGAAGTCTGTTTCATCGCAAATCATTATGGCTACACCTGATTTTCTCTGGGTACCATTTGCTTGGATTGTCAATTTCCACCCTTTCACTTTGAGTCTATGCTTGTCCTTGTAGCTGAGATGTGTCTCTTGTAGGCAGCATATGGTTGGGTTTAGTTTTTTGATCCAATCTGCTACTCTGTGTCTCTTTATTGGTGAGTTCAGTCCATTTACATTTAGGGTGATTATTGATATGTGAGGATTTCCTGTCATTCTGTCTTTAGTTTTCTGGTAAGGCTGTGTCTCCATTGTTTCTTTGCCTTTTCGTTGTTGTCTATTATTTCTGTGTGGTGGTATTCTATGATGTTTACCTCTGTTTCTTCTTTTATTACAGTATATATTTCAGGTTTGGATGTTTTTTGAGTGGTTACCCTTGAGTTTATGTAAAAGAAAGTTTGATATTTAAAGTATTCCAGTTTCTTCAGTATGCTTACTTTCTCTATTCCCATATTCCAGTTCAGGCCTTTATGCTCCCCATTTTTATGTTTCGGTTGCCACAAGTTGTCCCTGTTGATGGTGGTCTATAATAGCCTCCTTTAGTATTTCTTGTAGTGCAGGTCGTGTATTAGAAAATTCCCTCAGCTTCTGGATGTCTGGAAAGGTCTTTATTCCTCCTTCATATCTAAAGTAGATCTTTGCTGGATATATTATTCTTGGCTCATAATTTCTCTCTTTCAATAGTTTGAATATTTGGTTCCATTCCCTCCTAGCTTGCAGAGTTTCTGCTGAAAAATCTGATGATAATCTAATGGGCTTTTCTTTGTAAGTTACCATCTTTTTTTCCTTGGCTGCCTTGAGGATTCTTTCTTTGTCATTGATTTTAGACAGCTTCAATACAATGTGCCTTGGTGAAGGCCTGTTGGGATTGAGGTAATTAGGTGTTCTATTTGCTTCTTGGATTCGAGGATCCAGTTCTGTCCACAAGTTTGGGAAGTTTTCATCGACGATTTGTTTGAATATATTCTCTGTTCTCTTCCCTTTCTTCTCCTTCTGGTATGCCCATTATTCTTATATTGCTCTTTCTGATGGAGTCAGAAAGTTCTTGTAGAGTTCTTTCATTTCTTTTAAGTCTCAAGTCTCTTTCTTCTTCCCTCTGTGTAAATTCCAGGTTCCTGTCTTCGATGTCACTGATTCTTTCCTCCATCTGGTCAACTCTACTACCTAAGCTGGATATTTTATTGTTAATTTCTTCTATTGAGTTCTTAATCTCCAGACATTCTATTTGGTTCTTTTTCAAGATTTCACTCTTTTGTAAAATGCTCATGGTGTTCTTTGATTGTGTTTCTGAGTTCATTAAACTGCCTTTCTGTGTTTTCTTGCATCTCGTTCAGTTTTTTCAGAATTGCGATCTTGAATTCTCTGTCATTTAAATCACAAATGTCCATATCTTTAAGTTCCTTTTCTGGAGACTTTTCACTTTCTTTCTGAGCTATCTTGTTGCCTTGGTTATTCATGGCAATCACTGATTTACTATTTCTCTTCCTAGACATCTACAGGAGTGGCTTCTGCAACAGGTTGATAGGTATGCGAAGAGCTTTTGAAGTTCCAAAGCTCTTTCTGCACCAGATTCAGAGCCCTTTTGTTTTAGCAGTTCTTTTTACTCCTGCAGGGATCGCCCAGGTAGGTGGGGCCAGGGGCGGGGTTAGTTGTGAGAGGTGGCGCAGAGCAATGGCGGCAACCACCACCACAGCCAGTCCTGCTTCCACAGCTCCCTCCCCTTTGCCGGAACTAGTTGAGCTGCGAATCTGTGTGTGCGGTCCACAGTTCTCAGAGCAGCAAATATTCTGTCCTTTGATCCGACACTGCTACTTTATCGCTTCTAGCACAGGCCAGGTGGGGGCGGGGCGAGCTCTGGGAGGGTAGGGAGGGGGCGGCTAGTCTCCGTGCCTAAGGCTTCCATTCTCCTTTCGGCAGTGAGGGCTTAAACCACCGATTTCAGCCCTCTTCCCTCAGTCTTTGCTGCGGGGAGCGTTGGGTTCAGCAGTGCTATATGCTGCCCCCTCAGACCTGTGGTCCGTAAGCAGAGCCCTAGCAGTCCGAGTCCTTCCCTCTCCCGCAGCTGCGGAAGATCCTGGAGCAGCAGGCTCCGAGCACTGAGCTAGGTCTGCGTCTTGCGCCCGCAAGGCTAGTCTCCGCACTTCTCCTCTGCCTCCTCCCCCACTCACGCGATTCACCCACCTGGAGGTGAATTCAGTAGTGGGCCTCTTCGTCTTGCCTGTCTGCTGTGCAAGGAGTCCTTTGCGGAGTTATTGTTGTCAGATTCGTTGTAAATTCCAGGGGAGCGTTACAGAGGCTCACCTCACGCCGCCATTTCTTTCCCCTTCCATAATTGACATTTATAGAGCACTTTCAGCCTAGAATATCAGCTATATATTTTTTTCCAGTATACGTGGACCATTCTTAGGGATACACCATGTATTGGGACATAAAACTAACCTCAACAAATTTAAGAAGATTCAAATCATAGCAAGCATATTCTCTGATCAGAAGGCTTTGAAATTGGATATCAACTGCAAAAAGAAAGGCAGCAAAACCCCACAAATATGTGGAGATTAAACAACACATTTTTAAAGAACAACTGGATCAAAGAAGAAATAAAAATATAGATCAAAAGATGCATAGAAACAAACGAAAATGAAAATACATCCTTCCAAAATTTTTGATATGCAACAAAAGCAGTTTTAATTGGGAAATTTATATCATTACAGGTCTATCTCAAGAAACAAGAAAAATTCCAGATAATAACCTCAGGTTACACCTTAAAGAACTAGAAAAAGAAGAATTAATGAAACCGAAAGTCAACAGAAGGAAAGAAATAATGAAAAATCTGACCAGAACTAAATGACATAGAGAACAAACAGACAATAGAAACATTAATGTGACAAAGAGCTGGTTCTTTGAAAAGATTAATAAAATTGACAAACCCTTGGCTAGACTCATTAGATAAAAAGAGAAAAGACACTAATAAAAAATATCAAAAATGAAAGAGGATAAGTTATCACTGATGCCACAGAAAGAGAATTATCCAAGAATACTCTGAAAGACTACATGCCACCAAATTCAGTAACCTAGAAGAAATGGACAAGTTCTTAGAAACAGATAGTCTCCCTAGGCTGAACAAGAGAATATACTCCTTTACTCATTTTATGAGGCCAACATTACCCTGATATCAAAACCTGGTAAAGATAACAAAAAAAAAGATAATTACAGACCAATATCACTGATGAATACAGATGCAAAAATTCTCAACGATATTGTAGCAAATCGAATACAACAATGCATTAAAAAGATTTACATCATGACCAAGTGGAGTTCATCCAAAGGTACAAGGATATTTCAACATATGCAAATCCTTCAATGTGATACTTCACATAAACAAAAGACAAAAATCATATGATTATATCAATAGATACAGAAAAAGCATTTGACAAGATACAACATCCATATATTATTAAAACACTTAATAAAATGGGTATAGAAGGAAAATACCTTAACATAATAAAGGCCATATATGAGAAACCCTCAGGTAACATCATAATTAAAAGTGAAAAACTGAAACCCTTTGCTCTACTTTTCAGAACATGACAGGGCTGTTCCGTATCACCTCTGCTTTTCAACATAGTATTGGAAGTCCTAGCCAGAGCTATCAGGTAAGTGAAAGAAAGAAAAGGGATTCAAATTGGAAATGAATTTAAATTGTCACTTTTTGTAGATGACATGATGCTATATATAGAAAACCTTAAACTCCACCAAAAAGCTATTAGAAACAATAAACAAATACAGTAGAGTTGCCGGCTACAAAATCAACATACTAAAGTCCATTGCATTTCTATGTACTAACAATGAAATCTCATAAAAAGAAATAATAAAAACAATTCCTTTAGCCATCACAACAAAAAGAATAAAATACCTACAAATAAACTTACCCAAGATGTGAAAGACCTATATACTGAATACTATAAGACATTTTAAAAAGCATTGACGAAGACATAAAAAAATGGAAAGACATTCCATGTTTATGGATCGGAAGAATCAATATAGTTAAAATGGCCATATTACCCAAAGCAGTATACAGACTTAATGCAATCCCCATTAAAATCCCAATGGCATTTTTCAAAGAAATAGAACAAAACATCATCATATATGTATGAAACCACAAAAGACCCCGACTAGCTAAAGCAATCCTAGGACAAAAGAACAATGGTGGAGTTATGAAACTCCCCAACTTCAGCTTGTACTACAGGGCAACAATAATTAAATCAATATGATATTGGCAGAAAAACAGACACACAGACTGATGGAATAGAATCAAGAACCCAGAAATAAACCCACATAAATATGGACAGATAATTTTTGACAAAGAAGTCAAAAACATACAATGGAGAAAAGACAGCCTCTTCAATAAGTAGTGCTGAGAGAACTGGAAAGTAATGTGCAAAAGAATCAAACTAGACTGCTATCTGTCACCATGTGATAAAATTAATTCAAAATGGATTGAACATCTAACATAAAACCTGAAACAACAAACCACATAGAAGAAAACATAGGTACTAAACTTACAGACCTTGGATTGAAAGAGGATTTTATGAATTTTACTCCAAAGGTAAGGTAAGTAAAAGCTTATATAAATGAATGGGACTATATCAAAGTTTCTGCACAACAAAAGAAACCATAGACAAAATAAAAAGGCAACCAACTGAATGGGAGATTTTAGCAAACAACGACTCCAATAAGGGGCTAATATCCAAAATATGTAAGGAACTCATACACCTCAACAACAGAAAAACAAACAATCCTATTTAAAAGCGGCCAGAAGGGACATTTCTCTGAAGAGGACATAGTAATGGCCAACAGACATATGAAAAAATGCTCAGCATCATTAATCATCCGAGAAATGCAAATAAAAACAACAATGAGATATCATCTCACACCAGTTAGAATGGCTATCATCAATAAGACAAATAGTAACAAGTATTGGAGAAGCTGTAGAGGAAAAGGAACCCTCATACACTGTTGATGGGAATGCAGATTGGTGCAGCCACTATGGAAGGCAGTGTGGAGGTTACTCAAAAATTACGAATAGAATTTCCATATGACCCTGCAACCCCTCTTCTAGGTATCTACCTGAAATATTTGAAATCATTTATCCAAAAAGACATATGTGCTCCAATGTTCATCGCAGCTTTATTTACGGTGGCCAAGACATGGAAACAACCAAAGTGACCTTCGATAGATGAATGACTAAAGAAGTTGGGGGTTACACACAAAAAAATGGCGGCGTGAGGTGAGCCTCTGTAACGCTCCCCTGGAATTTACAACGAATCAGACAACAATAACTCCACAAAGGACTCCTTGCACAGCAGACAGGCAAGACGAAGAGGCCGACTACTGAATTCACCTCCAGGTGGGTGAATCGCACGAGCGGGGGAGGAGGGAGAGGAGAAGTGCGGAGATGGAGCCGCGCGGGCACAGGACACAGACCTAGCTCAGTGCTCGGAGCCCGCTGCTCCCGGATCTTTCGCAACTGCGGGAGCGGGAAGGACTCCGACTGCTAGGGCTCCGCTTACGGCCCACAGGGCTGAGGGGGCAGCATACAAAACCGCTGAACCCAACGCTCGCTCACGGCAGACCTCGGAGCAAAGACTGAGGGAAGAGGGCTGAATTCGGTGGTTGAAGCCCTCACTGCCGAGCGGAGAACGGAAGCCTTAGGCACGGAGACTAGCCGCGCCCTTCCTACCCTCCCAGAGCTCGCCCCGCCCCCACCTGCCCGGTGCTGGAAGCGATAAAGTAGCAGTGTCGGATCAAAGAACAAAATATTTGCTGCTCTGAGAACTGTGGACCGCAGACACAGATTCGCAGCTCAACTAGTTCCGGCAAAGGGGAGGGAGCTGTGGAAGCAGGACTGGCTGTGGTGGTGGTCTCCGCCATTGCTCTGGGCCACCTCTCACAACTCACCCTGCCCCTGGCCCCACCTATCTGGGCGGATCCCTGCAGGAGTAAACAGAACTGCTGAAACAAACGGGCTCTGAATCTGGTGCAGAAAGAGCTTTGGAACTCCAAAAGCTCTTCGCATACCTATCAACCTGTTGCAGAAGACACTCCTGTAGATGTCTAGAAAGAGAAATAGTAAATCAGTGATTGCCATGAATAACCAAGGCAACAAGATAGCTCAGAAAGAAAGTGAAAAGTCTCCAGAAAAGGAACTTAGAGATATGGACCTTTGCGATTTAAATGACAGAGAATTCAAGATCGCAATTATGAAAAAACTGAACGAGATGCAAGAAAACACAGAAAGGCAGTTTAATGAACTCAGAAACACAATCAAAGAACACCATGAGCATTTTACGAAAGAGATTGAAATCTTGAAAAAGAACCAAATAGAATTTCTGGAGATCAAGAACTCAATAGAAGAAATTAACAATAAAATATCCAGCTTAGGTAGTAGAGTTGACCAGATGGAGGAAAGAATCAGTGACATCGAAGATAGGAACCTGGAATTTACACAGAGGGAAGAAGAAAGAGACTTGAGACTTAAAAGAAATGAAAGAACTCTACAAGAACTTTCTGACTCCATCAGAAAGAGCAATATAAGAATAATGGGCATACCAAAAGGAGAAGAAAGAGGGAAGGGAACAGAGAATATATTCAAACAAATCGTCGATGAAAACTTCCCAAACTTGTGGACAGAACTGGATCCTCGAATCCAAGAAGCAAATAGAACACCTAATTACCTCAATCCCAACAGGCCTTCACCAAGGCACATTGTATTGAAGCTGTCTAAAATCAATGACAAAGAAAGAATCCTCAAGGCAGCCAGGGAAAAGAAGACGGTAACTTACAAAGGAAAGCCCATTAGATTATCATCAGATTTTTCAGCAGAAACTCTACAAGCTAGGAGGGAATGGAACCAAATATTCAAACTATTGAAAGAGAGAAATCATGAGCCAAGAATAATATATCCAGCAAAGATCTCTTTTAGATATGAAGGAGGAATAAAGACCTTTCCAGACATCCAGAAGCTGAGGGAATTTTCTAATACACAACCTGCACTACAAGAAATACTAAAGGAGGCTATTAGACCACCATCAACAGGGACAACTTGTGGCAACCAAAACATAAAAAGGGGGAGCGTAAAGGCCTGAATTGGAATATGGGAATAGAGAAAGTAAGCGTACTGAAGAAACTGGAATACTCTAAATATCATACTTTCTTTTACATAAACTCAAGGGTAACCACTCAAAAAACATGCAAATCTGAAATTTATACTGTAATAAAAGAAGAAACAGAGGGAAATATCATAGAATACCACCACACAGAAATAATAGACAACAACAAAAAGTCAAAGAAACAATGGAGACACAGTCTTACCAGAAAAATAAAGACAGAATGACAGGAAATCCTCACATATCAATAATCACCCTAAATGTAAATGGACTGAACTCACCAATAAAGAGACACAGAGTAGCAGATTGGATCAAAAAACTAAACCCAACCATATGCTGCCTACAAGAGACACCTCTCAGCTACAAGGACAAGCATAGACTCAAAGTGAAAAGGTGGAAATTGACACTCCAAGCAAATGGTACCCAGAGAAAATCAGGTGTTGCCATAATAATTTCCGATGAAACAGACTTCAGGGTGAAAAAGATAACAAGAGACAAAGATGGACATTTCATAATGGTAAAGGGGACTATACAACAAGAAGACATAACAGTCATCAATATTTATGCCCCCAATCAGGGAGCACCGAAATATACCAAGCAACTACTAACAGAACTAAAGGGAGAAATTGACCAAAACACAATTATACTAGGGGACTTAAATACATCATTGACAGCTATGGATAGATC
The DNA here is from genome assembly GCF_964194185.1 of Rhinolophus hipposideros. Lineage (NCBI taxonomy): Eukaryota > Metazoa > Chordata > Mammalia > Chiroptera > Rhinolophidae > Rhinolophus > Rhinolophus hipposideros. Next base: position 47,843,684 of record NC_138059.1, read on the forward strand.
ATCCAAACAGAAGATAAATAACGAAATCGCAGCCCTAAATGACACATTAGATGAATTGGACATAATTGACATATATAGAGCACTTCATCCTAAAACATCAGACTATACATTCTTTTCTAGTGTACATGGAACATTCTCAAGGATAGACCATATATTGGGACACAAAATCAGACTCAGCAAATTTAAGAAGATTGAAATCATACCAAGCATATTCTCTGATCACAAAGCTTTGAAATTGGATATCCACTGCAAAAATAAAGCAGGAAAAAACACAAATACATGGAGATTAAACAACATACTTTTAAAGAACGACTGGGTCAAAGAAGAAATTAGAGGAGAGCTCAAAAGATACATAGAAACAAATGACAATGAAAATACATCCTACCAAAATTTTTGGGATGCCGCGAAAGCAGTTTTAAGAGGGAAATTTATATCATTACAGGCCTATCTCAAGAAACAAGAAAAATCCCAAATAAATAACCTCATGTTACACCTTAAAAAACTAGAAAAAGAAGAACAAGCGAAACCCAAGGTCAGCAGAAGAAAGGAAATAACAAAAATCAGAGCAGAACTAAATGAAATAGAGAACAAAAAGACAATAGAAAAAATTAATGTGACAAAAAGATGGTTCTTTGAAAAGATTAACAAAATCGACAAACCCTTGGCTAGACTCACTAAGATAAAAAGAGAGAAGACACTAATTAACAAAATCAGAAATGAAAAAGGGGAAGTTATCACGGACACCACAGAAATACAAAGGATTATCCAAGAATATTATGAAGGACTATATGCCACCAAATTTAATAACTTAGAAGAAATGGACAAGTTCTTAGAAACATATAGCCTTCCAACGCTGAATCATGAAGAACTGGAAAATCTTAACAGGCCGATCACCAGTAACGAAATTGAATCAGTCATCCAAAACCTTCCCAAAATCAAAAGTCCTGGACCAGATGGCTTCACCAGTGAATTCTACCAAACCTTCAAAGAGGATCTAACACCAATCCTGCTCAAACTCTTCCAAAAAATTAAAGAAGAGTCAGTACTCCCTAACTCATTTTATGAGGCCAACACTACCCTGATACCAAAACCTGGTAAGGACAACACACAAAAAAGAAAACTACAGACCTATATCTCTGATGAATACAGATGCTAAAATCCTAAACAAAATTCTAGCAAATCGAATACAACAATGCATTAAAAAGATTATTCATCATGACCAAGTGGGGTTCATCCCCGGGGCACAAGGATGGTTCAACATTCGCAAATCCATCAATGTGATACATCACATAAACAAAATAAAGGACAAAAATCATATGATTCTATCAATTGATGCAGAAAAAGCATTTGATAAGATACAACATCCATTTATGATTAAAACACTTACTAAAATTGGTATAGAAGGAAAATACCTCAACATAATAAAGGCCATATACGACAAGCACTCAGCTAACCTCATAATTAATGGTGAAAAGCTGAAGCCCTTTGCTCTACGTTCAGGAACACGACAAGGTTGTCCCCTATCACCTCTGCTTTTCAACATAGTGTTGGAAGTCCTCGCCAGAGCTATCAGGCAAGAGAAAGAAATAAAAGGCATCCAAATTGGGAATGAAGAAGTTAAATTGTCACTCTTTGCAGATGACATGATGCTATATATATATAGAAAACCCTAAAGACTCCACCAAAAAGCTTTTAGAAACAATCAATGAATACAGTAAAGTAGCTGGCTACAAAATCAAAGTACAAAAGTCCATTGCTTTCCTATATACCAACAATGAAATCTCAGAAAAAGAGATAGAAAAAACAATTCCTTTTGCAATTGCAGCAAAAAGAATAAAATACCTAGGAATAAACTTAACTAAGGATGTGAAGCATTTATATGCTGAAAACTATAAGACATTTTTGAAAGAAATTGAAGAAGACACAAAGAAATGGAAAGACATTCCGTGCTCATGGATTGGAAGAATCAACATAGTTAAAATGGCCATATTACCCAAAGCCATATACAGATTTAATGCAATCCCCATTAAAATCCCAATGGCATTTTTTAAAGAAATAGAACAAAAAATCATCAGATTTGTTTGGAACCACAAAAGACCCCGAATAGCCAAAGCAATATTAAAGAAAAAGAACAATACTGGAGGTATCACACTCCCTGATTTTTCCTTGTACTACAGGGCTACAATAATCAAAACAGCTTGGTATTGGCGGAAAAACAGACACATAGACCAATGGAATAGAATTGAGAACCCAAAAATAAAACCACATAAATATGGACAGATAATTTTTGACAAAGAAGCTAAAAACATACAATCGGGAAAAGACAGCCTCTTCAATAAATGGTGCTGGCAGAATTGGATAGCTACGTGCAAAAGAATGAAACTGGACTGCTATCTGTCACCATGTACCAAAATTAATTCAAAATGGATCAAAGACTTAAGCATAAGACCTGACACAATAAACTGCATTGAAGAAAACATAGGTACTAAACTTATGGACCTTGGGTTCAAAGAGCATTTTATGAATTTGACTTCAAAGGCAATGGAAGTAAAAACTAAAATAAACAAATGGGATTATATGAAAGTGAAAAGCTTCTGCACAGCAAAAGAAACTATTGACAAAATAATGAGGCAACCAACTGAATGGGAGAAGATTTTCGCAAACAGTTCCTCTGATAAGGGGCTAATATCCAAAATATACAAGGAACTCATGAAACTCAACAACAAAAAAACAAACAACCCAATTGAAAAATGGACAGAGGACCTGAAGAGACATTTCTCCAAAGAGGATATACAAATGGCAAATAGACATATGAAAAAATGCTCAACATCGCTAATCATCAGAGAAATGCAAATGAAAACCACAATGAGATATCACCTCACCCCAGTCAGAATGGCTTTCATCAACAAAACAAATAGTAACAAGTGTTGGAGAGGCTGTGGAGAAAAAGGAACTCTCATACACTGTTGGTGGGAATGCAGACTGGTGCAGCAGTTGTGGTACATATACACAATGGAATACTATTTGGCGTTAAGGAAAGATGATATAGGAACATTTGTGACAACATGGATGGATCTTGAGAGAATAATGCTAAGTGAAACAAGTCAGACAGAAAAAGCAGAGAACCCTATGATTTCACTGATATGTGGTATATAAACCAAAAAGAACAAGACAAAGAAATGAGAAAGAAAAACTCATAGACACAGACAATAATTTAGTGGTTACCAGAGGGTAAGGGGGTGGGGGGTGGGTGATGAGGGTAAAGGGGATCAAATATATGGTGATGGAAGGAGAACTGACTCTGGGTGGTGAACACACAATGGGATTTATAGACGATGTAATACAGAATTGTACACCTGAAATCTATGTAAATTTACTAACAATTGTCACCCCAATAAAATTAATAAAAAAAAAAAAAAGAAAAAAAAAAGAAAACCTGGATAAAATGAAAAAAAAAAAAAAAGTAAATTGGAGAGACAGGTACTTCTTTTACATAGGAAGGTACTTCTTTTACATAGGAAGGTTCGCTTTTTGCTGCACACAGAAATGGTAATCAGGAGACAAGCATAATAATGAGGAATTTTGCAGTTTCCAGCTCTGGTGTTGCGGAAAAAGCAGCGAGGACCGAGAGACTCAAGCGGCACACAGAGATCAGGGAGAACACAGCTTTATTACACCAGCGGTCTCAGTGGGATTGTTCCCAAAGAACTGAGCACTAACTGGGGTCAGGCGCTTTGTTTTATTTGTTTAGGCCTCCAGGTTGGGGGGGGAAATCTGGCCGGGGTGCCAGGGAGATCCGTCCCTAGCAGCTGTGATATCTCAACATTGACAGGGAGGCCTCTAACCATAGTGCCCGCGGGAGACAGCTGCGATAAGGAATGGAGTTCTTAGCGGAGACTTGCTGGCCCCGTGGGAGACAGCTCCGATAAGGTATGGGAGGAGGAGGGGGATGGAGCTCCTAGTCGGGGGCCTGCAGGAGACAGCTCCAATAAGGGGGGATGGAGCTCTTAGCGGTGGCCTGCAGGAAAAACCATCCCACCACTGGTTCTGGAAAAGGTTTACTGACATTCCAAAGATGTTATCTTAGGTGCAAAAAGACGATAGACAGGCCCACTTAAAGGCACAGATTAACTTTATGAAGGAAGCTAAATATGTGACTTCCTGCCATGGCTCACTTAGTTATGAAATTTTTTATGCTCATGCCATCTGATGTGGTTATTTTCAGTCTCCTGAACTAGTGAGGTTTAATATGTGGCCCCTTTTCCATCCACATAGCTTTCACTAAAACAATAAATTGAATTAAAATTTTAAATCCTAAATTTATTTGTTTTAGTATTGGTTATGAAGCACTTGAGATTTTTTTTTCCCCTTGAATTTCCTCCCCTGACTGGATTCAAATAAACTAATGTAAAGATCTAGATTAACGAAGTTTTGCCTGATTTAGCAAGATTTTCTGAGAAAAATCTTACTTTCACCAGTAACACTATGGGGCTCTTCTCGGTTCTTCTGGTGAGGATAACTATGAAGGTACTGAGATTCTACCTTACTTATAAATTACCAAATTAGCCTATGAAGGGGACCAAAGTTTTGCCACCCTAAAGCTGTCTTTTGGGATACGGATTTTAAGCTGGTTATTAAGAAACAAAACATTCAGAAAGAAGCTTTAACCCTCCCCATTCTTCTGCTCAAGAGATTCACACAGAGAAACCTGCTCCTGAAAGAAAATACAGGATGTTTACCTCAGCCTAATTTGAATTAATTATGTTAACTAGGAAAATGTCAAGCTGGGGTCCTGGAGGCTAGATCACCACCTGTGTCCCACTGAAACAAGAATTTCCCTGCCATTTGTCTGCTGCTCTTCCTCAATTACCTGTAAATCACTCATTCTCACTTCTGAAATCTTTTTTCCCTTCTTCTTTGTCCAAGATAACATATATAACCAATTTTATCTTATTATCTTTGGAATTTTCACACTTATGTGAATTCCCCATGTGCCTGTATTAAAATTTTGACTTTCTCCTGTTAATCCATCTCTGTTAATTTGAGTATTAGCCCAGATAGAAGAATTTAGAAAATGAGAGGAAAAGTATCTTCAATCCTACACCTGCCATAATTTAATATATGCTGAGAAGAGAAACGAAACTCAAGATTGAGAGACAGCAGACTTTACTCATGACACAGCAAGCAGAATAAGCTTCATGTTCACATCAATTTCTTTTGTCCCTCAAGTCCCATGGTGATAATACAGAGGTGGAGGCTGTATATAGAGCGGGTTTGTGTCGCAGTCACATAACACTGAGCTTAGAAAATCTCCAATTTTATAAAGAGGCTGCAAACAAAACAGCTCAACTTTTGCTGAACAGAGACACATTGTCTTTGTTATCCTGGATCAGAAAACAAACAAACAAACAAAAACTTCCTCTGCCCTAGGAAAATATACTAACTACTAATGTAGGTGATGTTGGATCTGCTAGCAGTTTCTAAGTGTGGGCCAGGATCCTGTCTTGTGAAGCTAAAAAATGGAAACACGGACCAAGGAGAGACAAAAAGTTTTAAAAAGAGAGTAGTTCATTAGAGGCAGAAGAAGAGGTTGCAGCTCCCGAGAGGGAGGGGTTCCCTAAAAGGGGTGCCCCTGATTGAGGCAAAAGCTCCTACTTTTATACCTTCCCTTTGCCTATTTGGGGAAGAGGAGCTGTTTGGAGAAGGGAAATGTTTGAAGAAGGGAACTGGCGCCTTCTAATGAAATGCGTCTACCAGGTTTGTTCTGCTTGCCCATCCTAAAGGAATTAGCAAAGTAACCTACTCTTTATCTACCAGGTCTGCTCCATTTGTCAGGCCCAAATGAATTTTATGATTAACCTCAAGGCCTTGTTATATTATGTCTTGGAGCAAAGGAGTGATTTCAAAACCTGAAGTTTTAGGATATGGCTGTGTTTTGTTTATTCCACCAGGGACCTCCCTGTCTACCTAGAGATACGCTAACTCTCCTGTATCACTACCTCTGTCTTCCAAGGTGGTTTGCTATACAAATATCCTTGAAAGCATAATGCAGGACAGAAAATATCACAGACATATATAAACTTCATAAAGAATCCACTATCCTAAGATCAGAATGATAGTTATTTTCCTTTTGATATATATTGTTTTAAACCAAAGGTAGGTGAGAGTAAAAAGGAAAGTATCAAAGTAAGACATAAAAATGTTAATGTTGTAATATCATTGCTATACTATGTTATAAATGTAAACACAAGAATTCATACTCTTGAAAATTTCTGCATCACTTCTGATCTAAAGGGATGACCATTCCAAAGATTTTTGGATTTAATACGAGGCCCTGCAGCAAATGAAATGCTCAATCTTTTCTATTCCATACCATTACTTATTCATTGCATAAATGTTCAGAAATGAAGCATATGCACGTACTTATATTTTTCTCCAAAACTGAGGTAGTGCTTTAAAAGTAAAATACACTTGTGGATATTAAATATGATGTTCTATGTTCTCTGTGCACGAATTTTAAAGAATTTTAAGGTTTTCCACTTAATTCTTCAAATATATTTATTGAAATGTTAAAGATACCAGTAACATTTCTTTATGAAAAATTTTCTCTAAGTAGAATATATGCAGGTAAAACAGTAAATTAATACATTAAAAAATATTTTAACCTGAATAGAGTATTAATGCATTTCAAATATAAAAAAAAAAAATGTATACTAAAGTTAAAATTATCAGCACTTACACAGCATTCCTTTAAAATGCTTTGGTTTTATTTGTTATGATTACATTAGGTGATCCATGTTGAGATTATTAAAATGTCGACAAAAAAACATCCAGCCTAAGAAAAAGCTTATAAGAGTTTATTTGAGCCAAACTTGGAACAATTGCCGGGAAGCAAAATCTCAACGGATTGAGGAAATTCACTGGAAAATGGCAGTTTTGCATCTTATTTTATACATTAGAATCTAAGGAGGAAGAGTACAAAATCCATTGGTGGTAGATTCAGGGGATGGAAGAAAGCAAAGCAGGGAAATCTCTGGGATTGGATAAAAAATATATTAGATAGACAGATACTTCTTTTATGTTGGTGGGTACAGGATAGTTAATATTAGCGTTGTAATACTTAGCATTTTGTACAGCACATAGAGATAGTAATCAGGGGACAAGAACAATAATGAAGGATTTTGTAGTTTCCTGCTTTGGTGTGGTGAGTTGTGCCCTGGGGGTTCTGGAAAATGGGATTAATCTGACATTCCAAGGGTATGTTATCTTAGATGTAAAAAGACAATAGACAGGCTCACTTAAGGTAAAGATTGACCTTTGTCAAGGAAGCTATAGGCCAAGGATGTGATTATTTGCCAGAACCCTCTTTTAGTTAGGAATTTTTATGTGGTTAATTTCAGTCTCTGAGTTTGTAGGGCCTGCCATGCAGGCCTCCTCTGAGCTTGTCAGGTTTAGTATGTGGCCCCTTTTTCACCCACAAAAGGTAGATTATTTTTTAAATATTTAAAAAATATATTTCAATTATTATTAACATACAATATTATATTAGTTTCAGGTGTACAACATAGTGATTAGACATTTATATAACTTATGAAGTAATCATCTTAATAAATCTAGAACACATCTGACACCATACATAGTTATTACAATGTTATTGACTATATTTCCTGTGCTGTACCTAACATCCCTGAGACTATTTTCAAAACAGGTAATTTGCACATTTTAATCCCTTCCCCACTTTCATCTATCTCCCTAACACCCCTCCTATGGCAACCATCAAAGTGTTCTATCTATGAGTTTGTTTGTTTTGTTTATTCACTTATTTTGTTTTTCAGATTTCTGATAAAGGTGAAATCATATGGTATTTGTCTTTCTCTGTCTGCCTTATTTCATTTAGCATGATACCCTCTAGGTCAGGGGTGTCCAAACTGCGGCCTGTGGGCCAACTGCAGCCTGCAATCCATTTTTAATTGGTCCGCAGCAAATTCCAAAAATATATTTAGTTTACTTAAATAAACCACGTGAGGCAATACTTACTTCACCTTGAGTGAGTGGCCCGGCTGTTTGTGTATTTTACCGCATATGGCCCTTGGTAAAAAACGTTGAAAAAAGTTTGGACACCCCTCCTCTAGGTTCATCCGTGTTGTCACAAATGGTAAGATTTCATTCTGTTTTATGGCTGAGTAATATTCCATTGTATATTTGTACTATTTCTTTATCCAGTCACACTCATCTGTTGACTTTATTTATGTGTTTGATTCTAAACTTTCTGAAAATAAACATATATGTATACATATATTTAAATTCATATATATATATATATATATATATATATATATATGAATTTTAAAAGGAAAGAAAAATTTCAATTTATTTTTCTCTTTTGAAACCTACCCATTATCAAAAACTTGAATGAGTATATGTCTGGGATGATTTTACTTAAAGAAGATATGCTACATGAAATTTACTTGGGAGGACCCTGGAGAGAACCTAAAAAACATTAAATGGTCATTATGCAGAGAAGTTTGAATAACATCATACTTAAATACTATTTTTGAGAAAAATATGTCTTGTAGAATTTATAGAAATAACACTTGTGGAATTAGGGAGTATACATGGTGTGACAATTAAGTTCGCAAACTTGCCACGATGCGTTTACATTGGCAGCACTGTACAAACAGCTTGGTAAGATTTCATAACCTTGGTATATCAGTGTCTTATAGCTGTGTTTGTGTTGATGTGTGGTGGTGTCTTTCTGAGTGGTGTTCATTATTGTTGTGTGTTTTTGTGTGTCGTCATAAGAATGTCTGAGCTTAAATTACAACAATGAACAAACATTAAATTTCTTGTTAAACATCATAAGAGTGGAAGTGAAATCAGGGACATGTTAATCCAAGTTTGTGGGAATAATGCCATGAAGAAAATGGCAGTGTACAAATGGATTAAATGTTTTCTGAGGGTAGAGAACACGTCACTGATGAAGAGAGTTCAGCATTTCCAATAACAAGCAGAACTGAAAAAACATTACAAACATTCATCAAATTGTGCATCAAAATTGTCAGCTGACTATGAGAAGCCTAGCAGACCAAAAAAAAAAAAAAAAAATCGATAGAGAAACAGTTAGAAAAATCTTAACTGAAAATCTTGGCATGTAAAAGGTACATGCAAAAATGGTCCCGAAGGAGCTCACTGATGAACAAAAGCAAAGGGAGTTTTTAGCTAGTAAACAAATAACTGTATTGGAACACCCTCCCTACTTACCTTGCTCACCTTGCTCATCCTACTCACATCTTGCTCCCAATGACTTCTTTCTTTACCTGAAGATAAAGGAAATATTGAAAGGAAGATATTTTGATGACATTTAGGACATCAAGGGTAATAGGATGACAGCTCTGATGGCCATTTCAGAAAAAGAGTTCCAAAATTGCTTTGAAGGGTGGACTAGGCACTGGTGTCGGTGCATAGCTTCCCAAGGGGAGTACTTCAAAGGTGACCATAGTAATATTCAGCAATGAGGTATGTAGCACTTCTTCTAGGATGAGTTTGTGACCTTAATTGTCAGACTTCGTATGTCTTGGCAGATAGTTATCCTCTTCAGAGGCTGAAATTATAATATTACAAGAGGTGTGTAATATTGACACATGCATATTAAAACTTGGAAAGCATGAGCATCATTAAAACGGCAGCATGAGGTGAGCCTCTTGAAATCTCCCCTGCACTTTACAACAAATTTTTTTCTGAGGTGAGAGGGGAGAGAAAACGATAATTCCACAAAGGACTCCCTGCATGGCAGACAGGCAAGTCTAAGAGACTCGCAACTGAAATCATCTGAAGGTGGGGAAATTGGGCGAGTGGGGGAGGAGGGAAGTTGGAAGTGTGGAAACAGAGACGCAGGTCACGCAGGCTCAGGATTGAGATGTAGCTCGGATCTCTGACCTCCCTGTATTCCAGAGCTACCCCAGCCACAGGAGAGGGAAGAATTCAGACAACTAATGCTCCCCTTATGGCCTACAGTCCCGCCTGAGGGATCAGCATATAATACAGTTGAACCCAATGCTCATGGCAGAGACCTAGGAGAAAAGACTGAGGGAAGAAGAGTGAAAATGGAGGTTTAAGACCTCACTGACGAGCAGAGGATGGAAGGCTTAGGCGTGAACCTTGCCAACTCCTCTCCCCCCTCCCAGAGATAACCCCACCCCCACCTGCCCAGTGCTAGAAGCAGAATAGTAGTAGTGTCAGATAAAAAGAACAGAATATTTGCAGTTCTGAGAAATGCAGCCAGCAGTCATGGACTCGCAGCCCAAAGTTCCGGCAAAGGGGAGGCAGCCCTGTGTGCAGGATGGGCTGTGCTGGTAGTAGCTGCCATTGCTCGAAGCCACCTCTCACAATGCACCCCACCGATGCCCCCACCAATTTGGGAGGATCCCTGCAAGGGTAAACTGAGCCACTGAAACACACAGGTCCTGAATCTGGTGCAGGAAGACTTTTGGAATTTCAGAAGTTTTCCACATCACCCAACAGAGGCAGTGCCCTGAGACCAAGGAAAACTGCTCACAGAGGAGAAGCCCACCACCAGGGACTCCTCCCATTGTGTGAAAAGCTGGAACAGTACACAGAAAATAAAACAGTACAGTGTGAGAGAAAATTAAAGGCTGCAGTTGGAAAGAAAATAAAGCATTCTACCAATACCTACTGGAAAGCAAAAGGAAGACCGTTTCCTACCAACCTGTTGCAGAGCCCACTCTTGTAGAGACCTAGAAAGAGAAATAATAATTCACTAATTTCCATGAATAACCAAGGTAACAGGCAGCTCAGAAAGAAAATGAAAAGTCTCCAGAAAATGAATTTAAAGACTTGCAAATATGTGACTTAAATGACAGAATTCAAGACTGCAGTTCTGGAAAAAACTCAATGAGATGCAAGAAAACACAGACAAGCAGTGTTTTCTGCACAGACAGGCAGATGCAGGAAACACAATCAGAGAACAAAATGAATATTTCACCTAAGAGATTGAAATTTTAAAAAAGAACCAAATAGAATTTCTGCAGATGAAGAACTCAATAAAAGAAATGAAGAATGAAAGAGCCAGCTTAGATAATAGAGCTGACCAGTTGGAAGAAAGCATCAGTGACACCAAAGATAGAAATTTGGAAATGACAAAGATTGAAGAAGCAAGAAACTTGAGAGACTTAAGAGTTAAAAGAAATGAAAGACCTCTGCAAGAACTTTCTGACTCCATCAGAAAGTGTAATGTAAGAATACTGGGCATACCAGAAGGAGAAGAAAGGGAGAAGGGAACAGAGAGTATATTCAAACAAATAGTCTCAAAAAGAGACCTTCCCAAACTTGTGGAAAGAACTGGATCCTTGAATCCAAGAAGCAAATAGAACACCAAATTACCTCAACTGCAACAGGCCTTCTCCAAGGCACATTGTATTGAAGCTGTCAAAAATCAACGACAAAGAAAGAATACTCAAGGCAGCCAGGGAAAAGAAGACGGTAATCTACAAAGGAAAGCTCAGTGGATTATCATCAATTTTTCAGCAGAGACTCTATGAGCCAGGAGGCAGTGGACTGAAATATTGAAACTATTGAAAGAGAGAAATTATGAACCAAGAACAATATATCCAGCAAAGATATCCTTTAGATATGAAGGAGAAATAAGGACCTTTCCAGACATACAGAAGCTGAGGGAATTTTCTGACAGATGACCTGAACTACAAGAAATATTGAAGAAGGCTATTCGACCAGCACAAATAGGGATAAATTGTGACAGCAAGAACATAAAAGGGGGGAGAGTAAAGGTGTGAACTGGCATAAGGGAAAGAAGAAAATAAGCATGCTGAAGAAAATGGAATACTCTAAATGTGAAACTTTCATTTACACAAACTTAATGGTAACCACTGGAAAAAAAAAAAATCCAGAGCCGAAATATATAACATAATAAAAGAAGAAACAGAGGAAAAATCATAGGATACCAACACACTGAAATAATAGAAAACAACAAAAAGGCAGAGAAACAAAGAAAACATAGTCCTGTCAGAAAACCAAAGGTAGAATGATGGGAAATCCTCATATATCAATAATCAAGCTAAATGTAAATGGACTGAACTGACCAATAAAAAAGGCACAGAGGAGCAGATTGGATCAAAAAACTAAAACCAACCACATCTCAGTTACAAGGACAAATATAGACACAAAAACAAAAGAATGGGAATTGACATTCCAAGCAAATGGTATCCAGAGAAAAACAGGCATACCACACTGATATCAGATGAAACAGATTTCAGAATAAAAAAGATAACAAGAGACAAAAAAATGGGCATTTCTTAATGATAAAAGGGACTATACAGAAGAAGATATGGCGGTCATCAATATTTATGCCCCGAATCAGGAAGCACTGAAGTATACCAAGAAACAACTAATAGAACTAAAGGGAGAAATTAATCAAAAAACAATTATAGTAGGGGACATAAATATATCATTGACAGCTTTGGATAGATCACCCATACAGAAAATAAACAAAATTACATCAGCCCTAAATGATACATTAGATGAAATAGACATACCTGACATTTATAGAGAATTTCGTTCTAGCACATCTGACTATATATTGTTTTCTAGTGTACATGGATCATTCTCAAGGATACATCATATATTGGGACATAAAAGTAGCCTCAGCAAACTTAAGAAGATTGAAATCATACCAAGTATATTCTCTGATCACAAGGCTTTGAAATTAAACATCAACTGCAAAAAGAAAGGAGAAAAAAATCACAAATATGTGGAGATTAAACAACATACTTTTAAAGAACGACTGGGTCCAGCAGAAGAAATGACGGCAGAGATATAAAAGCTGACGGAGGAGTGGCTTCAACTTCTGGTGGAAGTGGTTTCTCACCCACCAGGCCTTAGAAGCTCAGAAAGAATTCCAAATATTCTACGTTATCCGAACAACACGTATCATGGCTACACTCAGACGACTCGTGAAGCCCAAGATGGTAAAAAAGAGAACCGAGAAGTTTATCTGGCAACAGTCAGACCGATATGTCAAAATTAAGCATAATTGGCAGAAAACCAGAGGTATTGACGACAGGGTGCTCAGAAGATTCAAGGGGCAGATCTTGATGCTCAACATTGATTATGGGAGTAACAAGAAAACAAAGCACACGCTGCCCCGTGGTTTTCGGAAGTTTCTGGTCCACTATGTCAAAGAGCTTGAAGTGCTTGCTGCTGATGTGCAACAAATCTTACTGTGCTGAGATTGCTCCCAACATCTCCTCAAGGAACTACAAAGCCGTTGCAGAAAGAGCAGCCCACTGGCCATCAGCGTCACCAATCCCAATGCCTGGCAGTGAAGAAAATGAATAGACAGCTTGTGTGGAAATTGTGTTCTAATAAAACCATAAAATTATTCAGATAGATAGATAGATAGATAGATAGATAGATAGATAGATAGATAGATAGATAAAATAAGGAATGACTGGGTCAAAGAAAAAAAAAAAAGAGGAGGGATCAAAATACACCTAGAAACAAATAAGAATGAAAATACATCCTACCAAAATTTTAGCGATGCAGGGAAAGCAGTTTGTATTTTTCCCCCTCCCCTCGGAAAGTAGTTTTAAGAGGCAAATTTATATCTTTACAGGCCTATCTTAACAAGAAACAAGAAAAATCTCAGATAAATAACCTTACATTACACCTTAAAGGACTTGAAAAAGAAGAACAAATGAAACTCAAAGTCAGCAAAAGGAAGGAAATAATAAATATCAGAGCAGAACTAACTGACATACAGAACAAAAAGACAATAGGAAAATTTAATGTGACAAAGAGCTGGTTCTTTGAAAGAATTAATAAAATTGACAAACACTTGGCTGGACTAAGATAAAAAGAAAGACACAAACAAACAAAATCAGAAATGAGAGAGGGAAAGTTATGGATGCCACAGAAGTACAAAGGATCATACAAGAATTCTATGAAGGATTATATGCCACCAAATTCAATAACCTACAAGAAATGGACAAGTTCTTAGAAACATATAGCCTTCCTAGGCTGAATCACGAATAATTGGAAAATCTAAAAAGATCAATCACCAGGAGGAAATTGAATCAGTCATCTGAAACTTTCCCAAAAGAAAAAGTCCGGGACCAGATGGCTTCACCAGTGAATTTTACCACACATTCAAAGAGAATCTAATACGTGTCCTACTCAAACTCTTCCAAATAATGGAAAAAGAGACAATACTCCCTAACTAGTTTTATGAGGCCAACATTACCCTGATACCAAAACCTGGTAAAGATAATATAAAAAAAGAAAATTATAGACCAATATCTCTGATGAACACAGATGCAAAAATCCTAAACAAAATTGTAGTAAATTGAGTGCAGCAATGCATTAAAAAGATTATACACTATGACCAAATGGGGTTCATCCCAGGGGCACAAGGATGTTTCAACATACACAAATCGATCAACGTGATACACAGTATAAACAAACTAAAACACAAAAATCATATGATTATATCAATAGATGCAGAAAAGTGTTTGACAAGATACAACTATTTGTGATTAAAACACTTAATAAAATAGGTATAGAGGAAATACCTTAATGTAATAAAGCTTATATATGACAAATTCTCAGGTAACATCATAATTGACAGTGCAAACTGAAGCCTTTTGCCATATCTTCAGGAACAGGACAGGGCTGAAAAGACATTCCATGTTTATGGATTAGAAGAATCAACATAGTTAAAATGGCCCTATTATCAAAAGCAATATACAGATTTAATGCAATCCCTGTCAAAATCCCAATGGCATTTTTCAAAAGAATAGAACAAAAAATCATCAGATTTTTGTGGAACCACAAAAGATCCCGAAAAGCCAAAGCAACCCTAAGAAAAAACAACAATGCTGGAGGTATCACACTCCCTGACTTCAGCTTGTACTACAGGGCCACAACTATAAAAATAATATGGAATTGGCAGAAAAACAGACACACAGATCAATGGAATAGAATTGAGAACCCAGAAATAAACCCACATAAATATGGACAGATAATTTTTGACAAAGAAACCAAAAACATACAATGGAAAAAAGACAGCCTCTTAGATAAATGGTGCTGGGACAATTGGAAAGCCACATGCAAAAGAATGCAACTAGACTGTTAACTGTTACTGTGTACCAAAATTAACTCAAAAGGGATCAAAGACCTAAACATAAGACCTGAAACAATAAAATGCATAGAAGAAAACATACGTACTAATTTTATAAACCTTGGGTTCAAAGAGCATTTCATGAATTTATCCAAAGGCAAAGAAAGTAAAAGCTAAAATAAATCAATGGGATTCTATCAAACTAAAAAGCTGGTACACAGCGAAAGAAACCATTGACAAAAAAAGAGGCAACCAACCTAATGGGAGAAGATTTTTGCAAACAATGCCTCCAATAAGGCACTAATATCCAAAATACATAAAGAATGCATACAACACAAAAACAAACAATCCAATTAAAAAAATGGGCAGAGAACATGAAGAGACATTTCTCCAAAGAGGACAAACAAATGGCCAAAAGACAAATGAAAAAAATGCTCAACATCACTAATCATCAGAGAAATGCAAATAAAAACCACAATGAGATATCACCTCACCCCAGTTAGAATGGCTATCATCAACAAGAAAAATAGTAACAAGTGTTGGAGAGGCTGTGGAGAAAAAGGAACCCTCATACACTGTTGGTAGGAGTGCAGATTGGTGTAGCTGCTATGGAAAGCATTGTGGAGGTTCCTCAAAAATTACCAATAGAATTACCATATGACTCAGGAATCCCTCTCCTGGGTATCTACCCAAAAAATCTGAAAACATTTATCCATAAACTCAAATGTGCTCATTTACAGTGGCCAAGAAATGGAAATAACCAAAATGTCCTTCTATAGTTGAATGGATAAAGAAGTTGTGGTATATATGCACAATAGAATAGTATTTGGTGGTAAGAAAATATGAAATTGGAGCATTTGTGACAACACGGATGAATCTTGAGATTATAATACTAAGTGAAATAAGTCAGACAGCAAAGGCAGAGAACCATATGATTTCACTGATATGTGGTATATGAACCAAAAACAACAAAAGAACAAGACAAACAAATGAGAAACAAAAACTCATACACAGACAATAGTTTAGTGGTTACCAGAGGGTAAGGGGGGAGAGGGGTTGTGGATGAGGGAAAAGGGCATCAAATATATGGTGGGAGGATACCTGAATCTGGGTGGTCAACACACAATGTGATTTGTAGAGGATGTAATACAGAATTGTATACCTGAAATTTATGTAACTTTACTAACAATTGTCACCCCAATATACTTTAGTTAAAGGAAAAAAAGATGTGTAAAACAGAAACAAAGAATAGTTGTCATAATAATAATTCCAGAGTAACAATGAAAAATTACATGTGCTAATTTAAAATCATGCTACCTCTCATATGGGAAACTCCATATGGTAGGTCCTGGAGAGAATAACAGAATTCATTTATCATGTATATGTCATTAACAGTTAATGATTCTTCCTAGTAAGGCAGGGTAGCCAGGTAATTTGCTTTCTTTCAGTATTTCTCTCTCAGACACACACACACACACACACACACACACACACACACACACACACACACACCCATAGACCATATATTATGAACCATAAAAATAAGCAACTTCTTTAAATGAATATTTTCATTTTTTATCCCTTCCCCGACTCCAAATAATGCAAATGATAGAAAAGGTATATTTATGAAACTTCATATAAATCATATCATAATTTCAAAATACACTAAATGTTGTAAAATAAAGATATGATCAATTATGTTACCTCCAAATATTAGACTTTTATGCAGCCTTTAAAAGTTATTATAAGGAGTATAAAAGTGATTATATAACAACACAGAAAAATCTTACATAGTATTAAATTAAAATGTTAATAAAAATTGTAACTACTGTGATAATTAATGGTTTGGTGACACATTGAAAAATGTTTAGGAGAAAATCCATTTAAATTGTGACATAATTGGTAAGGATGTGCCAGTTTTTCTTCATTTTTTTTCCAATTATTCCATAGTCACTGCATTGGTCTTATAATAAAAGATGCATTTATAGATAAAATTATTCATACCTATTCCTTCTACAGAAATCAATTTTTGAAAATATAAGGAATGTAAATCAAAGAGAGTGAGGAGGAGAGTTTAAAATAAATTCTGTGACTATGACCTTACTTTCCTTTCTTTCTTTTTTTTTGTCTTTAAAAATAATTTTTATTAGACATTTACACCCCTCACAAAGTGATAACACCCTCAAGTCTACTACCCCTCTGCATTGTACATAGCTATTACAATACCACTGAATATATTCCTTATGCTGTATGTTACATTTTGTGACTGTATTATGTATCCTGAATAATTTTGACTTTGGGGAAGAGCCAGAAGTCGCACTGTGCCAGATCCAGTGGTAAGGTGAATGAAGACGTGCGGTAATGTTTTTATTTGACAGAAATTGCTGTCTACCAGAAGCAATGTGTGACACAGAGTGTTGTCATGATGGAGGATGATTTAGGGCACACTTTAAAACACACCTTCTCTCAACATAGCTCACACCTGACTGAATGGGTCCAACAAGTTGAAACTTGTCATACACAGTTAGTAAAGTTCAATGTACCGCTTCCTGTATTGAAGATCCCTGCCTTTCCATTGGATGGCACTCGGCAGCACCAGTCACCATATTGTTTAATCACAATGGAAAGGCACCGTTTCACACATCGCTTTTGGTGTGGCAATTTCTATTAAATAAAAATATTACCACTGTGTTCTCATCCACCTTATTCACCAGATCTGGCACTGTGCAACTTCTGGCTCTTCCCCAAAGTCAAAATGACCATAAAAGATAAACGTTTTGAATAGATTCAGAACCTCCAGAGCTGCTTCAGAAAGTGGCAAGAATGATGGGGTCTGTGTGTTCAAAGTAAGGGGGATTAATGGCAATGTGTCTGTAATAAATTTTTTAAATTTAAACATTCACCATATTTTTTGATCACACCTTGTGTGTGTGTGTGTGTGTGTGTGTGTTTGTGTTTGTAGTTATAGTTGACATTCAATATTATTTTACATCAGCTTCAGGTATGCAGAGCAGTGGTCAGGCATCTATACATACAATCTATGAAGTGATTACCCCGAATATTATTGATTATAATCCCCATATTTATTTCACATCCCTATGACTAATTTGTGACTACCAAATTGTGCTTTCTATCCCTTCACCTTCACCCTCACCCCCCACCTATAACCTTTTGGTTTAGCCAGATTAATAGCTTCCATTATATTAAACATAAATATTTATCTAGTTAATTATAGTAAAATGTTATAATTATACAAGCATGCAAGGTGAATCTCTCTAAAAATAAATTCTTATTACAACATTGAAAATACACATTTGATAGTTTCAGAATGGATGAGCATCTTTTTTAAAAGCCAGTAATATAGGAAGTGACCACAGTATTAAAGCTCTTATTAATGTAAATAACAAATATTTCCCAGGTTTGAAGAGCAAAGACAATATTTTGTTTAATTTTGCACTATCAGGATTATCATTGAGCTTCAGTCTTTCAATCACTCAATTACCAACCATTTACTCAGCATCCACTATGTGCTGGGTACTGTTTTTAGGAAGGGGACTCACAAGGCACACAAGGTTACTGCTTTCCTGCATCCAGGATCATAGAGAGGAATCAATAAGGAAAATTACAGGTCAATAATTTCCCATAGTGATACTTGATATAGATATTATGGACACACAAAGAGACCATGAGGATTGTTTAAATTGGGAGTCAAGGAGGCCTTTTTGATGATGTGACATTCAATCTGAGACCTGAAGGAAAAGAAGGAGCCAAATGTGTAAAGATCTAGGGTGAGGACAGGGGAGGGAGAGTGCTATCAGGCTTTGGGGATGGCACCTGCAAAGTCCTCACGGCAGGACTGAGCTTGGCCAATATGAGGAGATCAGGAGGAGAGAGTAATAGACAAATATCAGACTGGGAAAGCTAGATGTTTTCCCAAGCGTATTAGGAAACCAAAGAAAATTTAAGCAAAGACATGCTATAGAAGGAAGAATTCATGTTGTCACAAATTTATTCCCACTGCTGTGCAGCGGCAGGATTCCAAGAGAAAAACTGGTTACAATGAATTAAATTACTAGACTACTGAATTAGTACAGATAAGAAAATACAGCAGCTTGCACTAGAGTGAATAATTTATCCTGGAGAAAGTGGGTAGATTTGGGATATATTTTAGAAACAGAAGCAAGAGTCCTGGCAGATTATTTGTATTTTGTAGGTAAAGGAAGATAAACTTTGAGATGGGTCCTTGATTGCAAGCTTTAGCCTGGTAGGTACTGTTACATTTACTTAATAAAGGCAATGGACACTTTCACTGGGGTGGTCATCCAGAGTGCTGTCAGATATTTAAGTATGAGATGTTTAGTAAACATTCAAGTACAGATATCAAGTATACAACTTGTATCTATATATATTTTGAGCTCAATGGACAGGTTAGGAGTGCTTTACAGATTCAAGTGTCAATGTTATATAAATTATATTGGATGAGATCACTTGAGCAGATAATGAAGAAAAAAAAGAGTAGAGGACCAGAAACTAAATCCTGTGGAATTCCAACATTAATGGTTTGAGCAGATAAGGAAATTAGCAGGGAAGGCTGAGGAAAAATAGCTATTTGTGTTAATAACATCACAACAAACAAAGGAAGAGTGTTTCAAGAAAGAGTCATCAAATGGGTCAAAGGCTGCTCTTGAGTCAGGTAAGAGTTGAATGTAGTGAGGACAGAATGATGAGCAGTGGATTCAGAAACTCATTGGTGATTTTGACAGAGAAATATAATTAGATTGGTCTAAAAAAATGGTGTGATAAGACATGAGAAAAAAAATAATAAATGAGAAAACTTTAGATGATATCTCCAAGATTTTTTTCTGTAACAGAAATTATACCATTATTACCAGTTTATATATAGTCTCAAGATGGTCAAAATAGTTGAGAGGCTGTGTAAGTCACACAGCCAGTGTCAGAGTTCCATATACAATGATCATTACATGAGATCATATTGTATGGAGGTTTTGCTTTGCATTTCAAATTTCTTCCTCCAAAAGATTTCAAATTGTGTTAAAAAGGTTTCATAAACTAATATGTTTTTCTAAATTTCTGACAGTGTGAAGGGTGGGCTGGGTAGGGATTTTATACTAGTTTTGTAAATAGAGAGATTGAAATGACCTGCTTTAGGATTAGCAGTAACCATCCTAGGGCACTAAATTTTCTTGTGAACATAATGCTACATATATTGTGTTGTTTTGATTATTTACATTCCCATTTCACTATGTTTACATTTTAAAAATAATGCTAACTTAAAATAAGAATAAAAATTTACATTTAAAATGAACTTTAAAAACTCCGCTACAAAGGTGAAATTTCCTTTAATATTTCTTTAATTCATCTCAGTTTATCTGCTCCCTAGTTTCATTGTATTTGGTTTATATTTTTTGTAGCATCAGATGTTAGACTGCATCTAATTTTCATCATCTTAATTTCCATAACTTGTTACACAACTTGATGAGGAAAAATGAGGAGTGGATTTTGTTTCTTCAAAAAAAGACATCAAAATGGCATGATATTACTGGGAATAGCAGTTCAAATTAATCAACTGTTTATTTTTTCTCTTATTGGCAGAGAAAAAGAGATAGGGCAGGGGGAAGAAAGATGGACAGACTCTGCACTTACATTGATCAGTGCTCAGAAAGAAAGAATGTGTTCCTTTAGGTCTGAATTATCAAGTGCATACTCAGATAGCAACAACATTGTACTCTGTGCCTCATTTAAATGCTCTTATTTCGTGTGTTACCTTTGTGCGATTATGCTTGCTTCCACATCTTCGGAGAAAATAATTAAAACACTCAATAATTCAGTCAGCTGGAATAAGCATAGAATTAAATCCTGCGGAGAAAATCCTCTTTACTGACGGAGAGGCACCGGAAGTGTAGCCCTCACACAAGGAGGTTTGTTTTCGTCCTCTAACAGAAACCCCGCGCTTTCTGAAACTTAACTTGTTTAGGCAGCTACAAGAAGCATGTGTTTGTCTACATTTGTCAAAGGAAAGGGAAACTTTGTTTATCACAATCCTGAGCAATCCATCTAGTTCCTCACGGACCATAAAGTAAAACAAACCCTTTCCACATTAGCCGCAAGTTAACAAATATCCCTAGTAGGTTTGTGTGTTTCAGTGAGGCCCGGTGGCTTCTTCAGACGTGGTTTGAGAGACACCCTCACACCTTCTGACAATGCCTCTGTTCAAAAGGCCTGATAGAGGATGTTGAGGGCGTCTTTCCGTGGCGAGCATAGCCTACGTGTGCAGCTCCACATAGCGTTCGCCGCCTGAAATGAGTCCAACACTGCTAGTTCTCTTCCAGCTAGAGCCCTGAAGCGCGCAGTGCCGGCTGGCTGCCACCCTAGGGAAATGAAGGCATCGATGCGGAAGCGAAATGGCTCAAAGTCTAATGAGAACACGGGCTTTTAGTGTGAGTAAATAATTTGCCTGTTGGATTTTCATTCCCAATCACGTTTCGCCTCAAGGGAACAAGCTGGGTCTTCTTTCTGGCTGCCACCCGCGCCCGGCTCGACCTAGCTCGCCTGGCCTCTGCTCAGCCAGTGGCTGGGAGAGAGCATTACCTCCAGGAGGCAAGGACAACCCACCGGAATCAGCGGTTCCACACCAGCAGGCGCGCCCTAATCCTTGGTAAAAGCTCGAGAGGAAACAGTACTCCACCCCTTATGACTGCCCCTCTACGGTCAGAAATCGAGGAAAAGGAATCTGAGCAATTCACAGGAAGGGGAGGCCAGAGACCGCGCGGTCAACCGCTTTGCTATTGCCCTGGACAAATTAGTGTTTCCCTTCACCTTCACCCCCGCACTCCTAGTCATTCTTTTTCGAATTTACTCACAAGTCTACCAACAATCTTCTGGACTGCGCACGTTCGGTGCCTGAAGAGACGGGCTGTATTATGACTCCCCTTCTACTACATTTTCCCTCTTTACTACACGAAGCTTCGAGCATCTCCGTGGACACGATTTTGATCAATTTTTCAAGTTTCAACGTTGTTTCAACATTGTGTATATCAAGTTCCCAATCTCACACCGACTGGAGTCTGCATCTGTTGCTGAGTGGTAGCACAGCTATCGGTGACTGCCCTGGAGACCACCCACACAAACCCTTCCTTTTGTTCGATTGTTAAAAGCAGGTGGGGCGGGCAGAAGTAGGGGCCTGTACCGAGCGGGAGCGAAGAGTATGCCAGGTCTGGGGAGAGCACAGGCTCCGGACCTGGGAGTCTTCTAGAGGGCAGCATGGGAGGGGAAATGGGCTGAAACCCCGGGCATAGAGCCGGTTGCGTTGGGAATTGTTCTGTCATGAAAAAGGCGGGGATGGTGGAGCCCTCCTACTGCCTTTATTCATTCCTTATTCGATCCTTTGTGAAATCAGCTTCTTCCCACCCTATCCCCCCAGCCCTCTCCGCAGGAGCCTGAGTTGTGGGTGGCTAGAGAGCACTACCCTGGGAATGCAGCGTCCAGAGGCTCCCGGTTCTCCCAGCTGCTTCTCGAGACTCCCCGAACACTGACACTCACACGAACAGAGTCCGGCTGGATCCTCTTAACTGTTTTGCAACGATTCGGAACAATTCAGCACCATTTTAAAAGGTAGCAAAGCCAAGATACCTTTTCTTTCGTTCGTCCTCTGTCTTTTTATTTTTTCACAACAACTTGTCGTTTCTGCTTGGAGGGTCTAAGAAGAATCCATGATCTCTTTACCTTGTCTAATCTAGGAATTTCAAATTGGGCTTCTCAGAATTTAAATGAGGTCCCCATAATTGGTAATCAACATTTGGAGCCTTCCAAAATAGTCCTTTCCATTTCATGTAATGAGAGAGCCAAAGAAGCTCTGGCTTTTCTATGGTACATAATACGTATTCAATATAGCTCTCTCTCTCCCTCCCTCTCTCTGTCTCCCTCCCTCTCTCTCTCTCTCTCCCTCTCTCCCACTTCCTCCTCCCCACCCTCGTGCGCATGTGCACGCGCGCGTGTGCGTGCGTTTCTTTTCATTTGGAAACTCGTTCAGAGCCACTGAAAAGTCTGGAGAGGCTTAAATATGATTTCCCACGGATTCCTACTTCCACGTCAAATAATGTCCGGAAACGTTGCCACCAAATAAGTATGAGAATATTATTTTGGAGAAACAATTAACCCTTGTCAAAATATAAGGCGCGAGGAGAAAAGGTGAGACTGGACGACAAGGAAACCCTTTGCATTCGCTGGTGGAGGAAAGTGCAATTTGGGGACAGGCTGGAGGGGTGTTCCGTGACACATACTTCAGCACCGGAGGGGATGGACAGCATCTGCAGAGCAGGCTGCAGCCACGGGAACAGAACTGCGCTGCCGTTGCCACTGCTGCTGCCCTTGCTGCCACTGTCGTCGCCACGGGCAGCTGGGCTCCCTGCTCCTCACAGCTAAAAGGCGGTGCCTCCTAATACCCCATCGTCCCTCCTCCCCTTCCTTGATAAACGAAAAGTAGGCCTCCTTATTCACCTGCTATAACTGTCTACAGGGCTGTGAGGAGTACTCTAGTTCCACAGATTAAACCCTCAGCCGCACCTCCAAGAATAATTTTCTATAGGGGGCTGAGAGAAATGCAAGCAGAAGAGTTCAAAATTCTTAAAGGCTCTGAGAAATCATGGATTCTGAAGTAGAGGTCGAAATGCTTAAAGGCCCACTCATTTTGAAATAAACAAAATATTCATGGGAGAATTGCAACCGTTTGGGGAATAGCTTTGTGAGAGGAGGTTCCAGAACTACTCAAAACCCCACGTTAGAGAAACTGAAAGACTTCTAATTATTTTACTTGGCAGGTAAGTGATAACACTATTTTTTTTCTTATTTACAGCTCTAATGACTTTTTTCAAGATTTTAACAGAAAGATTATAAACAGCATTATTTTTCCTTGTGGATTAAGGAGATGAGCAACTTGATTTTTAAATGATCGTTCTCGCAACATTATTTTAGGAAATCTCTTGCCTAATAAAATAGTTGGATATTTTACTTCTCTGAAGTCCCTTATGTGACAAGAATATGGAAAATTACCTATATTGGCTTACATAATTATAATAATCTCTTAGTTGGGTATTTTTCATATTGCTGATCTAACAAAATTTTGAAGTTGTGTATGTCTTTTCCCCCAAAACAAATATAACCTGGCGTTTTGTAAGAGGGTTTATTTTTTTGTCTTACGTATACAGTTTAAAGTAATCTTGTCTGTGTTATATAGTTTGTAAGACTCTAAAAGTCACAAGTAGGCACGGTTTAACCACACCTTCTGTTGTGCTTTATATAATTTACCAAACAATGCACAGGAACAAATATGTGTACATACACACCAAATCTCTCTCTCTACCCGAAACTCCAAGTATGCCTACACCTATAGAATCTTACCTAAAATACACACATTTTTATTTAGCATTGTCTTTCCAGTCTTTTAAAGCTAAAGTCTCCTTGCTCAAACCACATTTGCCAGAAGGCAGAAAATGAAAAGCTTTAGTGTGCCTTTGTAGGAGAGCTGGGTTTTGATAGCATTCTGACTTCTTAGTTGTACAAAATACATTTGTCGTTGAAATCCAAAAAGTGGTAGGGGAAAATAGGTTCTTGACAAATCATAACCTTTAAAGTGTTCATTAAACCTGTTTTCTGTTGATTCTTATTTCTGGAGTCTTCCCCTGGAGCTTAAAACTATAGTCTTTCATAGTGACCTTGACAAGCATTCTACTTTAATAAAAAGGGTTCATTGGGTAAAGGCAGTGATACAAATTTATAGCCCGTGTCTGACATTTCACTAAGAGCTTAATCAATTCCAATAAGCATATTCAATTCATTGGAGTGTTGACTTGCAATGATGGACTTTTACAGCCATGTAAATACATCTGATACTATATGTATAACCAACACTGTGGAAAGAATTTACCCCTTTGAAAAATTACAGTTCAATTTCAACACAAAAAAAACCTCTGAGGCAGTTAAGATGCTATTTGTTGGTGGGCTGATGGGTCCTTGTTTTGTGATGGCTGAGAGTAGCAATTACACTGTAAGAAAAAAGATCATTTTTGTCTGTCACTTACCACTTACCATGAACCTACTTGCATAGCAGAAAGGGAACAGAGGCATTTATGTCATTGAGCTGCTTCGGGGCTGTATTGCCCTATATAGGTCAGAAAGATAATCTGAGGAAGAGAAAATGTACCATTGATTTAGATTCCTTCTTAGGAGAACTACGATGTGCTTCTAACTCAACCTGATTTTTTTCCCTCTAATCTGAGAGATGTGAATGGTAAATTACCACATGAGATAATTAATGATGTTTTAAGACACTTACAGTATATTGTTAGACTGATATATTGGTTGTCAATTAACATACACGGACTCTGTGGCTGGCATCTCACAAAATGAAAACAGAGACTAATGTATTCCAGGAAGCATACCTGTGGGTACGTGGTTACAGTTAACCTTCTTAGTGGTAGGGAGGGCAGGATTTCTTTATGTGTGGCTGAAACTACACAAAGTTATAGTTACCTTTGCCTAATCCCTTTGGCGATTAGTGATAGAAATAAATAACTTTAATTCACCCTTCCAAGCTCAGGCAAGATACATGGAAGCTCATGTCAATACTTATCTTTGGGGAAATGTGCTCATATTGAGATGGAGTTTTGTCAAGTAATCCCCATTACCCACCTCCTGCCAGAAAAAAAAAAAAAAAAAGAGTGGATGAGTTAATAAAACAAAATCTTTTTTTTGCACAGAATCACCTGTCTTAAAGCTTTATTCTAGAATATCCATATCCTGTTAAAGCAAGCTGTTCGTTTTTATAATTGTTTTGGTCCCTTAAGGAAAACTGATGCATGAGGTTTGCAGAGTACCAGACATAATGCTTCAACATCCCCTCCCCCATGAGGGTGGTGATGGTGTTGGTGATGGGTAAATCATTTTGTTGGTAGGGTAAAGTGTGGTTGACTGTTGCTTATATGTCAGACTGAAAGGAGAAAAGTGAAATAGGATTGCATAATAGGAAAATATAAAGTGTATCTGGGACCGGAGGATAAATAGAAATGAGCCCTAGAATCTGTTCAGTTGCTTTTCTTCTTTTAACAAAAAATAGTGTGTGAAGAGTGGAACAGGAAGTTATGGCCTGAATCTTTAAACTATAACATATTATAAAAACACCTCTTATTTAACTTGTTGTGTAGACAATCTAAACATTAACTGGATATTCTAATATAATTATTGATACTATCAGATCATATTGGATTTGAATGTTAAGAGTTTGCTTTTAGAATTGTTTCTTTGGGTTTGAACCAAGTTATATACATATTTATTTAAAAATATAAAATATGAGATGATTATTATTGGAATTTAAGAAGGCCCTCAGTAATTGACTTTGTGTGTGTGTGTGTGTGTGTCATTCAAAAGATGTATATTCCAGGCAATCAACTTGCTTATTCATCTAAGTCTAACAAGCAAGGCAAAACCCACTAGTGAAAAGCATGTTGTAAACTAGAAATTATTTCTATAGTCATCTCAGTTTCCCAGAAATCGTACAGTGAGTCATAGAATAGAGAGAGACCTCTTATTTAATATGTTCTTCCTGTTTAGGAGAAGAGTTATACATGGCATGTGTTGAAAGAGACAATATACTGCAGTATAAATATGTTATGCATCTTGATATAGCAGAACAAGTCCTTTTTGACAGTCAAAAGATTAGGATTCTTGAACTGCTTGCCATTAGATCTTGGACAAACCACTCAAACCAATAAAATTTAATTTTTCTTCTCTAAAAAGGGATACTTTACCTCCCAATTAAGGCACAATCCTCTTTATACAGTCAACACCTAAGTATTTGTTGGATGAATGAACAGATGCCTACTCTGTAGAATATTGGAAAGTCCCAATATGATGCTTTTGAGAGTGTTTTGGAAACTTAAGTGCTATATCTTTGAGTTATTATAAATAATCTCCAATACCATTAATTTCTTCATTTATCAGAAAATTCCCTGCTAATTACAATATGGTGGGCATGCCTCATACATTTAAAAGCTCTCAGTGTAGAGAATATATTTTTGTGTTAATTAGCATCAATTTTCTTATATCTCTTAATGGAATAAATATTTCAATGGAGCTAGGAGCTGGTTTAAAAGTATTTATTATTCAAAATTGACATCACATTTGATAGTGATCAGCATATCACAAGTTCATTTTAACTCTTTCATTTTTACCTTAAATGAATCAATGACTGCCTTTGTGTCATAATTTCCTGGTTTATAAAGAGATTAGTATTTATTATTATTTATTTCAAGAAGGAAAAAAGACAACATTAAGTGGACTTAAAAACTCAAAATTTAAAAATACAACTGGGAAGCTTTTTGATTTGCTTTCTAGCTAATGAAGATGGAATGAAGTGTGAACAACATGGGCCTGATCTATGGGGATACCCTGGACATGCTGTAAAGACATATTGACTTAGTACAGAGCTTAGGTTCTATTCGTAGATGTCCTCAAGAGATCTCATGTGTTTATTTATTTTTTTCATCAGTTGAAATTTTAAAAGTGACTATGATTTTTTAAATGTAATTTTTAAATTTTTAGATTTTCCCCATAGATCAGGCCCATGTTGTCCACACTTCATTCCATCTTCACTAGCTAGAAAGCAAATTTTAAATTTAGTCTGCATAGATTTCTACAGTAGCACTAAAAATATACTGCTAGTGTGTTCAGAATATCTAAATTATTGTTTGGTGTTATAGTCATTTCCAATATAGTTGTGTGATTAAACTATTTGACTACCAGAGATGCAAAATTATATAATTACCTAGCTAGTGATAGAATTTTGAGATTTTTAGTTTTTTTTGGTTTTATTTGTCATCACTTATCAAAAAAGAAAAAAAAAAGGAAAGAAATAACAGAATGGAAAATAGAAAAAAAAGAAAGTGAAAGGTCATTAAAATAATGTCATGTGACCAAGAGCTTTATCTTTGAATTATTATATGAAGCTTGTTCAGCACATTCTAACATTCAAAGTGTTAGAAGATCATCTTAGATTTTCCTGAATTCGGTCTTCAAATTCTCAGCAAAGCTAAAGTAATAGTATTTATCTATTTTTTTAAATAAAAGAATCATTAAACCCATGCATTAGGATAGGGGCTAATTCTTTATCGCTTCACCACATTTAATGTACATACTTGCAGAAATTTTTAAAAATAAAATTTGTGAAGTAGTTACGACTACATTTATATTTACCAAATATATTACCATTCACTCAATATTTCGAATATTTTAATTGTTTAAGGAATAAATGCTTACTTAATAAATCACTAAGTAAATTAACAGAAAGAAGGGATCTTTTAGAAATCATATCAGAATTTTAACAGTAATCCGTGGGCAGCTCAATGGCTCAGTTGGTTAGAGTGTGAACTCTCAACAAGATTGCTGGGCCCTCCACAACTAGATTGAAGGACAATGACTTGGAGCTGATGGGCCCTCAAGAAACACACTGTTCCCAATTTTTTAAAAAATCCCAACAACAACAACAAAAACAATAATCTGTTACACATATAAAACTTGAAAAGAATAATGCATTCTCCTGGAATCTTCTCAAAGGGATCCATATTGAGAAGTACCATAAGTATCTGAGATTAATAAATTTAAGAAAGTCCTTAAGAAAACAGTATTGCATGGCTAAAAATACATGAAACACATACAAATTTTCTTTCAGTCAAATATAGTTTCCTCATCAGCTGAATATGTATGTGATCTTGTGTAAATCACTTTATCTTAATTAAATAGCTCATTTGTTTTCTTGATCATCTTGAGAAATTATTATGCCAATTAGAAAACAAAGAAATATCTATAGGTTTAGTTGACCTCAAAAACTTTTCTTCTTCTTCCCTCAGACCATTTCTATCATAACCGTTCCCATGGTTTTATGGTGGGAAGTATGAGATTTAGGATCAGATAGATCTGAATTTCAATCCTGATTTACAGACAGGATGCATTAACTATGCAAACCTGGGCAAGGAATGAATCTCTTTATTTTCATATGTAAAACAAAAGAAAATTTCCACTTCAATATGTTGTTGGGAACAGTTAATATAACAGGGTATAGAAAATGGCTCATGCACTGCCCATACACAGAAGGAAATTGGTGAAGTTGATGTTTGTTATTACTTAACTTGTTAGGCCAGTCTGGGTATTGTGGTTCTGAGTCTCACACAGTTGTTCTCTTCATATTTCTTCAGATAAAAACCTGTGTCATATATTGTCTTCCAAAATATACAGTGCTCACTTCTACATAATTCTTTTATTCATGCTTCATCTTAAATCGTTTCCTTTTCTGTTTTCTTATTCAAGCCTACATCTCCTTGCATGGATTGCAAATTCAAATGGCCATAGGGCCTTAGGTAAGCTAATTAGCGTGGCTGGTCAATGGGGCCTGCAGCAAACTGCAGAGAGAAATCCCCCAAGAGGGTTCCTGATTCTCAGCTCTCCTTGATTATAGCAAAACCTGGGAACTAAAAACATAATTTTGTGTAAAATTTCCTCATTTTCACCTAATCTAATTAAATTTTTTTTTTCAATAAAAACTGACTACAAGGTGGACTCAGTACACAGGATGCTTCTGTATCTTGTAGCCTGCAGAACCGTTGCTTTTCTGTTTTCAGTGGCATTTGCTAAAACCCAATAGTGACTTATTTAGTCAGTCTTTTTCCAGTCCTCTATGGTTTTAACTAAAAATGGGAGAATGAACCATGACTTGGCAAAAAACCTAATCTTAATATCTTTTAGAAATTTCCCAGAAATAAATCTCAAAAAATCATGAGTGGCTGAGATGAAATAGATACACCCTTTCTCTGAATGGTCAAAAATATTGTCGGGGAAAAAAAGAGTCCATAGAATAAATAGGAATGAAGATGGATCAACACTTTAATAATGTGTTTTACTCGTATTTCAGCATCTCTTCCCACTAGTTGAATTGTTTTAGGAGGTACTGCCCAAAACATTAACAAATGCTGAAGATTTCCAATGAAAATTTTTTGAGAAATAAGCAACTCTATCACACACAATTCATTTTTTGTGTGAAAATTAAATTTAAATCTTATCCCAACTTTATTTCTTTGAACTTATTTTTTGAGGTATGTATAAAAGAAGTACAATCATAGAATGATCAGTTGAATAAAACCTAGAAATAATTTACATTGTTTATGTATACACTCATATAAAGCCCCAGTTAGGCTATTTTCTCCTGAACAGAATTAACAAAACTCCAAATGAAATGTAGTTTCTTCCTTCAATGTGTAGTTCCAAAATATTTACATAAGAACTTTATTTCAGTGTGCTTAGCTGAGCCAAATCACTGAACTTTTTCAAGTTCATCACTGATACGTATTAAGAGATCGACTCCTTGGAGCAAAATGGTGCTCAAATGGATAAAAGTTCTGAGCATTAATCTGAGACTATATTATAAATATTCTTAATGAACATAGAAGTTGAACACTTGGAACAAGGCTGATATGTGGCCAAAAAGAAAAAAGAAAAAAGAAGTTTGGCATCTGATGAATTACTTAGTATTTCTTTTTGTAACAAATTAAAGCTGTCTGGCTTCTAACAAAGAGCTTGTGAGCTGTATGGCAGTATTTTGAACAAGGAGATCATTTATAAATGCAGGCTTTATATTTAGGAAATGATTACAGGATGCAGCTGCAGGCTTTGATGACTTTTAATAAAGCACGTTATAAAGTGAAATAGCAATACATGCTTAACAGATGATATTGATTCAACACATTATGGAACATCATTAAATTTACATACTGGATTGTTAAAGCAATATATGTGTTCCTATAATACCGGTGGTTTTGAATTTTTCTAGGATATTTTGAAGAGAAATTCAAGGCAGGTTAGTTTTTATTT
Organism: Rhinolophus hipposideros; assembly: GCF_964194185.1. Classification (NCBI taxonomy): domain Eukaryota; kingdom Metazoa; phylum Chordata; class Mammalia; order Chiroptera; family Rhinolophidae; genus Rhinolophus; species Rhinolophus hipposideros. The sequence continues at coordinate 47,874,768 of NC_138059.1, forward strand.
TTTTAAAGGATGTACCAGAATTTATTTAACCTGACTCTTTTAAATGACTATTACTCTTTACTCAATGTTTTGTTATTATAATAAGTAATGCTGAAATCAATATTCTTATTACACATGCATTTGCACAAACGTTCCCTACATCCATTTGTTGTCACCTGACTTTGCTTGTGGAACATGCAACGATCATATTGTTTAAACTTGATGTATTCATTCTTATGTATCATTTCTGGGCTTTGTTTTATGCTTTAGAAATATCTTCTCCACTCCAAAATTATAGAATAAAAATGATTCATCCATGTTTCCTAGCAGTACTTTCATTGTTTTACTTTTACAGTTCATGCCTGGCTGAGCCCCTGCAGAATATATATATATATATGAAGTCTGCTCGGGAGCCAAGGAACTGCTCTGAGAAGCCCTGGCCTGAGTTCCTGTCTAGAGAAGTTAATTTTTTTTTTATTAGTTTCAGGTGTACAAAACATTGTAATAGTTAAACATTTATATGCCTCACAAAATTATAACCCTGCTCCCTCAATCTACTACCCCTCTGACATCATATACAACAGTTATAATTCCATTGACTCTATTCCCTATGCTGTACTCCACATATAAAATTATAGTTGACATTCAGTATTATTCAGCTTCAGTTTCAAGTGTACAGCGCAGTGGTCAGGCATCTACACTATCCATGAAGTGGTATTCCTAAGAAGACAAGTGCTCATCTGACAGACTACAAAATCTTTACAACATTATTGATTATATTCCCCAAACTGTCTTTCATATCACTGTGGCAATATTGTGGCTACATATTGTGCTTTCTAATCCCCTCACCTTATCCCTGATCCCCACCCCTCTCCCATCTACCAACCATCAGTTTTTTCTCTATATCTCTGAGACTATTTCTGTTTAGTTTGCTCATTTCTTCTGTTATTTAGATTCCACATATATGTAAGATCATATGGTATTTGTCTTTCTTCATCTGACTTATTTCACTTAGCATAATGTTCTCTAGGTCTATCTATATCATTGCAAATGGTAAGATTTCATTCTGCATAGCCGAGTAATACTCCAAGAGACAGGTTAAATTTTAATGAATGGGATAGTGTATCTAGCTCTGCTAAACCAATACAAATTTTATTTATTTAATTGGTAAAGTAAATAAGCTGAAAGTTCTTAAATTTCTATAGCATATAGAATTATAAAACAAGATTCATATGTTAATATATGAAGATATAATTTTCCAACTTTTTTTTTTATTAAAAAAGTATAGTGGACATATAACATAATATCAGGTTGAGGTGTACACCATAGTTGTTCAACATTTATATAGCTAAAGAAGTGATCACCATAGGTCCAACAATCCTCTGACATCATACCATGCTATCACAATGTCATTGACTGTATTCCCCATGCTGTACGTTACATCCTCATGACTTATTTGTTTTATACCTGAAAATTTGAACCTCTTATTCCCCTTCAACATCCCCACACTTTTTTTTTAAGTCTGCCTCTTGTGTTTTTTTGTTTGTTTGTTTGTTTGTTTTTTGTTTTTGGTGTTTTTTTTTTAAGATTTTATTGGGGAACGGGAACAGGACTTTATTGGGGAAAGTTTGTAATTCCAGGCCTTTTTTCCAAGTCAAGTTGTTGTCCTTTCAGTCTTAGTTGTGGAGGACGCAGCTCAGCTCCAGGTCCAGTTGCCGTTTCTAGTTGCAGGGGGCACAGCCCATCATCCCTTGCGGGAGTCGAACCGGTAACCTTGTGGTTGTGAGGACGCACTCCAACCAACTGAGCCATCCGGGAGCTCAGCGGCAGCTCAGCTCAAGGTGCTGTTCAATCTTAGTTGCAGGGGGCAGAGCCCACCATCCCTTGCGGGACTGAGGAATTGAACCGGCAACCTTGTGATTGGGAGCCCACTGGCCCATGTGGGAATTGAACCAGCAGCCTTCGGAGTTAGAAGCATGGAGCTCTAACCGCCTGAGCCACCGGGCCGGCCCCCCACACTTTGTAATTGTTCAATTACAGTTAACTTTCAGTATTATTTTATATTAATTTCAGGTGTACACATAGTGTGGTTAGCCATTTGTATGGCTAGTCTAGTACTCACTAGAAGTGATCCCCCTGACTACCTGGCACTATACATAGCTATTACCAGTGCTACCATATAGGACAATATTCCCTATGCTTTACTTTCCATCCCCATTTTTTAATTTTTTAACTACCAATTTTTTACCAATTTTTTTAACTACCAATTTGTACTTCTTAATCCCTTCTACTTTTTCGCCCACTCCCAAGCCCCCTCCCAGCTGACAATCTTCAAAATGTTCTATTTTTTTTTTGTTGTTGTTGTTGTTCTTTAGATTCCACCTATAAGTGAAATCACATTGCATCTGTCTTTCTTTATCCAACATACTCCATTCAGTACAATACCTTCTAGGTCCATCCATGCCACCGCAGATGACAAAAACCCATTCCCTACCATGGCCGAGCAGTATTCCATTATATATGAGTATATATACCACATACACCTACTCTTTATCCATTCCTCCTTCCATAGGCATTCAGGATGACTCCACAGCTTAGCTATTGTAAATAATACTGCAGTGAACATATGGAATGTACCCTTAAGTAGCATTTTGGGTTTCTTTGAATAAATACCCATAAGTGGGATTACTAGGTCCTTCTCTGTCTCTTGTGGAAGCCTTTGTTTTAAAGTCTATTTTGTCTGTTATAAATATGGCTACTCCAGATTTTTTTGCCCCCATTTCCTTTTTCTTGCAATAACTTTTTCCATCCTTTTACTTTCAGTCTGTGTGTGTCTTTCAATCTGAAGGGAATCTCTTGTAGACAGCATATGTAAGGGTTTAGTTTTCTTATCCATTCAGCCACCCTATATTTAATCCAAATTAAATTTAGAGCATTTAATCCATTTACATTGAAAGTAATTGTTGCTAGCTATCTATTGCCATTTTCTTATTCATATTTTTTATTTACTTTTTTTCCATCTTAAAGAAGTCCCTCTAAGATTCCTTGTAATACTGGTTTGGTGATGATGAACTCCTTTAACTTTTTCTTGTCTGGGAAGCTCTTTATCTGTCCTTTGATTTTAAATCATAACCTTGCTCAGTAGAGTAGTCTTGGTTGTAGATACTTACTTATCATCATTTTGAATATTTCCTGCCACTCTCTTCTGGCCTGCAAAGTTTCTGTTGAGAAATCAGCTAACAATCTTATGGGAGCTCCTTTATAAGTTACTAGTAGCCATTCTCTTGCTGTTTTTAGGATTCTCTTTTTTTCCTTAATTTTTGACACTTTAATTATGATGTCTTGGTGTAAGCCTGTTTGGGTTCATCTTGCTTGGGACTCTGTGCTTCCTGGGCTTATATGTCTATTTCCTTTGCCAGGATAGGAAAATTCTCAGTCAATGTGTCTTCAAATAATTTCTCAATCCCTTTCTTTCACTCTTCTCCTTCTAGTATCCCTATGATGTCAATGTTGTTATGCTTGATGTTGTCTCAGAGGTCTCTTAAACTATTCTCTTTTTTTAAATGTATTTTTTTTCCTTTTGCTCTTCTGATTGGGTGTTTTCTGTTACCTTGTCTTCTAAACAGCTGATTCAGTCCTCTGTTTCATCTACTCTGTTGGTCATTCCTTCTAGTGCATTCTTCATTTCAGTTACTGTATTCCTAACTTCTGACAGGTTCTTTTTGTTTGTTTGTTTCTATGTCCTTTTTATGCTTGCGATCTCTTTGTTGAAGTTCTCACTGAGTTCCTCGAACATCTTTATAACCAGTGTTTTGAACTCTGGTAGGTTGCTTGCCTCCGTTTCATTTAGTTTTTGTTCTTGAGTTTTCCCCTGTTTTTTCATTTGGGATACATTTCTCTGTTTCCTCATTTTGGTTGCCTCTCTGTTTGTTTCAATGTATGAGGTAGACCTGCTATGTCTCCCAGTCTTGCACATGGCCTTATGCAGTAGGTGCCTCATGGGGCCGACTGGCACAGTTTCCCTGGTCACCTGCACCGGGTGCTCCAGAGATGTACCTTGTGTGTGTGTGGGGGGGATTGTATTTGAGCCTTAGTTGCTATTGGCACATAAGTGGGTGGGATTGACCCTCAGGTTGACTGGCTGTGGGATTTGGCCATGTCCACAGCTTATGGACTGCTGTGTGGGAGTGCTCACCTCATGAAGTAGGAGTCCCCCTCGTGGGCTCTTGTGCCTGTTGAGACTGCCCTTTTTGTGTGCCACTTGTGGGGCTAATTGGGTGATGCTCTGCTGTGGTCAGAAGCTAACCTCCAAGTATGTTGGTTTTGGGGCCTCTTGGGAGGGGCTCTGGTGTAGGCCTTAGCCAATCACTGCCTGTGACTGGCTGGGGACTACGTGATAGGATCTACAAAGTGATCGATGGTTGGTTGCTGCCTGTGCTGGACCTGGAGGTAAGTGAGAGAGACCATGCTGTGAACCAGGGACATCTGTCACCAGTATCGGGTCTCAGGTAGCTCCACAAAAAGCCAGGACACACTTAGGCCTGCTGCCACCTGCCAGCGCCTGTAAGATTCAGCCACTGATCAAATTTTTTATGTTATGGAGTTGGGTGTGGTGAGGTCTCAGTGAGTCACTGGGGTGGAGCAAGTGGAGCTCATGAGACCAGTTCAGATTCAGATTTTCCCATGGTCATGGGGGAGGGCTCAACACAGGAAAGATGGCACCCATCTGCTGGCTGCATAGTAGGAGGACCCCACATAGGGAAAATTCCTCCACTCCTTGCCGTGAAACCACACAACTCAGTCTTTCCCTGTATTTCTCTTATGCCCCCAAGTCACTTCCCTCTGCCAAAGCCCCAGGTGAGTGCCTGGGAGTCAATCTGTGCAGACCCTTTAAGAGGATGTCTAGTTTTCCCACAGTCTTCTATCTCACCCAGATAGTCAGAATCCCCACTGTTTTTCACAGCCAGATGTTGGGAGCTTCTTTTTCTGGTACCAGTACTCCTAACTGGGGAGCCTGGGGTGAGGCTTCAGTCTCTTATTCCTCTGTGGAGAACCTCTGTGGCTGAGGCATCCCTCCCAATTTTCTTCTGCCACACAGAGGTTTGGGGCTAGCCCATTTTGTGTCTGCTCCTTCTACCAGTCTCGATGTGGCTTCTTCTTTTTACCTTTAGTTATAAAATTTCTGTTCAGCTAGACTTCAGATGGTTCTCCAGGTTGATTGTTCTATACTATAGTTGTAATTTTCATGTGATCACAGAATCAGGCAAGCACAACATTTATCTACTTCACCATCTTGCATCTCTCTATTCCAAACACTTTAAACTCTTATGTTTTTCATAAAGAAAGGTGAATGTCACTTTGTAAAAAAAATACATTTATTAGAAATAATTTGTGTTCAGCACTTTGCTGGCATTGCCAAAAATTCTAAATTTCAATGTCAAGTGGCTGGAATACTGATAAATAGAAGCAAATACAACTCATAACTCACAAGTGTCTGGACAAGTATTTGTAGGTCACCTTATGCAGAATGAGACAGTATAGATTACTTTTAAAGACTAAGCTTTGTCTCTGATCTCAAGAAGGTTGGAATCCAATGAGTCAAAACAAGAATATATAGAATCATAAAGTCATTACAAGGTAGAACTGTAAATGTACTCATAAATTATCAGGTTAGGAAGCCGATAGTAATAGTAGTAATACATACTGAAAAGGTAGACAATATGCAGGAGAACATAAAGGATTTTAAACAAATAATACAATCTTAAACTCTGGCTTTTCACTGATGAATGATAGTTTTATACCAATTATTTTTGCTCTGGTTTTTGATATGCAATAGGTATAAAACAATAATATTTTTCTAAGAATTAAAGTGAAAGTTTAAATAATTCAATAATGCTCTCACAAAATTATTGATTTTCTAAGAAGTAATTTTAGTTAATGTCATGTTTACTTGATTTTATAATCTTGCACACATTCTATAACAAAAAATGATATGCAAATTTTAAAAATCAACACACAATATATGCGAATGTAAAATATTTCAATTTATAATAGAAGTTCATAAGTATATTTACAAGAAGTTGACCATATATTATTTCACAAAGCAAACCATGCCAAATTCAATGTTTAAAATTCTAAGAGCATAGTCTTTGATTAGTACCACATAATTAAAAATGAATTAAAATAAAAAAGTATTTCCAAGAAATGGTGCTGGAACAACTGGACATCCATATGCAAAAATAAATCTAGAAGTGACATCAGAAACATGGTGGTGTGAGGGGTGCCCCTTGATCTCCCTCCTTGAAGTGTCAAGTTGAACCTCTATAACTCAACGAAGGATTCCCTATACAACACAAACCCATCTGAGAGATCCATGCATCAAAAACATCTGAAGGTGGGTAAACAGGGGCAAATGGGAGGAGGGAAGGGAGAAATGCAGACTGGTTCCTCAGGTTGCAGCCCAGGACTCACTGCGGTCCTGGGAGAAGGGTGCATGGAGACTGCAGGTGCGCTCTCTGTGGGCGCAGCAATCCTGCCTGAGATCAGCATATAATATGGCTGAATGCAGAAATAAAAGAAAGTATCAGATATGTATGGAATCACAAAAACCCCAAATAGCCAAAGCAATCCTAAAAAAAATTAACAAGGCTGTAGTGATCACACTTCTTGACTTCAATTTATACTACAAAAGAGACAATAATCAAAACAACATGGTACTGTCAGAAAAACAGACACAGAGAAAAATGGAATAGAATTGAGAATGCAGAAATAAACTCACATGTATATGAATAGATAATTTTTGACAAAGGAGCTAAAAACATACAAAAGAGCAAAGAAATCCTCTTCAATAAATGGTGCTGGGAAAATTGGAAAGCCATGTACAAAAGAATGACACTAGACTGCTATTTGTCACCATGTACCAAAATTAACTCAAAATAGATCAAAGATCTAACCATAAGACCAGAAACCATAAACTGCATAGGAGAAACCATAGGTACTAAACTTATGGACCTTGGATTCACAGATAATTTTATTTGACCTCAAAGGCAAGCGAAGTAAAATCACAAATAAATGAATGGGACTATATCAAACTAAAATGCTT